>NW_028261387.1:85606545-85949045 GCF_051295495.1 Thamnophis sirtalis
CCATCTACTTTTGATTAGCTCCCATTCCTGCTTGATCATGAAAAAGCCATTGATTCTTAGTGGCTTATAAGTGAACATTCAAGAAATTGGATATATTGTATTTTGAGAAATAGAAGATTAAAAAGAGAGCGAGAGAGAGATGAATAAAAGATAAAAGGAGGATATTTAAAAGGGTGAGAAGGGGTAAGCCCTACTGTTCTCTCCTTTGACAGGAAAATAAATTTACATACTGTACAGGGCCAGACAGCATACTATATACAAACTTGAGCTTTAAAAAACAGACGTCATCCATTGTCGTGCTCAAGAAAGTCATAGAGGCATATTATGATCCCAAAATAAAACCTGATTCCAGGGGTGGGCTGCTACGGGTTCTCCCAAGGTTCGGGAGAACTCGTAACTAACTTTACGGCTGGTTCGGAGAACCTTCACATCCCACCCCTGGCTGGCCCCACCCCACCCAACCCCTCCCACCAAATCCCACCCTCCCAGGAGACCAGTGATAGGATTCATTTTTTTTTACTATCAGTCCTGTGGGCGTGGCTTGGTGGGCATGGCTTGGTGGACTTGGCAAGGGAAGGATATTGTAAAATCCCCATTTCCTCCCATCAGCTGAGACTCAGGAGGCAGAGAATAGATGGGGGTGGGGCCAACTAGAGGTACTATTTACCGGTTCTCCGAACTACTCAAAATTTCCACTACCGGTTCTCCAAAACTAGTCAGATCCTGCCTGCAGGAGATGCCATGCAGCCCATTTTGGATGTGAGATAAGTGTAGGGCCCATGTGGAGGCTTGGGGAGGGGAAAAATGGGCCTCCTGGAAGTTCTGGGGGAAAAAATCTGATGTGCTTGTTGAACTTCAGTGAAATTTGTGATGTGGCCGAGAGCATGAAATATAATTTGAAACTAGTAATAAGATATCTGGAAAGCTCCACATGATTTGGAAGTGATAAGGAAAGCAGAAATCAATCTGAGAAATGTATGATATTGTCTTTGTTTTCAATGGGATTAGTTAAGAAATGGAATGAATCTATTTATACCTTTTTAAAAAAATGTAAAAATGAGAAAAATGGAAAAGGTTAGATTTTTTAAATATTTTTTCAAGTATTTGCTTTCATTGAAAGAGAAATTACGCAGAATTGACATAAATTATCCTTTAACTTATCATTTCCCCTATCCAAACTTAACATTCTGGGCGAAGTCCCAAAGGTGCTTTTTTCAGGGGGCAACTGGATGTTCTTGTTTTTTTTCTTATTTCTTATTTATTTATTTATTTGTCTTGTATGCCGCCCACTCCCGGAGGACTCCGGGCGGCTCACAAAAGACAAGGGAAAGGGGGGAACGAGACAAAGACAACATATTAAAAACAAAACCAACATTCACAATTTCTGTGGAGGTAGATGCTTCTCAGCTCCCCCCACCCTGCTGGAACAGCCAGGACTTGGTGGCTTTGCGGAAGGCCGGGAGGGTAGTAAGGATCCGGATCTCAACAGGGAGCTCGTTCCAGAGGGCCGGAGCTGCAACAGACAAGGCTCTCCCCCGGGGAGCCGCCAGCTGACATTGGCTGGCAGATGGAATCCGGAGGAGACCCAACCTGTGCGATAGTGACCGTAATGCTCCGGTCCTCCCCCACTACCGTCTTCTTTTTGAAGACGTTTCATTTCTTAGCCAAGGAGCTTCCCCACTATCCTGTCAGAGCTGAAGAAGCTTTTTAGATGAGAAGTGAAACATCTTCAAAAGAAACCAGGCTTAATAGCTGTGACTATGAGAAGGATCTTAGAATCTTAGTCGACAACCAGCTAAATAGGAGCCAGTAGTGTGCAGTGGCAACCAAAAAAGTCAATGCAATCCTAAATTGCATTAACAGAGGGATACAATCAAGATCAAGTGAGGTACTAATGCCACTCTATAAAGCCTTAGTAAGACCACACCTAGAATACTGCACCCAGTTTTGTTCACCACACTATAAAATAGATGTCGAGACTCTAGAAAAGGTGCAGAAAGGAGCAACCAGGATTGCTCTTCCTCCAGTGGACTGGAGACTAAAACATATTTAAAAAAATGGTTACAGGAACTGGGCAGGGCTACTCTAGCGAAGAGAAGGAGCAGGGGAGACATGATAGCAGTCTTCCAATATGTCACAGTTGTCACAGAGAGGAAGGAGTCAAGCCGCCTCTATTTTCCAAAGCACCTGAAGGCCAGACAAGGAATAATGGATGGAAACTGACCCAGGAGAGATTCAATCTAGAAATAAGGAGAAATTTTCTTGACAGTGAGAACAAGCAACCAATGGAACAGCTTGACTTTGGAAGTTGTGGGAGCTTCATCACTGGAGGCTTTCAAGAAGAGATTGGACTGCCATTTGTCAGAAATGGTATAGGGTGTCCTGCTTGAGTGGAGGGTTGGACTAGATGATTTATAAGGTTCCTTCCAACTCTATTAATCTGTTAAAAAACAACAACAAAAAATCTTGAAAAAGCACCTTTGGGACAACCATGACCTGGTTGACTGAGAATCACTACAGACTTTTCGCTATACCATTTAGTATGAACACCCTTCAAATGGTGTGAGAGTAGGAATGGATTTCCAGAGGGGGGAAAACTTGCAGACTATAGGAACCAGGAGCACCACTCAGATGACCCTGAAGACAGGGATAAACCTCCAAGGGCTTCAATGACCCTCTAAATGCAAATGACCAACTGTCTGCAAGAAATATAAATCCCTCCATTCCCCACTCTCCTGTCAGACCTGAAGAAGCTTCTTGGATGAGAAGAGAAACATCTTCAAAAGAAAAAAACAAAACAAGAAAGTCCAGTGGCCTCCTAAAAAAGCACTATTGGGACAGTCACAACCTGGATGACTGAGAATCGTTACAGACTCTGGGCAAAGAAACACAATTTTTAGATTTCATTGAACCCAAAAGAAAAAGTTGACCCCCAAACTTCTCTGAAATCCACCAGACTAAATTGAACCATGTCTGTTACATTTTTAAGGAAGAAATGCTTCACTTTTAATCGATAAAAATCCTTTCTTTCATTAAAAAAATATTATTGGCAGCCAAAGGCTAGAGGGATTTATAAAGAGATATAATTTAATGCCAAGGCATAAGAGAAAAGCTTTCCTTCTCATTCTTCAAGTTGGAAGATCTTATGGAATATTCTTATTTCCATCGGTCTATTCAGTGTAGCAAGAATGGAATGTACTCAGCTGATAGGAGGAAATCACTATATTCTCACTCATTATTTTGCCATAAAATTAAATGGCTTTGTGATACAAAAACTGAGATTAGGAACCACATGTACTTCATGGACCATTAATTAGTCTTTTAAGAGCTATGATTCTTCACGCTTTCCTTTTTTTAGTACACCTATGTTATCTAGTGTACAAAGAGCCTGCAACTAAAAATTCAGTAATCTGCTAAGATTTAGCAAAAATCCCGTTTCCATGTAGCTAATGAGCTTTAAGAAATGTTAGAGAGGTATAATAGATTAATAGGCAGAACAAAGTTTCCTAATTACACAATAAGATTTCTAGCTACGTGAAGGTTGAATATAATCAAAGAATCAATTTTAAGTATTAATAATACCAGATAATATTTTAAAGGTTGGAGAAAATGAATTTAAAATTTGTGGTGTCAGAGACCACCAAGGACCCCACAAAACTCTGAACATAGGCAATGATATGGCATTCATTTTGTGTCAGGGTTCCAAATAGCATCCAAAGTTAAATCAGAGTCCAAGGCAAAGTATTGCTCAATGTTCCAATTTACTAAGAGAGTCATATTGGCACATCCGGGAAAACACGAATCTGAAAAATTCCTGATTTTCCCCACCCACTTGAAAGTTTGCCCCCACACCCACAAGTCTATCACATGACCCAATCTTCCACTGCCATGCTGGCAGCTTCCCCCCATCCAGTTCCGGATCGGTGCAGAGACAAAGGATGACCTTGGCTTTCTAGAAAGAATGTTGTTATGGCTACATAGCATCTAACTCTGTACAATGCCCCCTCCCATTTCCCCACAATAGAAAATGCATCGTAGAATAATAGAAGTTCCACAAGCAAATATGGCTCAGACCTGGCATTTTGCATGTTGCAGAATTGAGCCTCAGATGGATCTGGTTAACAAGGAGTTGATGAAAAAGCCTTCAGTATGGTGTTATAAGGGTATATTCAGAGAGCACCAAGGACCTCTTTTGCTTTGGTTGACTATTTTAATACATATTATTTGAATCCATTTGTGATTATTGATGATATCTGAAACAGGGGAGATGCCAAATGCCAGGCCTTTCCTTCTCCCCCCCACCCCGACCCCATGGACTCTTTGTATATAGAAATGCCTTTATCGGGACACTGAAAGTTATTTTTTTCTCCTTGAGGAGGAGGAAGAAAACATTTTACTTCACATTCAAGAAGTTTCATCAGTTCTGATAGTGAGGGGATGGAAGAATAGGTGTTGACAGTTGAGACTGGATGGTGGGGGAATGGAAGGATAGGTTCTGATAGGATGGTGGATTTCTTTGCAATCATTTGCAATCATATATTACTTTGTAGTCATCAAGTCTCAACTGTCAGTACCTCTTTCGTCACCCTGGCCAATAGAATGGAGTGGCGTGGCGTGTTGTGGCGTGGCGTGGCATGGCATGGAATAGAATAGAATAGAATAGCAGAGTTGGAAGGCACCTTGGAGGTCTTCTAGTCCAACCCCCTGCTGAGGCATAAGACCCTACACCATTTCAGACAAATGGTTCTCCAATCTCTTTTTTAAAACTTCCAATGTTGGAGAATACACAACTTCTGGAGGAAGTTGGTTAATTATCCTCATGTTAGGAAATTTTTCCTTAGTTCTAAGTTGCTTCTCTCCTTGATGAGTTTCCACCCATTGCTTCTTGTCCTACCCTCAGGTGTCTTGGAGAATGGTTTGACTCCCTCTTCTTTGTGGCAGCCCCTGAGATATTGGGACACTGCTATCATGTCTCCCCTAGTCCTTCTTTTCATCAAACAAGACATACCCAATTCCAGCAACTGTTCTTTATGTTTTAGTCTCCAGACCCCTAATCATCTTAAGGGCCATAGTTTCACCCATTTCCCATCAATGCTAATGATGTAAAAACTACAATTCAGGGCAATCGAAAACTCCTCTGGACTTTGGTTTTCATGTATCCTCACTAAAATCTTGATTCTTTTTCTTTTTTTCTTTTTTTTAAATAATGAGGATTAAAAGGAAAGCTGTCTCACCAAATCGAAGGATATTTGCATGACAGGTTTCATTAAAAGGTTATTTCCTTCTTCTGTCTGACAATTTCTTTTTCTTTTCTTTTTTAATCTGAATGGCTCACTCTCAGCTTGGGCTTTGCAGCTTGCAAGGGGGGGGGGTATTTATTTATTTTCACTTCTGCAAATAAAGAATTACATTTCCAAGAGCCTTTAAAAAAAAAACCTGTTATCCTCAGTACAAATGGGTAGCACTTTGCCTCTTGGCTGATCAAGAGTGTCATCTAATTAAACAACTTTGTGTCACTGCTATGGGCATGGAAGAAAACGAAATAAGTAAATATAACCAACCTCATTTCCATAAATTGGAGGACACAGAAAACTTCTGTGCATTTCATATTTCCTCCTTATTAAAAGATGCTTATTTCCTGCCCAAGAAATGCCAACTTTATGACAGATACACACATAATGTTATCAAAAGGAGCCTGCTCTTATGGTGCATTTGGTGCCTGGAAATTAACGAAATATAAAAAGGCAAATCACAAAGGATAGGGACACAGTGTAATTTATAACAAGGTTCTTTTGGCTTCAAATATCCTAAGTAAACATTGAAGGTGGGTAAGTTAATAAAGGATAAGAACATTTTAATGACAACAAATATTAGAATAGTTAAAGCCATGTTCTTTCCAATGGTAATGCTAAGGGTGAAACTTGGAACTAGGAAAGAGGAACAGCAAAAAGTTAGACACTTTCAAAAAGGCAAGACAAAAAACAATGGGTGGAAACCTGTTCTGACCCCCTCCTCCGTCCAGTAATGAATGTTGAGACAAGCGTAACTGGAATGTACTTTATTAGCAAGAAACCAAAACCTCAGTAGCTGAAAGCCAAGCATAACAAACAGATAAGGACCTTGACAGCAACTCAGACAAGCCTTGGCAGCAATCCAGCCTGCCAAGCTAGTTACAAAAGTTCTCCAACTTTTAGTCAATGCATTGACTTCTTCAAGAGAGGTGTGTGCACAAGCAGTCTTTTTATAGTCTGGAGAGGAGCCTAATGACCACCAGCTGATTGCAATTATCACCTGTACTTGCACAACTGTTCCTGATGCTTATTAGCTCTTTGGTGCTGCGCATCCAGGAACAACTCATTGCTGGCTTCCGGATCATTCTCCCTTGTCTCCTCCCCACTGGTCCAAGTCTCAGGTACCTCCTGGTGGCCAACCAGCCTCTCTGCGCCCTGCTCAGAGTCGGAACCCTGTCCAGGGTCCTCCACATCCTCCAGGGCCGACTCATAGGGCCCCTCACTGTCAGAGTCTGGTGGCAGCTCCAACAGCTCCTGCTGGGCCACAACACTAACCAATCAAGGAGAGACACAACCTGGAATTGAGGAGAAACTTCCTAATAGTGAGGACGATTAACCAATGGAACAGCTTGCCTTCAGACATTGCAGGAAAATCTTCATCACTGGAGGTTTTTAAGAAGAGATAGGACAGCCACTTGTCTGAAATTGTACAGGGCTTTCTGCTTGAGCAGGGAAGAACACAGAATGAAAACACAGATGAAGACACAGAAACAAAGTTGGTTCAAACCCCATAATACTTCACAAATTATTGCAAATAATAATGGGGATTATCTGAGAGTTAAAACAATTAACCAGTGGAACATTGTAGGTGCTCCATCACTGGAGGCTTTTAAGAAAGGATTGGGCAGCTCTTTGTCCAGAAGAGGACAGTAATGGTGAACCTATGGCATGTGTGCCGGAAGTAGCTCACAGAGCCATCTCTCCGGACACACCAGCCATCGCAGGTTGATCTTCCGGGTTCCGGCATGCACATGCTGGAGCACTGGAAACGAGAAAATCAGCTCCCTGGTGTGCATACACACATCAAGAAGATGAGCTTTTGGTTTCTGGGGGGGGTGGGTGCATGCATGCCAGCTAGCTGGTCTTCACGCGTGCATGTGCACTAGAAACCAGAAGACCATTTGCACACATGCGCAAATGAAACCGCGGAGCTGCTCTTCTGGTTTCTGGCACTCCCCGCGCATGCACGCTCCCATTTTGTCACTTGGTGCTGAAAAGCTTCGCGAACACTGGAGTAAGGTCTCCTGCTTGAATGGAGGTTGGACTAGAAATTTCTGAGGTCCTTACCAACCAGGGGTGAAATTCAGCAGGTTCTGACAGGTTCTGGAGAACTGGTAGCGGAAATTTTGAGTAGTTCGGAAAACTGGGAAACAGGCTGGCCCCGCCCCCACTTCCTCCCAGCTCGTCTTCTTTTGTTGCCCTGAACAAGAAAACGGAGCTGGAAAACAGGTTAGTGGGGTGGGGAGGAAATGGGGATTTTGCAGTATCCTTCCCCTGCCACGCCCACAAAGCCACACCACAGAACCGGTAGTAAAAAAATTTCAATTTCACCACTGCTACCAACTCTATTATTCTTTTACTGTACTGGGAAGAAATAATTTGCCTTCCGTTTGTATCCTTGTGAGAGAACATACTCTTTCCACAAGATTTTCCCCAATGGACAAATGGCAGCTATGTTTACATGTATGACAGGCAGAAGGAATAATAACCTTGAGGAACAGGAGCAAAAGCCACAGGCAAGAAAACCAAACCGATAAAAGAAATCCGAGTCCAGGATCGAAGAGTAATTTCAGAAATCATCTCAAAACAAAATCTTCCCTGGTCCTCCTAAAGATAAAGGTGTGTAAGAGGAGAAACACACTCAGGCTTTACCATAAACATATTCTATAGTATAATATATAATAACTTTATAATAAAAAGTAGTATTCACATGCATAACTATGTTTCCTAGTGTGACCTACTTTAAAGGCCTGATATTATGTAAGTGCAAGGGAGAGTTAAACCCAGGGGGCGGGACCCACTTTGGGATGAAAAAAAAATAACCTACTTTATATTACTCAGATATTTGTTCCTTGTCAAAATCCCAAGAAACACCTAACAATCGATGTTCATCATCCTGATATTTACAATCAGGGGTGGGCTTCAAAAATTTCAGAAACAGGTTCTCTGCCCAGTTGCTGGGTGGGTGTGGCCATGGTGGGCGTGGCTTAGTCATCCTCCTGCCCCACAGCAGGGAGGGGTACGTTTTCACCTTCCCCAGGATCCAGAGCAGGGGTGGGTTTCTCGCCCCGTTCCAACCGGTTCGGTTGGAACGGGGCCGGCGGCGTCCTCGTGCACGCGCGCAGTGCATGCATGCGTACTAGCGTCTGTGCGATGCTCCAGCTGCTCCTGGAGGATCGCGCAGCCGCTGTATGCGTCCTGCGCATGCGTGGAAGCGCAGAACTCGTCAAAACCAGGTAAGGAACATGGGCGGGCGGCTGGGCCCTTCGCCGTTCCCGGAAGTTACTTACTTCCAGGTTCGCCGACCAACCAGTTCGTGGGGACCGCCGCGAACCGGTTGAAACCCACCCCTGATCCAGAGGCTTTCCTTGAGCCTTTGGGAGGGCAAAAACTGCTTCCTTCAGGCGCCTGAGGCCCTCCAGAGGCCAGAAACTTCCGGGAGAACCGTTTCCCCTCCTCCTCAAGCCTTTGCACGGGCCCTGCACTTACCTCTCATCCAAAATAGTCCATGTGGGGACTCCTGGGAGGGGTGGCAGGGGCAAGGTGGGTGGGGCCAGCCAGGTGTGGGATTTGGAGTTTCTCCGAACCAGTCATAGTGTTAACTGCGGGTTCTCCGAATTCAGGCGAACCCATAGCAGCTGTTTACAATTGATATAAGAGGAATGCTAGAGACTCAGAATGGAACAGGATGTCAAATTATTGGCTCTGACCAAGACTTCCCATTTTTTGTAGCAGCATTTCTATAAGTTGAGGATGTCAGTACTAAAAGAAGAATGAAACTATAATCAGTTCCTGACCTAGAGAGTTTGAAAGAAGGAACAGACTGACAATCAAAACATAACAAATCATAAGCTTTGGAATTGAGTTAAGACTGTTTCATAATTGAAGAATATTGGACTATAGGACCTGGAGAAGTAATTGGGAAGGTTAAGGGTGTGGGGAGGGGGAAGAAATGATAGAAAATGAAAATAAACATTAGATATGGTAACCTGCTTGCTGACATGAACGTAATTTAAAATGTCACAAAATGTGGGATTAATTAGGAAGTAGGAAGAATGTTTAAAATAGTTTGGGGACACTGAATATTTTTTGAATCACCAATTTCATTTCCTCTCAATTTTACTGGATTTTGCTGACTACATCTATTTAATTGCTTACTTTAAAAAGTTAAAATGTCAGAAAAAGGAGACTCCAGGGAGATCTAGGGAGATTTCCTACCTTAAATAAAGTGAGATCAAGATCTCTCAATATTTTAGGGGACACGTTATATGGGCTTTAAACTATGTGGCTTAGCAGATTTCCAAAATAAGGGTGAAGGTTCGTTCTCTGAGCTTGTGGGTTGGTTTCCAAAAGTTTCATTACTAGATGAACATAGATAACATCTTCAGCGGAGTTTGTGGGATGTCAGTGCCAGTGTTCTTCTGTTTACAAGGGCTTCGGGTGTGGATATGTCAAGTTAGGGTCCTGTGATGGGTCTTGTGATGGGTCAGGTGTGAATCATCAGTGAGAGTCTTGTGATGGAGAAGTCACATCAGGTCAAGGTCATTTCCAAAATATTTCTTTAGCACAGTTTAGTAAGTTCTGATCCAGAGGTGGGTTGCTGTGGGTATGGCTCAGTACAGCCATACCGGTAGTAGCACATCCTTTCTTGTCAATCAGTCTCCAGCCTCCATTTTATCTCCATCGCCTTTCTCCCAGATTCAACCTGGACCTGGATTTTTCTTCCAACAGCTTTATTTCAAATTCACTACTAATGCTATTAATCCATAGCCTTGGAGGGGTCATATCTTATTTTGGTCTAAGGAAGCAGGACAAAACAACCATACTGCTTTTCTTTTATAATATTATCTTTATTTTCCACAAAATTCAACTACCGTATTTTTGGGAGTGTAAAATGTATCTTTTTCCCTCAAAAAAGAGGCTGAAAATCTGGGTGCATCTTATATACTGAATACAGCATTTTTTCCCTCCTGAAACCCCGCCCCCTTCACCAAAATGGCCATGCATAGCCTTTAGGAGCCTTGCAGAAAGCTCCTGGGGGCTGGGGAGGGCAGAAATGAGTGAAAAACGAGCTGTTTTTTGCCCAATTTCCCCCCCCCCAACACCCAGGAGCACTCTACAAGCCTCCTAAAGGCTATTTGTGCCCTTTTTTCAAAAAACAAAGAGGCCCGTTTTTGTGAAAAATGGCCCGTTTTTGGGAGGTTTGCAGAGTGCAAAAACTTTTTTAAAAAGTTTGTCTCTTCAAAATCTTGGTGTGTCTTATACACCGAAAAATATGGTACCTATTTTCATTAAAAAAAAATAACCACAGAGATCCCGCAGCATCTGGAGTGGGAGAAAAACCGTGGACGATATACTGGTAGTGGTTTGCCAACCTGGTTCGCCCGAACCGGCAGTGACCCAGGCCTGCCACACCTCTGAACCGCTTCCCTGGTCACCGCAGCATATTCTTTTTCCATTTTTTAATGTTCTGCACATGTGCAGTCCTGTTTATGGGCAACTACACATGCACGTGGAGCAAAATTACGCACACAATGAACCGGCAGTAATGACGGCAGCAACCCACCCCATGGCATGAAGGACCAGATCAAAGAAAGCATCATACAGAAAATCTGTCTCTCTGATCACTAAGAATTGATACTAACTTCATGACCCATAGTTCAGGAATTGCTATATATTCCGATAATGTGGGAGCTACAAAAACAAGGTGGTCAAACAATTTTCCAAAGCACCGAAAGGCAAGAGAAGAAACAATGAATGGAAACTAAGCAAAGAGAGAAGCAATCTGGAACTAAGGAGAAACTTCCTAACAGTGAGAGGAATGAACCAATTGAATAGCTTGCTTTCAAAAGTTGTGGGTGCTCCATCACTGGAAGCTTTCAAAGAGAGAGAGAGCAGACAACCATTTGTCTGCAATGGTTTAGGTTTATTAGATTTATATGCCGCCCTTCTCCCAAGGACTCAGGGCGGCATACAACATTAAAAGAAACACATAATAGAAAAGTTTTAAAAAAATTAAATAGAGTATCCCAAACAAACCCAATTAGAATTAACAATGACATTTTAAAGAAAATTCAATTAAAATTAACAATGATCAATAATTTATTTTGTTTTGTTCAGGCCAGGCTGGCTTGCTGGAAAAGCGAACTTTTTAGGGTGCGTGGGAAGGACCGGAGGTCGGGGATTATACGAAGCACCCGGGGCAGCTCATTCCAGAGGGAAGGCGCTCCCACAGGGAAGGCTCTCCCCCTGGGGGTCACTGTCTGGCTGGAAATGGTATAGGGTCTCCTGCTCGAGCAGGATGTTGGACTAGAAGACCTCCGAGGTCCCTTCCAACACTATTATTCTATATTCTATGTATCATGCAAAAGTGTTTGATCCCCGAACAAGACACATGGTGAATTCTCGTTAAAATGAGATATAAAAGCATGGGGTTTTTCTTGAATACATCAGCACCTCCTAAATGTAATACTTATCTGTGTACGAGTTCTCCTCGGTTGAAAGTGGTGAGAATTAGAATTCCCGCCCTCTTTGCATAGGATCTTTGCATTCAAATCTCAAGCCTTGACGATTGCTGCTTTGTTGGCAAATTACTAATTTGCTATTAGGTGCTATTTATTCATTTAGTGCTATGTAACTCCGCTTGTGTAGCTTTTGCTGGTTGATTAGATATCACATTTGCCTAAACACTGAAAACAAAACATCTGCTTTAATTTCACTTGTTTTCACAGCGCATTGAGTCAAAGTTGGTGCGATGAATGAGAGAGAATTGCTGGAGTAAATAAAGCCAACCCAAAGCAACTAGAGTGAGTGATTGGCTGGCCTTCTGCCCAACTGCACAGATGCCTTGGAGGATTGTTGTCAAAGAAAAAATAAATAATCATAGATTAACTAACCAGCAACTGGTTAGAGCTGACACATAGGAATTCAGACAAGGGAGAAAAGTGCAAGGGGCTGCGAGATTCTTGCTTGCGAGCGAGCTCCCCAAGGTGGCTGATCATTACATAGCATTTGGATTTCTGGATATTAGATAAGGGAACAAAGCATTTGAAACAAGCAGGCGGCGTTTAGATAAAGATCACAGAAGCCTTGTAGCACAGTGTTTCTCAACCGTGACAACTTGAAGATGTCCTGACTTCAACTCCCAGAATTCCCCAGCCAGCATTCGCTGGCTGGGGAATTCTGGGAGTTGAAGTCCGGACATCTTCAAGTTGCCAAGGTTGAGAAACACGGTTGTAGCAATTCCAACAATAAAAATGCACAATTGTAACCAAACATCTTAATCTTGTTCGCATTGAATTGAATTGAATTGAATTGAATTTATTGCATTTATATGCCGCCCTTTTCCCCGAAGGGGACTCAGGGAGGCTCACAATCCAAGTAAGGGAAGGGGATACAGATAAGGGATAAAAAAGACGAACAAAACAATACACAATTTAAAAGCACACAACAACCATACCATTCGAGAGGGGGGGCAAAAGCTCTTTAGCCCCAGGCCTGTCGGGACAGCCAGGTTTTAAGGGCTTTGCAGAAGGCCTGGAGGGTGGTGAGGGTTCGAATCTCCATGGGGAGCTCGTTCCAGAGGGCCGGAGCAGCCACAGAGAAGGCTCTCCTCTGGGTAGTCGCCAGTCGGCATTGGCCGGCGGATGGAATTCGAAGGAGGCCTAATCTGTGGGATCTAATCGGTCTACTGGAGGTAATTGGCAGCAGGCGGTCTCTCAAGTACCTTATTCCTTAATGGGTCATCCAGTAGGGCTTTTATCAGTTGGAAAAGTTTGGTTACCTCTGTACTAGTTTGGAATTTGGAGTTTGTTTTGTTGTGGTTGTTAGTTGCAAGGCCTTCCTGTCCTCTAACGTCCTCCAGAGTCCATTCAAGCTTATGCCTATTGCATCTTTGGACAGTGCTGGCTCTTCGGCTTTGAAACGGACACGATCATCCTCTAGAGTCGGGAAAGACAAACTCTATTACAGAAGTCATTTTTTTTACAGTCACGTTTAAAACAATTTGCATTGAGTTTAAAGTGGTTCTTCATGGCACGAAACCCTTATCCGCGGAGTCATAAGCGCATCGCTAAAGCCGCAACGTCATCACCATGCATCATCACCGCCGTGACAACAGCGCGGCAACAGAAGGGCGCTTTAAAACGGCGCCATGGCAGAAAGCCGATTTCAATTAAGGTAAGGGTTAGGATTAGGTTTAGGTTTAGGTTTAGGTTTAGGTTTAGGTTTAGGTTTAGGTTTAGGGTTAGGGTTAGGGTTAGGGTTAGGGTTAGGGTTAGGGTTAGGGTTAGGGTTAGGGTTAGGGTTAGGGTTAGGGTTAGGGTTAGGGTTAGGGTTAGGGTTAGGGTTAGGGTTAGGGTTAGGGTTAGGCTACTGAGTGCTTGGGAATGCGCGGATTTGCCCTCCGCGATTATGTCATCGTTGTAGGGTCGCGTTTTTCCTTAGCGCTTCGAATGGCGCGAATTAGTCTTCGCGCTTATGTCTCTGCGGATAAGGGCTTCGCGGATTTGTGGTGGAACCGTGGTTCTTCGGTTTACATTTTGCTTCTCATCCAAGGAGTATCTTGAGTTCCAACTGACCAGTGGGCAATGGAAAGATTTCTATTCTTTGTAGTCTTCTGGCCATTAGAATTCTAAGCGTTGCTCATTAGCATTCAGAGAGTTGGTACTCTCAGGGTTACCTGAATCAAAGTAGAAATGGGTATGGAACCTTCTTGGGACTGCTGAAAGGACTGTGTGTCCTGACCTAGGCTTCACAAAATCACGAAGCAGACTCTTTGTCCCGACAAAACCGCTTTTTAATAAGCTAATGTGAATTCCTCTTATTCACATCCAGAAAAGTCCCGGCAAACAGTCTTTCAAGGGTGAATTTACAACCACGGACCTTATCAGGCTTGGAGAGCTGCCAGATAGATATCTTCCAAACACAACGCCGAGAGTCACGGAAGAATCTTCACACTAATTAAGTGAACTCATTGTCTCCTGCAAGCTCCACTCCCCTTTCGCTCCTCTTTATTACCTATGGGAGGGGCCATTCACTGTCCACCTGTGCCTTTACTAGTGAGTTGGCCATTGTGCCTTAACTCTTCCCTTCTCCTGGCAGCTCTGCACATGCGCACATTGGGAACAGGCTCCTGCTGTTCTTCTGCCCCACTGATCTCCAACTCTAAAAGCAGATGATAACTGTTAGAAGGCCCTGGCCTCATCTCTGTGTCTGACGCAGAGCACTCATCAGAGCCTTTCCCAGACTCCAGGACTGGCCCATGTTCCTCCCCAACTTCCTCACTGTCTGAGTCTGTCACCAGCTCAGCTGGCTGCTGCCATGCCACAAGACTGTGTTTTAAATAGGAAATA
This sequence comes from Thamnophis sirtalis, assembly GCF_051295495.1. NCBI lineage: Eukaryota > Metazoa > Chordata > Lepidosauria > Squamata > Natricidae > Thamnophis > Thamnophis sirtalis. The sequence goes on from NW_028261387.1 coordinate 85,621,190, forward strand.
GGTGGCATCCCTCTCCCTATGTTGAGAAAAGGCTGTTCAATTTAAAATAGATGGCCTTTTTCAAACCAGAATTCAAACCTTTCTCTGTCCAGAATGTGAACTTTGTTGTCTTCAAAAGCATGACCTTCATCTTTCAGATGCAGATAGACTGCCAAATCCTGTCCTGATGAAGTTGTTGCATTGTGCCATGTGTTTGTGAGTCCATAAACTTTCAGCACAACCCATTTGTTGGCTGTGACCAGGGGGACCTTTGCCCAGGTTCGCCTGGTGCACCAATTGCGACCCTACCTGGATCGGGAGGCCTTTCAGACAGTCACTCATGCCCTTGTGACCTCAAGACTGGATTATTGTAATGCACTCTACATGGGGCTGCCCTTGAAGAGTGTTCGAAGACTTCAGTTAGTCCAGAACGCAGCCGTGCGAGCGATTGTTGGTACACCCAGGTACACCCACGTCACACCTATCCTCCGCGAGATGCACTGGCTACCCATTAGTCTCCGAATCTGCTTCAAGGTGCTGGTCGCTACCTATAAAGCCCTACATGGCATCGGACCTGGGTACCTGAGAGACCGCCTCCTGCCGATTACCTCCCATAGTCCGATTAGATCTCACAGGTTAGGTCTCCTCCGGATTCCATCCACCAGCCAATGTCGGCTGGCGACCCCCCGGGGGAGAGCCTTCTCTGTTGCAGCTCCAGCCCTCTGGAATGATCTCCCCGTCAAGATCCGGACCCTTACTACCCTCCCGGCCTTCTGCAAAGCCACCAAGTCCTGGCTGCTCCAGCAGACCGGGGGGCTTGTGAAACATCCAGCCCCACGGAAATTGTGAATGTTGCAGTTTTTGTTTTTAAAGTGTTGTCTTTGTCCAGTTTTCCCCTTCCCTTGTCTATTGTGAGCCGCCCAGAGTCCTTCGGATTGGGCGGCATACAGGACAAATAAATACAAATAGAAATACAAAATTTTCATCCTTACCTTTTATATCAGGAGTTCTGGGAGCTGAAATCCACATGTCTTAAAGTTGCAAAGGTTGAGAAACACTATCTAAGCCATCTCAATAAGGATATCAGTTAAGTAGATGATTGGCCAGTCAAGAGGTTATTTTCCTAGGCAAATGGATCACCTCACTGTATCTCAAGATTAACAGAAACATCCAATTATTCACATAGTGTCAGACCTGGGAGCCATCTTTTACATTTGGGCTTCAAGCCTGCCACATTTTCTGCTGTGGGGAAATGGAAGGGGGGATTCTATGGAATATGGGTGGTATATAGTCAAAATAAAATTATTTTTTTCAGAGAGTCAAGGCCACCTTGCCTTGCAATTGTGATGAGGTGACTAGGAGGCATCTGCAATTTTGGCTGGTGCCTGATTGGACCATGTGATGGACATGTGGGTGCTGGGAAGGGGCCTGGACTTTCATTTGGGTGGGGAAAACCCAGGGGCCTTTCAGATTCAGGTTTCCCCAGATGTGCCAATATGACATCCCTAATAAAATGGAACTTTGAAGAAACTCAAGCCTCAGAATCTTCTTTCATTGGGGGTGTTACTTGAGACCCTGGTTTAGATCATCGGTAGAAACTGACCCATCTTACCTGCTAAAAACACAATATTTGGTATTAATGTGCTCTCTTGAAGCAGCAGTCCTAGAAATGGTGACATGTTGAACATTTGTTGGGCAAGAAGGGAGTCGTGTAGTTAGTTAATAGGGAAAAAAATCAAGGGGGCCATACCTCCTTAAAGATGTGTTTTGTTAAGCAAGCAAAACATAAAACCTTCAGATAGTTTATGATTGATTAATGACCTTCTTTGCACAGACCCTGCTAACAGGAACAATTGAGAGAGACAAGAGCAATTAAGGAGTTTCTGTGTAGGCAGTTCACTTATCAAAACGTCTGAGACAGTCACTTGTCTGGATCATTGGTCCTTTATACCTTAACGACTCTGAAATCAAGTTCAAATGGAACCCTGGCAGTGTATTTTTGGCACATCAGCAAAATGTCATGCTGAACTTTTACTAGCAATTATAGAGCTGTGATACATTGGCCTTGCAGTAATTTAACATAAATCTCCAAAATTATCTGTCCTTACTTTTTTTTTTTCTTCATTACCATACATTGGAAAGGAGGGACTGGTTTTTCAGCATATGTTAAAAATGTGTCTGTATGAAAGACCAGGTTTCACTGTATAAAACAGTACAGATTTGGTTAACGGCAAAGTACCTTCATGTCGATCAACGGTGAGCTGTAATGCAGTGGCAGAATTCATCTCCTGAAATCTCCATGTGATGTCAGGTTCAAGCAAACAGTGTCACTCATGGATATCCTAAGTCAGCATCTTTATTGACATCTACCTATATTACAAGAATCTCCGCAGACTGTTTGACTGTCTGCAGAGTAAAGGTTTGAATAGATCTTGTGGGGAGGAGGGAGGAGAGTCAGGCTTATGACTCTTGTGGTTGTACATGGACTCAAGGCTGATTCCTCACTTGACCCTTCCTTCCAGCCTAGCTGGCAGTTTCTTAACAGATAAAACAAAAATGCCACTGCATGAAACTCTAGGGAATGCATGTGTCTATGTATGTATCAGGGGTGGGTTCTGGCTTCTTCTACTGCTGGTTCACTCAGGGGCATGCTTCAGGCATGTGTGTGCTTGATGCATGCTATGAATACATGCACAGAAGTAAAAAAAATGCTTCTGCGCATGCCAAATCTTTGCTACTGGTTCTATGAGAGAGCACTTGGCAAGCATGTGCAGCACTCAAAGATCACCCTTGGTGTCAGCGCTGGTGAGCTGAGCTGGTTTTTTTAGCTCAGCTGAGGCGGGACAATCTGCTCTGCAATGCAAATCAGCTGAGCTAAAAACAAGGGAGTATAGGATGGGGAACAACAGGGGCGGGAGGTTGGGGCCAACCAGAGATGGTATTTGCCGATTTTACGAACTACTCAAAATCTCTGCTACCGGTTCGCCTGAACTGGTCCAAACCGGCTGAATATCACTGAATACATGCTTACATGAATGCATACATACATCAATGTCCAAAAGGATATGAAAACCAGGAAAACAAATTCAGAACTGAAAGCAATGAAGGAGAATTAAAATGGCACCAAAGACATGCCAGAAAATGGTTCGAGAAGTAAAATAACAATGAGAAACTAATATTCCACCATGCACCCTAGACTGGGTGGGAATGTTAGCCCAGTGTCCACATTCAGAAAGTCTGCACTTATGCCAATCTCTACAAACTTCAGAATTAGCAATTCCTAACAAGGTGGAGGATTGCAATATATAATCATTTTCTTGAATTTTCACCAGTTCATAAGAAAGAAAGAAAGAAAGAAAGAAAGAAAGAAAGAAAGAAAGAAAGAAAGAAAGAAGGAAGGAAGGAAGGAAGGAAGGAAGGAAGGAAGGAAGGAAGGAAGGAAGGAAGGAAAGAAAAAAAGAAAGAAAGAAAGAGGGAAAGGAGGGAGGGAAGGAGGAAGGAAGGAAGGAAGGAAGGAAGGAAGGAAGGAAGGAAAAAGCTGCAGTGAATATATTTCAGGATTGTAGTGTTTTATACATGTTCACACTTGGATGCTCTGTTAAGAAAAATCAGAATGATAAACATAATGGGAGGATGTTTATATTGGGAGATATATTAAAACATACTGGGAGATTATGTTGTATTAAAGAGTTGCAGTGTATTATAAGCATAAGGGGGGATAGAGTTATATTAAAACATGTAAGCTCCCAGTATGAAATAATGCACCCCAAGTATAACTTTATACTTGATTGGTAAGAATTGATAAGTAGATAATATGCAGTATATCACATCGTATCAATTATAAGCAGAAAATAGTGGCCAATTTATAATACAGATTCTATCCCTTCGCTCTCTCCCTTGTCATTGTCATAGACTCAATCTATTTCCCTGGCAACATGGAAATAATAACAGTAGGTTATTTCCTAGCATTATTTACAAGGATTATTGATATAATATATGAGAAGACAAAAACATAAAATAGCGCTGTTTCTGAATCTCGGGAAAAGGCAAATGGAAGATTAAATGTTACAGTCACATTGTTGAAAATGGGACAATTGCATACCAAACTAGAAATAAGTCTGCCATGTAGAAGAAAATTGAGTGGCACGATTGACTGATTAACTTGATTCAGTGTACATTCAGCTGTTGAATCTGTTAGCTTCTCAGTGGGTGACGGCTGAGTTCTCACTTCCGTTTACATATAACGGGCGGCTTTCCAATTGTGTTTTGCATATCTGCTGTTAATACGATTTTGAGATTTGTGCAGTATGCACCTAGGAAATTCCTATGCATGATGAATATTAACAGGAGCACGGTGGCTCAAGTTGGGTTAGCAAGCCCATGTTTGAGACCCTACCGCTGCTGTCAGGTGGAGTTGAGCTCTCATACTTTACTCCAGCTCCTGCCAGCGACATCAAAGGTGGCCCACAACTGGGCATTCCCAGGGCAACAGTGATGTCATTGGCTAATCAAGATCAAGTGAGGTACTGATACCGCTCTATAAAACCCTAGTAAGAACACACCTAGAGCAGTGGTCTCCAACCTTGGCAACTTTAAGACTTGTGGACTTCAACTCCCAGGGTTCCTCAGCCAGCTTTGCTGGCTGAGGAACTCTGGGAGTTGAAGTCCACAAGTCTTAAAGTTGCCAAGGTTGGAGACCACTGACCTAGAGTACTGCATTGAGTTTTGGTCACTGCACTATAAAAAAGATCTTGAGACTCTAGAAAGAGTGCAGAGAAGAGCAACCAAGATGATTAGGGGACTGGAGACTAAAACATATGAAGAACGATTGCAGGAACTGGGCATGGCTAGTCTAGTGAACAGAAGGACCAGGGAGACATGACAGCAGTGTTCCAATACTTGAGGGGCTGCCACAGAGAGGAAGGGGTCAAGCCGCCTCTATTTTCCAAAGCCAGACAAGGAATAATGGATGGAAACTGACCAAAGAGAGATTCAACCTAGAAATAAGGAGGAACTTTCAATCAATGGAAGTTCATTGGAAGTTGTGGGAGCTTCATCACTGGTGGCTTTCAAGAAGAGATTGGACTGCCATTTGTCAGAAATGTGGTATGCTCTCCTGCCTGGGTGGGGGGTTGGACTAGATGACCTACAAGGTGCCTTCCAACTCTGTTATTCTATTCTATTAAGGTCCCTTCCAACTCTGTTAATCTGTTAAATCTGCTAATCCTTTCAACCTTGAAATACCTGTGCTTCTGACTTGAATCTCTTTCTCTCCTCTCCCCCCTCTCTGAATATTAACATTGAAATAGCACTGTCAGGGAAGTTGGGGATAGGAAAAGAAGTTGGGTAGAAGAGAAAGTTTCCAAGGGACATAACCCATTGTAGTAGATCACATAACCCATTGTAGAGGGGAAGTAGATTAGCCCTTAACAAAGGAAGTTGAATATTTAATCAACAAATTCTTCTGTTTTGCAAAGGAATTTTGACCATTATGTTACTCGAACACAAAGAGCCACAATGAGGTTGTTAAGAGATTAAAGCTTTGGAGATATTGGATCTTGTCCACCCTCTGTGGGGGTTGTAGAGATAAGTCGGAAAAAAATGCCCGAAGTAACATCATGAGTGCCTGAAGAGGAAAAAAAAAAAGAATTGTAGATCTCATCAATAAGATTCACTTTTTTCTCCCTATTTTTTTTTCTCTGTGTCTTTCATTTTGTTTCCCTTAATCAATCTGAAGCATTCTGAACCATTTAGTGCTTCTTAATTCAATCCTCCTTCAGTGGGAAGGGAAAGGTAGATATGCTTTTTATTGTACGTCTGAAGAAGACAGATACAGCTAGGGGTGGGCTTCAAAAATTTCAGCAATCGACACAATATGTGTTAAATTCCATGATTGTATTTGTATACTGTGGCTTTTCAATGTTAGTGCGAAAATAGTACAAACCGAATATACTGGAAGGTAATAGATACCGAAGGAAAGAGTCGAGTGAAAGAAGAAGGAGGGTGGAGAGGGTGAGAGAGAGGAGGAGGAGAAGGGAGGGAGGGAATGGAGAGGGAGTGATAGGGTCAGAAAGAAGGGGAGGGGAAGTAGGCGTAGAGGGGTGTGTGAGAAGGAAGAATGAAAGTTGGAGGGGGTTGAAAGAGGGTGTATGGCAGGCCAAGGTGGTATACTGGGTTTGTATTGTAGAGGGCATTTTCTATATAAGTGAGGGCCGTGTTTATTATTCAATGTTATATGCCCTGATCAAGCACAGTGAATATGTGATTGTATAGAATGAAAACATAATAAAATATACATTGAAGAAAAATTTCAGCAATCGGTTTTCTGCCCGGTTGCCGGGTGGGTGTGGCCATGGTGGGTGTGGCCTAGATAGCATCTTGCACCACAGCGGGGGGAGCCATTTTCACCTTCCCAAGGTTCCGGAGGCTTTCCTCGAGCCTCTGGGAGGGCAAAAATTTCCTCCCCAGAGATCCAGAGCCCCCCTGGAACTTCTGGAACTGCCAGGAGGCCCATTCCCACTCCTTGACCCTCCACACGGGCCCTGCACTTACCTCGCATCCAAAACGGGCCACATGGAGACTCTTGGGAGGTGAGAGGCAGGGTGGAAGGGGTGGGTGGGGCGGGGCCAGCCAGGGGTGGGATTTGGAGATTCTCTGAACCAGCCAGAATATTACCTATGGGTTCTCCCAAACCAAAGCAAACCCACAGCAGCCCACCCCTGGATACAACAGATGAGAGGGGGGCGGGGGGAGGGAATTATTTGAATTATGTGAATGTATACTTAAAATGCTGTGTAAGAGAACAAAAAATAAAAAGCAATTCTGGGAAAAAAATTCTGCTATAGGTTCTCTGGAACTGGTCAAAACCTGCTGAATACCACCTCTGGGGTATTTGTGTCCGATGATACCCCTTCCATGGAAAGAGAATGAATGCAAACCTTTTCTGTAAGATGTTCAGATGCCCTCTGAATTTCCCCTTGTTCAGGAACCAACTACTATTTTCCTACAAAATGAGTTAGTATTTCGTGCTTTGATTAGCTGACCGGCCACTTCAGCAAATTCTTTCACAGTATGACCCACATAACTGGCCATACTTTCTTTCCATTCATTAACTGACCTTTTAATAAACCATCTCTATTGATGATTCCTTCGTTACATCTAGTGGCAGACATCGTCAGCGCATCATGCTTATGCATGACTGTGGAGTGGATGAAGAAAAAAGCGCTGCTTACACTGCGATACCACTCAATTACTTTAAAATGCTGTTTCTAATTTTCTTTTAAAATTGCCTGAGCCACCACCTGATTTCTGTCTTTTTGATGCACTGAATGTAGCAACTGGGTCAATCAATAACTTTCCTTCCATCAGGTTTCAATCTCTTTAATATGTCACCGCTGGGTTCTATATTTCTGGGAGATATTTATGCTTACCCCATTAAACTAAATGAATTCACGACTTATATACATATATCATTAAACTAATGCAGAGAACAGTTCCGAAACACAAGTCTATGATAGTGTGCAAATAACTATCATGTACACATTATATTACTGGGAGCAAGTTGAGTCTGACATGGATTTTATCTTGATCAGTAAGTTGATTGATTTGATACTATTAGAAAATTAATCCACTTTCAATATCATTAGAATGCCAATAAACCTCAGAGAACTCCTAGTTAATGGGTACAGGCAAGAGAAATTGAACATCTCCAATTTATGGATCCTACCTTGCAAAGAACAGCATAAATATGCTTGGGGTATAATCAAGTGTTTGTTGCAATATCGTGGTCAAGATATGCCAAAATTGAATGCAATGCCATTACATTACATTAGGGAATGTAATAGATGACATGTATATAATGGAGGCTATTAATCTAATCCAGTGGTCAGCAACCTTAAACACTCAAAGAGCTACAAAGGTCCTAAACAGAAACCCCCGTTGAATTCTGGAGCTGACCAGAAGTCCAGTTCCCCCACCATAGAATCTCCTCCTAACGTGGCATCCTTTTGTTCCTTTTACTCACTGGAATTCCAGTTCCCCTATCAAAGAGTGTCTTCCTAGCGCGGTGTCCTTTTTTTCTCTGCCAACCAGAAGTCCAGTTCCCCCCATCATAGAGTTTCCTCCTAGCATGGCATCCTTTTTCCTTTTACTGACTGGAAGTCTGGTTCCCCTACCATAGAGTCTCCTCCTAGTGCGGCGACCTTTCTTCTTTTACTGACCAGTGACAGGGAGCCACAGCAGAGGGATGAAAGAGCCATATGCGGCTCCAGAGCCACAGGTTGCTGACCCCTGACCTAATCTAACCTACAAACCAATTTGGTGATGACCATGGTGTGTGAAAAAAATATGATTTGAGAAATACAAGGAATACTAAATTACAAAAAAATGTGAATGGAGAAAGGAAGGAAGGAAGGAAGGAAGGAAGGAAGGAAGGAAGAAAGGAAGAAGGAAGGAAGGAAGGAAGGAAGGAAGGAAGGAAGGAAGGAAGGAAGGAAGACATAAAGGCAGGCAGGCAGGCTCCATGAAACTAAGTAAAAGGGAAGGTTGTACTAGATCTTGATGAATGAAATATGACCTTATAGAGTGAATCTAATGAATACATGCAGCAAAGTGAATGTATATAGGTATAATTATGAAAGAAAGGGGCTAAAATATAGGTCAGAAAGTACAAACTAATGTCAGCTAGATTGTTATTAAGTCCCTGAAACAGGAATCCTTTGCTTATTTGGTGAGGATGATTGCGTTTGAGGATTTCAACCTCTCTTCGGGCAGCATTGAATTGGGAGCAGTTCAGGAGTTCATGGCCAGCAAGGCAACCTTGAACCTGAACCAGGAGCCCAGTGCATGCCAGAGCAGGCATGTTTGATCAAGTTTTATTTTTTTTTAATCTCAGAGCAGTTGCAACATGGTGCAAAATGGAAGGATGTTAACACCTGTCTTTTGTCATGGTCAATTCGCTCCTTGATTGCTTTCTGGTTGCCAACAAAAAAGAATATTTGTAATTCAGGGTTGAAATGAGGAATCCCTGGTGCTCTCTGGAATCATTTCCTTGAAAACGTTTCATTAACCAGACTAGGTAACATCATCAATACAAGAAAGCAAACAGTCTCAGGGACTACCAAGAGCTTTCTGGTTAGCTGGGGCTACCTTTCTCCAAAGGTAGTAAAAGGTAAAGGTTACACTCACACATATGTGCTAGTCATTCCTGACTCTAGGGGGCAGTGCTCATCTCTGTTTCTAAGACAAAGAGCCAGTGCTGTCCAAAGACGTCTCCGTGGTCATGTGGCCTGCACGACTAAACACCGAAGGCGCACAGAATGCTGTTACCTTCCCACCAAAGGTGGTTCCTATTTTTCTACTTGCATTTTTCTACATGCTTTCGAACTGCTAGGTTGGCAGAAGCTGGGACAGATAACAGGAGCTCACTCCGTTACTTGGCACTAGGAATTTGAATCGCCAAACTGCTGACCTTTCTGATCGACAAGCTCAGCATCTTAGCCACTGAGCCACCCCCAATCCTTTCTCCAAAGGTAGATAAACCTATTAAGATTGATTCATCAGTTGCACTCGATGAGCCAAAGAAATTTCAACGGGGGGTTGGGGTGTTCCTGAGGACCTGGTAGGCATTTTCTGAAGTCTTATCTATTTATTTTATTTATTTGTTTTGTCGAGTATGTATAAGATAATAGATATAAATACATACAAGATTATGAGTGCGGAGGGCAAATCCGCGCCGTCCGAAGCGCTAAGGAAAAACGCGACCCTACCGCGATGACATAATCGCGGAGGGCAAATCCGCGCCTTCCGAAGCACTCAGCACCCTATCCTAACCCTAACCCTAACCCTAACCCTAACCCTAACCCTAACCCTAACCCTAACCCTAACCCTAACCCTAACCCTAACCCTAACCCTAACCCTAAACCTAAACCTAACCCTAACCCTAACCCTAAACCTAACCCTAAAGCAAACCCCTAAACCTAATCCTAACCCTTACCTTAATTTAAATCGGCTTTCTGCCGCCACACTGTTTTAAAGCACCCTTCTGTCGCCGCGCTGTTGTCGCGGCGGTGATGACGCACGGTGATGACGTCGCGGCTTTAGCGATGCAGTTTTATCACCGCTATTTTGACGAGCGCAGTTTTGTCGTGCCACGGAAACCACAGAGTCAGGTAGAGCATTCCAGGCACAGACCACTCTGTTGCTGAAGTCGTATTTTCTGCAATCGAGTTTGGTACGGTTTACCTTAATCTACAGGGAAATGCTGTTAAAGAAGGCAGTAACTCCTACCCTCAAAACAACACACTGCACACCAGAACAACTAGACACAAGGACAGTTTTTTCCCCTAATGCCATCACTCTGCTTAACAACTAATTGTTAACACAACACTATCATACTAATTACTAAGACTGTATTACTATTATTCTTCTCTTCCTTCCTAGTACCTATCTCTTTCCTAGTACCTATCTCTTCCCACTTACAACTATAACCATGTTGCTTGTGTATTTAAAATTTATATTGGTTTGTTTGTTTCCTAGTATAATTTGATTGCTTATTACCTATGATTATCACTAAGTGTTTTATCTTATTATTCTTGATGGATGTATTCTATTTTATTTTTCTTTATATACACTGGGAGCATATGCACCAAAGACAAATTCCTTGTATGTCCAATCACACTTGACCAATAAAGAATTATATTCGATTCTATTCATATGCAGCAAACACTATCCTATCCCAGTCCAGATATGAACCTACACAAAAGAGTTTGGTTTACTTAGAACTGAGCAATTACAGGCAGTGGCAGGCACAGTGTGTGTGTAAAGACATACTTAGTTTAGAAAATTCCCTAGTTGCGAATTGAGAGCTTGCCTGCAATAAATTTCAAGCTGACAGAGTCCAAAACAGCAGGTAGAAGTGTTGTCAAGTAATGGTTCACAGCAGTGGTGGGTTTTAAATTTTTTTAGAACCTCTTGTGTAGGTGTAGCCTGCTTTGTGGGAGTGGCTTGCCATCCATGTGACCGGGTGGGAGTGGCTTGCCGGCCATGTGACCGGGTGGGAGTGGCTTGCTGGCCATGTGACTGGGTGGGCGTAGCCAACTTGTAAAATGTGGTGAAACTCACTTAACAATGCTCTTGCTTAGCAACCAAATTTTTGGCTCAGAAACTCTGGCATTTGAAGCACGCAAGTCTTAAAGCTGTCAAGTTACAAAACCCTTGTGGCCCTAACCCTTTAGAAAAGAAAAACCATGGGTGTTCAAACTTGACAGCTTTAAGACTTGTGGACTTCAACTCCCAGAATTCCTCCTCTTGCTCTTCATCTTGATGATGTACGGACTGGCGGGGGGAGGGAGCTGGAACCGGTTCTAAATGGCACTGTAGATTTGTGGAACCTCTTCTATAGAAGAGGTTAGAACTGGCAGGAACCCACCCCTGGTTCAGTTTAGGCCTCCTGGTAGGTCATCGGCTGGTTTTGGTTCAAAAGGGCTGAATTTACATAGAAAAGTTTGGGAAAATCCCAAGGGTTTCTAATAGCCTTAAACTTTTCCACCAATGCTCTGCATCAATTTGGATCTTCTAAGAAACCACCATCTGATATTGCCCTCTTTTTACAGGAGGCAGTGTGAACATCTGTGACAGGAACAGAACGATTCATGCAGAAATGAGTTTGTTGAAATTAGATATTGCCCTACGGCTGGCTGAAAATGGTTTCTCTCTCTCTCTCTCTCTCTCTCTCTCTCTCTCTCTCTCTCTCTCTCTCTCTCTCTCTCTCTCTCCCTCCCTCCCTCCCTCCCTCCCTCCCTCCTTCCCTCCCTCCCTCCCTCTCTCTCTCTAAAAACACATCTGCCTCCAGGTGGATGCAAAAGTCAATGAACCACGAAAGGTCTCACCCTACTCGTCACAATACACACACACGTCTACATACCCAAATAATGCGAAAATGGAATGTTCCCTTGAGATTTTTGTGGATAACAAATGAGATTAGCAATAACAAGGAAAAAATTAGTCATTAACTACATCAATATTACTAACCCCAAGTCTGTGATTGGTACAGATGAACTAAAAATGACTGGAATCCAAATCCATCTAGACCAGTGATGGCTAACCTTTTGGTTGTTGCATGTTGAGAGCACGCCCGCACCCATAATGCAATGCCCATGCAACATCCCCCCACCGCCCCCCCCACTGCGTATGCATGTATGACCACCCCCGCACCCTATACATAGCAATAGCAATAGCAATAGCAATAGCAATAGCAATAGCAATAGCAATAGCAATAGCAATAGCAATAGCAATAGCAATAGCAATAGCAGTTAGACTTATATACCGCTTCATAGGGCTTTCAGCCCTCTCTAAGCGGTTTACAGAGTCACCATATTGCCCCCAACAACAATCCAGGTCCTCATTTTACCCACCTCGGAAGGATGGAAGGCTGAGTCAACTCTGAGCCGGTGAGATTTGAACAGCCGAACTGCAGAACTGCAGTCAGCTGAAGTAGTCTGCAGTGCTGCATTTAACCACTGTGCCACCTTGGCTCTATACATGCATGTGCCCACACACATATGCACCCCCCTGTGCATGCGACCTTCCCCCCTTGTCCATTTTTGTCTTTCCAGGTTCAAAATGGGGCATGGGGGTGAGGCTTGTGCAGTGCCCCCGTGTCCCCTTTGGGACCTGGTAGGCCTCCTGCACCAACTTGGAAGACAAAACGGGGCACAGGGACTCTGCATGAGGCCCCAGATGGCACTGTGATCCCCCCTGTGCATCTGTGCACACGACCCCCATGCATACGCGCAAGTGTCCCCTCGAGGGGCACGTGGAGCTGGGCTGGGCTGGTTGCTGATGTGCCCGCAGAGAGGGCTGTGCGTGCCACCTGTGGCATGTGTTCCATAGTTTCATCATCACAGATCTAGACTCTTTTTCAGATCTAGCTTAAATTAGACATGATTTCTCTTAAATCCTGACAGAGCCCAAAACTCTTTAAATAAAACCAGAGTCAACTTCGAAACAACTTCAGCCGAAGCCATGTTCATTTTCGCTTCTTTGTCACTCTTGAGAGGAGTTAGAAAAGGCTGGAATGTGGGGCCTGAGTTCGCTAGACAAAACATCAATGCAGCATCAATGTGAACCAAGGTCATGGCAATGAACATCTGCTGAGACCGAGGGGAAGTTACTACTGTTGGTTAACGTGACCGACACCTGAGGGGGAGGAGGTGGGAAGTTTCCATTCTTTTTATTACTTTGAAGGGTGGGAATTATTCAGAGCTAGCTTCATCTTTCTATGTGCTGATCTGATGTACTCAATAAAAGGAGCTTTCAAGTCCTGATTTAATTGGGTCCCTTGCTCGGAACTATGACGCCCAGTTTCATTGGTTAAAGATTGCTTTCCAACAGGTATTTCAGTTCATTTTGCAGTTCATTAACCTATTTTGGGATGTGGTGGCTCAGTGGCTAAGACACTGAGCTTATCGATCAGAAAGGTCAGCAGTTTGGCAGTTCGAATCCCTAGCACCATGTGTAACGGAGTGAGCTCCCGTTACTTGTCCCTGCTTCTAGCAGTTCGAGAGCACAAAAAATGCAAGTAGAAAAATAAGAACCACCTTTGGTGGGAAGGTAACAGGGTTCCGTGCGCCTTCGGCATTTAGTCATGATGGCCACATGACTACAGAGATGTCTTTGAAATGGAGATGACCCCCTAGAGTCAGGAACATCTAGCACATATTTGCAGAGAGAACCTTTACCTTAACCTATTTTATTTATTGATAAATTTGTCTTTTTAAAATCTCTGCTGGATGATCCTGGGCCATTTACACTCCTTTAGCTCAATTCACCTCACAGGGTTGTTTTTGTGGGGGAAATAGGAGAAGGAAGGAACATTAGCCATGTTTGTTACCTTGAGTTGTTCATAAAAATAATAAAGATGGGAGATTAGTAAATGAATAAAAAATAAATGCGTTCAGAAAACGATGATTTCAGCCTCACTTGAACTTGGATCTCCCAAGTCTTTCTCCATCACCAAGAACTACCACACTGCTCTGTTTTACTTTAGGTGGAATTAATGTTCTCTTTCCTTTTCTAGGTTTCATTGAATGCCTTTTCCTCTTGTTGAAGAAATAAATGTTTTCTCCGTAATGGGTCATTGCTTGTATTACAATAAAACTGATTATTCTTTTGTAACAGAAGCTGGGACATAGCAAAGTAGGGACGTGTTTGCAATAAATGTAGGCTATCAGCCAGGAACTTCTAGTTTATAGATCTCTCCCTCTTTTCTTTAGCCTATACACAATATCACTCTGCAATGTTACCTATAAGACTTGACTGATGCTTGAAGATGTCTTCCATTATCGATGTAGGATAGCCTTGTTTATTAAACCAAGACATTTTCTTTCTGTGAACAGCACTTGGCAGTTTCTTTGCTGTTGTTTTTGACTGCATACAATATAAATCAAACGAGAGTAGGAGGTTGTGTGTGTGCTTTTTTTTAAAAAAACAAAACAAAACAAAGCTAAAACATTGGCTGGAAATCTTACTTGCAGTCTAGGTAACTTTCCAATTCTCTTTCTATCACTGCCCTGGGGAGAGTAAAATATGCAGCGACTAAGATCACAATGTTACAAGAAAGAGTGAGGAGGTAAGAGATGAAACTAATTTAAACTGGAGGAAAAATGCAGATTTGCAAAGGATAATAACAATTTTAAAAAGGATGCCACCTTATCACTTCTGGATAAAGGTAAGGTAAAGGTTCCCCTGCACATGTGCGCGAGTCATTTCCGGCTCTAGGGGACAGTGCTCATCTTCATTTCTAAGTCAAAGAGCCAGCACTGTCTGAAGATGTCTCCGTCACGTGGCCGGCATTACTAAATGCTAAAAGGCATAGGGACCGCTGTTACTTTTCTATCAAAGTGGTCCCTATTTTTCTACATGCATTTTTTTAGGTTGGCAGAAGCTGGGACAAATAATGGGAGTTCACTCTGTTATGTGACGCTAGGGATTCGAACAGCTGAACTTCTGACCTTCTGATCGACGAGCTCAGTGCCTTAGTCACCGAGCCACCACATCCAGCCACTTCTGGATATCAGATATCAAAGATCAGAACTGCCATGCTGCAGGTCACAAGGAAACAATCATCCAGATTAACATGGATCCTGAATGATAAGCTACAAAACACTGCTTATTTTTTATTTTATTTGTTTTGGGTTTGGGAACAGCATGCTTTATTTCTTTGTTTCTATCCATCCTTTTTTTTAAAAAATAAATAATTTTTTTATTTTCATTTTCATACACTCACATGTATACTGTACATAGCCAACACCATACAGCATTAAACAATAATTGCATCAATTCCTCTTGTCAACAAGGCCCCAGAAAATAGAAACCCAATATAACTCTTCCGCTCTCTATACACCTCTTTCTTCCACCACCCTCCAACTTTCTATATTCCCTCCATCATCCCCCTCTACCCTACTTCCCCTCCCCCTCTACCACTCCTCTCTCCAGATCCACTCCCCCACTTCCTTCTCACCTTTCCCTCCCACCCTCTCTCCCATCCCTCTCTGCCCATCTTTCTTCTTTCCCACTCCTCCGCTCCTTGGTGTATTTCCACTACATGTCAATATACTTGGCCTATCCTATTTTTAAAGAAAAAATTAAAAAGAACGACTTCCTGCTTATTTTTTTTATTTATTTATATACATATCGAAATAATTTCCTGCGCAAAGACTTGAAAATGATTTCATCAAATTAAAAACTTGCCAAACGGTATCGGAAACTCATTTTGAGGCACTGAAATAAGATGCCTTCAAATGAATATTATGAGCCAAGGTGGCGCAGTGGTTAAATGCAGCATTGCAGGCTACTTCAGCTGACTGCAGTTCAGCAGTTCGGCTGTTCAAATCCCACCAGGCTCAAGGTTGACTCAGCCTTCCATCCTTCCGAGGTGGGTAAAATGAGGACCCGGATTGTTTTGGGGGGCAATATGCTGACTCTGTAAACCGCTTAGAGAGGGCTGAAAGCCCTATGAAGCGGTATATAAGTCTAACTATTGCTATTGAATAGGGACAATTCAGACAGCCTACCCATGTGCAGAAAGAGCTTTGCTGGAAAAGATTCAGGAATCCAAACTTAGAAATCCAGAGAAATCCTTTCTTTTCGTTCTTTCTGAAATTGAATTGGATCAATTTCCCAAAGTGATTCAAATCAATCACATCAGTTTTCTGAACTAAACAGATGGCCCCAATTACTTTTTATGCTGCTTACTCTTTTCCTTACTTCAGAATTATCTGGCACAATCCCGGGCATAGAGAAAGGATCTCTTTTCATAATTCATAGTCGGTGGTGGAATCCTGCCAGTTTAACAACCAGCTCTGTGATTGCATGCTCCACATGTGTGAGCAGTTTTTTTTTTTAAAAAAAAACTTACCTTCCACATTACTTCTGGGGAGTAACACAGCTGAGGCTCAACAATCCATTCTGCCGCGTGAATCAGCTAAGAGGATATACATAAGTTAAGCGCAGGGGCGGGAGAGGCAGCCCCACCAGATCATCAGAGCTACCGGTTTGCCCGAACTGTTCCAAACTAGCTGAATCCCACCACTGTTCATAGCCATATTGCTTGGAAGAACTAAAGGAGAACCAAGAGAGGACAACTTTTGCTGGTTATTTCCTCTGAAACTATTATTCAGCTTTTTTTTTCTTTCTTCCACTAGAAACATTTCTAGAATATCCGTTTCACTTCTTTGCTGCCCACTTTATTACACAACATTATGAAGACTCATATTTTGCTTCTTTTTCTTTTTCTTCATTATTGTGTTTCCAATGGTGTCCTAGAAATGAATAAAACACTTGGCAGTATATTTTTTGCCATGTTCTGAAATAGTCTAAGCTTAGATGGCATCACAACATTCGATATCTTCCCAGCCTATATATAAATATATACATATATACATATATGCATATATGCATATATGCCTATATGCCTATATGCCTATATGCCTATATGCCTATATGCCTATATGCCTATATGCATATATGCATATATGCCTATACGCATATACGCATATACGCATACACGCATACACGCATACACGCATACACGCATACACGCATACACGCATACACGCATACACGCATACACGCACACACGCACACACGCACACACGCACACACGCACATACGCACATACGCACATACGCATACACACATACACACATACACACATACACACACACAAACATACACATATACATATATACATATATACAAATAAAGGGATATATATATATATACCTCTCACCCTGGCTGGCTGATAAGGAGTCGAGCCTTGTAGCTCAATGGTTAACACATCTGCCTGAGAGGCAATAGAGCACAGGTTCGATTCCCAACATAGGGTATGGCTAGCTGATGAGAGCTAAATAGCTTGAAATAGATCTATACTAGTCTCCCTTTATTTATTTATCAGCATAAATATAACACACACACACACACACACACACACACACACACACACACACACACACACACACACACACACACACACACACACATATATATATATATATATATATATATATATATATATATATATATATATCCCTTTATTTATTTATCAGCACAAATACAACACAAATGTAACAAAGGCAACAGTAAAAATATTGGGTTTCTGTCTGGATGGTCTCTTATGACAAGCCAATGGACAGAGAATGGAAGCAGTGAACTTCCTCCCATATTTGGGCATACCAGGGGTTGTGACTTTAAATATATACCTTTCTCCCTGGCTCAGCTGATAAGGAGAGGAACTCTGTGGCTTAATGGTTAACACATCTGCCTAAGATGCAATACAGCACAGGTTCCAATCCCAGTAAGGGTATGGCTAGCTGATGAGAGCTAAATAGCTTGAAATAGATCTATACTAGTCTCCCTTTATTTATTTATCAGCACAAATACTATATATATATTTTTACTGTTGCCTTTTGTTATATTTGTGTTTTTATTTGTGCTGATAAATAAATAAAGGAAGACTAGTATAGATCTATTTCAAGCTATTTAGCTCTCATCAGCTAGCCATATCCTTACTGGGAATCGAACCTGTGCTCTATTGCTTCCCAGGCAGGGAGTAACCATTTGAGCTACAGAGAACGACTCCTTTATCAGCCAGCCAGGGTGGGAGGTATATACTTAAAGTCACAACCCCTGGTATGCCCAAGTGTGGGAGGAAGGTCACACTTCCACTCTCTGTCATTAGGCTCGTCACAAGAGTCCATCCAGACAGAAACCCAATATTTTTACTGTTGCCTTTTGTTATATTTGTGTTTTTATTTGTGCTGATAAATAAATAAAGGAAGACTAGTATAGATCTATTTCAAGCTATTTAGCTCTCATCAGCTAGCCATATCCTTACTGGGAATCGAACCTGTGCTCTATTGCTTCCCAGGCAGGGAGTAACCATTTGAGCTACAGAGAACGACTCCTTTATCAGCCAGCCAGGGTGGGAGGTATATACTTAAAGTCACAACCCCTGGTATGCCCAAGTGTGGGAGGAAGGTCACACTTCCACTCTCTGTCATTAGGCTCGTCACAAGAGTCCATCCAGACAGAAACCCAATATTTTTACTGTTGCCTTTTGTTATATTTGTGTTTTTATTTGTGCTGATAAATAAATAAAGGAAGACTAGTATAGATCTATTTCAAGCTATTTAGCTCTCATCAGCTAGCCATATCCTTACTGGGAATCGAACCTGTGCTCTATTGCTTCCCAGGCAGGGAGTAACCATTTGAGCTACAGAGAACGACTCCTTTATCAGCCAGCCAGGGTGGGAGGTATATACTTAAAGTCACAACCCCTGGTATGCCCAAGTGTGGGAGGAAGGTCACACTTCCACTCTCTGTCATTAGGCTCGTCACAAGAGTCCATCCAGACAGAAACCCAATATTTTTACTGTTGCCTTTTGTTATATTTGTGTTTTTATTTGTGCTGATAAATAAATAAAGGAAGACTAGTATAGATCTATTTCAAGCTATTTAGCTCTCATCAGCTAGCCATATCCTTACTGGGAATCGAACCTGTGCTCTATTGCTTCCCAGGCAGGGAGTAACCATTTGAGCTACAGAGAACGACTCCTTTATCAGCCAGCCAGGGTGGGAGGTATATACTTAAAGTCACAACCCCTGGTATGCCCAAGTGTGGGAGGAAGGTCACACTTCCACTCTCTGTCATTAGGCTCGTCACAAGAGTCCATCCAGACAGAAACCCAATATTTTTACTGTTGCCTTTTGTTATATTTGTGTTTTTATTTGTGCTGATAAATAAATAAAGGAAGACTAGTATAGATCTATTTCAAGCTATTTAGCTCTCATCAGCTAGCCATATCCTTACTGGGAATCGAACCTGTGCTCTATTGCTTCCCAGGCAGGGAGTAACCATTTGAGCTACAGAGAACGACTCCTTTATCAGCCAGCCAGGGTGGGAGGTATATACTTAAAGTCACAACCCCTGGTATGCCCAAGTGTGGGAGGAAGGTCACACTTCCACTCTCTGTCATTAGGCTCGTCACAAGAGTCCATCCAGACAGAAACCCAATATTTTTACTGTTGCCTTTTGTTATATTTGTGTTTTTATTTGTGCTGATAAATAAATAAAGGAAGACTAGTATAGATCTATTTCAAGCTATTTAGCTCTCATCAGCTAGCCATATCCTTACTGGGAATCGAACCTGTGCTCTATTGCTTCCCAGGCAGGGAGTAACCATTTGAGCTACAGAGAACGACTCCTTTATCAGCCAGCCAGGGTGGGAGGTATATACTTAAAGTCACAACCCCTGGTATGCCCAAGTGTGGGAGGAAGGTCACACTTCCACTCTCTGTCATTAGGCTCGTCACAAGAGTCCATCCAGACAGAAACCCAATATTTTTACTGTTGCCTTTTGTTATATTTGTGTTTTTATTTGTGCTGATAAATAAATAAAGGAAGACTAGTATAGATCTATTTCAAGCTATTTAGCTCTCATCAGCTAGCCATATCCTTACTGGGAATCGAACCTGTGCTCTATTGCTTCCCAGGCAGGGAGTAACCATTTGAGCTACAGAGAACGACTCCTTTATCAGCCAGCCAGGGTGGGAGGTATATACTTAAAGTCACAACCCCTGGTATGCCCAAGTGTGGGAGGAAGGTCACACTTCCACTCTCTGTCATTAGGCTCGTCACAAGAGTCCATCCAGACAGAAACCCAATATTTTTACTGTTGCCTTTTGTTATATTTGTGTTTTTATTTGTGCTGATAAATAAATAAAGGAAGACTAGTATAGATCTATTTCAAGCTATTTAGCTCTCATCAGCTAGCCATATCCTTACTGGGAATCGAACCTGTGCTCTATTGCTTCCCAGGCAGGGAGTAACCATTTGAGCTACAGAGAACGACTCCTTTATCAGCCAGCCAGGGTGGGAGGTATATACTTAAAGTCACAACCCCTGGTATGCCCAAGTGTGGGAGGAAGGTCACACTTCCACTCTCTGTCATTAGGCTCGTCACAAGAGTCCATCCAGACAGAAACCCAATATTTTTACTGTTGCCTTTTGTTATATTTGTGTTTTTATTTGTGCTGATAAATAAATAAAGGAAGACTAGTATAGATCTATTTCAAGCTATTTAGCTCTCATCAGCTAGCCATATCCTTACTGGGAATCGAACCTGTGCTCTATTGCTTCCCAGGCAGGGAGTAACCATTTGAGCTACAGAGAACGACTCCTTTATCAGCCAGCCAGGGTGGGAGGTATATACTTAAAGTCACAACCCCTGGTATGCCCAAGTGTGGGAGGAAGGTCACACTTCCACTCTCTGTCATTAGGCTCGTCACAAGAGTCCATCCAGACAGAAACCCAATATTTTTACTGTTGCCTTTTGTTATATTTGTGTTTTTATTTGTGCTGATAAATAAATAAAGGAAGACTAGTATAGATCTATTTCAAGCTATTTAGCTCTCATCAGCTAGCCATATCCTTACTGGGAATCGAACCTGTGCTCTATTGCTTCCCAGGCAGGGAGTAACCATTTGAGCTACAGAGAACGACTCCTTTATCAGCCAGCCAGGGTGGGAGGTATATACTTAAAGTCACAACCCCTGGTATGCCCAAGTGTGGGAGGAAGGTCACACTTCCACTCTCTGTCATTAGGCTCGTCACAAGAGTCCATCCAGACAGAAACCCAATATTTTTACTGTTGCCTTTTGTTATATTTGTGTTTTTATTTGTGCTGATAAATAAATAAAGGAAGACTAGTATAGATCTATTTCAAGCTATTTAGCTCTCATCAGCTAGCCATATCCTTACTGGGAATCGAACCTGTGCTCTATTGCTTCCCAGGCAGGGAGTAACCATTTGAGCTACAGAGAACGACTCCTTTATCAGCCAGCCAGGGTGGGAGGTATATACTTAAAGTCACAACCCCTGGTATGCCCAAGTGTGGGAGGAAGGTCACACTTCCACTCTCTGTCATTAGGCTCGTCACAAGAGTCCATCCAGACAGAAACCCAATATTTTTACTGTTGCCTTTTGTTATATTTGTGTTTTTATTTGTGCTGATAAATAAATAAAGGAAGACTAGTATAGATCTATTTCAAGCTATTTAGCTCTCATCAGCTAGCCATATCCTTACTGGGAATCGAACCTGTGCTCTATTGCTTCCCAGGCAGGGAGTAACCATTTGAGCTACAGAGAACGACTCCTTTATCAGCCAGCCAGGGTGGGAGGTATATACTTAAAGTCACAACCCCTGGTATGCCCAAGTGTGGGAGGAAGGTCACACTTCCACTCTCTGTCATTAGGCTCGTCACAAGAGTCCATCCAGACAGAAACCCAATATTTTTACTGTTGCCTTTTGTTATATTTGTGTTTTTATTTGTGCTGATAAATAAATAAAGGAAGACTAGTATAGATCTATTTCAAGCTATTTAGCTCTCATCAGCTAGCCATATCCTTACTGGGAATCGAACCTGTGCTCTATTGCTTCCCAGGCAGGGAGTAACCATTTGAGCTACAGAGAACGACTCCTTTATCAGCCAGCCAGGGTGGGAGGTATATACTTAAAGTCACAACCCCTGGTATGCCCAAGTGTGGGAGGAAGGTCACACTTCCACTCTCTGTCATTAGGCTCGTCACAAGAGTCCATCCAGACAGAAACCCAATATTTTTACTGTTGCCTTTTGTTATATTTGTGTTTTTATTTGTGCTGATAAATAAATAAAGGAAGACTAGTATAGATCTATTTCAAGCTATTTAGCTCTCATCAGCTAGCCATATCCTTACTGGGAATCGAACCTGTGCTCTATTGCTTCCCAGGCAGGGAGTAACCATTTGAGCTACAGAGAACGACTCCTTTATCAGCCAGCCAGGGTGGGAGGTATATACTTAAAGTCACAACCCCTGGTATGCCCAAGTGTGGGAGGAAGGTCACACTTCCACTCTCTGTCATTAGGCTCGTCACAAGAGTCCATCCAGACAGAAACCCAATATTTTTACTGTTGCCTTTTGTTATATTTGTGTTTTTATTTGTGCTGATAAATAAATAAAGGAAGACTAGTATAGATCTATTTCAAGCTATTTAGCTCTCATCAGCTAGCCATATCCTTACTGGGAATCGAACCTGTGCTCTATTGCTTCCCAGGCAGGGAGTAACCATTTGAGCTACAGAGAACGACTCCTTTATCAGCCAGCCAGGGTGGGAGGTATATACTTAAAGTCACAACCTCTGGTATGCCCAAGTGTGGGAGGAAGGTCACACTTCCACTCTCTGTCATTAGGCTCGTCACAAGAGTCCATCCAGACAGAAACCCAATATTTTTACTGTTGCCTTTTGTTATATTTGTGTTTTTATTTGTGCTGATAAATAAATAAAGGAAGACTAGTATAGATCTATTTCAAGCTATTTAGCTCTCATCAGCTAGCCATATCCTTACTGGGAATCGAACCTGTGCTCTATTGCTTCCCAGGCAGGGAGTAACCATTTGAGCTACAGAGAACGACTCCTTTATCAGCCAGCCAGGGTGGGAGGTATATACTTAAAGTCACAACCCCTGGTATGCCCAAGTGTGGAGTTCTGGACTGCAACTTTAACTTCACATTGGAGACAATTTCTGGAATCAAGGTCCGAGAATCCTGCAGTAGATTTTTCATCAACATGGTCTTCTGGGGGGTTTGTGTTGTGTGTGTGTGTCTGAACACCCACCCACACATATGCAGCCATTGATAAAGCAGGAGCCATCAGAATTGTGAACGGGGCTCATTTCATGCAAGAAGACACAGAATTACTTGGGAATAATTTAGCAGTCAGGCCCGTTTCTTGAGTCGGGGAGCATCAGTGCATTCACAGGCAAATTGGACAGGTTTTCGAACAAAGGAAGGAGAGCAGGTTGGGCAGAGAAAATGGGAAAATGGAAATGAAGCAAAATAAAATGCGTAAGCACAACAAAAACTCTTCTTCCTGCCCAGGATTTTTCAAACGTGCCTCTGACTTTGCTATTTCAAAGGAAGCCAAAGTGGTTGAGAGAGAAGGAGTCGCATCTTTTTAAGTCCCCATAGCATCAAATTTAAATCGCCTCTTATGTTTTATTATCTTACTGGCAGCACACTCTAAATCCAAGTGTACTCGCAGATAAATCAAAGGACAAAATGCTTTTGGGGAAGGAAATAAACCCTTTTGGTGATTCCACTAAACAGCTGAGTTCGCACAACTCGCCCAAACCAGTCATTTCAAACTTAGCTGCTGCATTTTGCTCCCATTTGCTTAATGGTTTGCAAATCCAACCCTTTGGGTCAGTTTATAACATAATAACAGAGTTAGAAGGGACCTTGAAGGTCTTCTAGTCTAACCCCTGCTCAGGCAGAAAGCCCTGTACCCAGGAGTGAGTTCCTCCACCATTATTACTGGTTTGGTGCCAGAAAATTTTTGCATGCACACGCTCACTTCAATCGTGTGCAAGCTAAATGCACGCTCGTGCATATGCACATTTGCACTTAAAATGGTCTGCGCATGTGCACAACATTAAAAAGGGGGAAATATTTTTTTTCAATGAAGATTATTCTGCGTATGTGCAAAACAGAAAATAAAGATGGTGCCGGCGCCGATAGAACCGGTAGGGTCACGTGTCCGCCGAGCTACTACCTATTCAGCTAAACCGTACCGTACTGGTAGGAATCCACATATGCCTGTACCATTTCAGACAAATGGTTGTCCATAATGTCCAATCTCTTCTTAAAAATTTCCAGTGTTGGAGCATTCACAACTTCTGGAGGCAAGTCGTTCCACTGATTGCTGTACTTGTCAGAGTATAAGATGCAAACCCCCCCCCCCTAAAAAGAGGGAGGAAATGTTGTTGCATCTTATACACTGAATACCGCCATTTTTGCCCTCTCGAAATCCTGCCCCATGCATCTGTTTTCACCAAAAATGGGCTCGTTTTTCATAAAAATGGGGTGTGCAGAGAGTTTGGGAGGCCAGCAGAGTGCTGCTGGGGGCCGGAGAAAGAAAAAATGGACACATGGAGGCCAAAAATGATTTTTTTTCTTGTTTTTCTCTTCAAAATCTTGGTGCATACTCCAGTGCATCTTATAGTCCGAAAAATATGGTAATTGTTCTAACTATCAGGAATTTTATCCTTAGTTCTAGGTTGATTCTCTCCTTAATTAGTTTCCATCCATTGCTTCTTTTCAGGTGCTTTGGAAAATAGGTTTGGCTCCCTCTTGTTGTGGCAATTTTATGGCTCAGTATCTTTCTAACTTTTGAAGAAGAGGATGTTTTCTGTAAACTATTGAACACAGTGTTCAATAGACAGAACACTCTCAAGGACCAGGGAAATCAAATGATCCAGGCAGTCCAAATGAGCATAAAGATTTATTGCAAGCTTAAGTTCTCTACAAGAATCTGACCTACTAATGGTCATGGGAAAAGAATGTTAACAAGAAGGCATTCAAGATGGGCTGGATTTAGATCTCTTATAGGCATGCAGGGACTTGTGGCGTATGACACACTTGACTCCTCCCTTGGACTCAGCCTGATCATCTCCTACAAGCACACATTCATAGAACTTAGAAGAGTTGGAAGGGACCTTGGAGATCTTCTATCCCAACCCCCTACTTGAACAGGAGACCTTATACCATTCCAGGTTAGTTTTCCAATCTCTTCTTCATAAACTGGCAATAGAAAATTAATCAAATTTAGAGACACCAGTTTTAAGAGAATAGTAGCTTTTTATTCTTTACAGTTCATGTGAGATTGACCAGGTCTGCTGACTTATTTTTGCAATTAATTGGATGCTTTCAAAATGATTCTTTAAAAATATATAAGAGGTACAAAGAAAGAAGCACAAATCCCAACTTTTTTGCCCCTCTATCCAGATTATACTTGGTTGGACTAAAAGAGGGAGGTTCTAGGGAAATCTGAATGTTATGCAATTAACTCAGGGACTGAGTTAGTGCTGTATATAAGGTAAAGATAAAGGTTCCTCTCGCGCATACTGTATGTGCTAGTCATTCCCGACTCTAGGGGGCAGTGCTCATCTCTGTTTCAAAGCCGAAGAGCCAGTGCTGCCTGAAGATGTCTCTGTGGTCATGTGGCCAGCTTGACTAAATGCTGAAGGTGCACGGAACACTGTTACCTTCCCACCAAAGTGGTCCCTATTTTTCTATTTGCATTTTTACTTGCTTTTCCATTGCTAGGTTGGCAGTAGCCGGGACAAGTAACGGGAGCTTACTCTGCTAAGCAGCACTAGGGATTCTAACCACTGAACTGCCAACCTTCTGATCAACAATGCTGGATCAACTTATTAATGCAAATGTTAGAGATGGCTAGATGGAAGGAAACCTGCCATTGTTGTTTTAAAAAAAGACAGTGGAATAGGAGTTATTTTTACTCCTGAATCAACACTCGTTAGTATTATAAAGGATTTCTGATCTTTAGTACAGTCCTCCTGACTTGAAAGGAGTGGTTATCTGTATGCATAGATTTGCCCTTGCTTTCTTGTGTATAAGCCAAATTCTTCGAGCAGGTCCTTATTTCCTTCTCATTTTCATGTTAGGAAGCATTCCATACTAATTAATCCTTTTCATAAAGCAGTGGTTAGGAGAGACTCATGTAGATGTTCTATTGCATGGAGAACAAAAGGGAGCCTTGTGGAACATCACAGATAAGCTTTCATTGTGTAGTGCCAACAGCACCTTTTAGAACTAACCTTCCAGGTATGTGCAGAATTACTATGGCACCGTGGGCCTTATCTTCACTTCGGTTGCTCCAGGAGACTCGTACGGATTTCACGGATGGTTACAACAACAAAAGAAAAACTCTGTCCACCTGTCTCGTCTATGTGACCAGGTAGAGTGATGGAAAGCCTGGGAAGATTGCAGGCAGAAGAAAAGCTGACTTGTATCTAACTGGGTACTACAACTATTGGGGGAAATATGAAAAAAAGAAGAATATTATATTTCCCTAATGGAGAAATGTTTTTAGAAGCAGGAAGCAGCCCCTAAGTCTTTCTTAATAGCCCACAGCAGATGCCAACACTTAAAAGATAAAAAGCTTATTGAAAGAAGAAGACAAGTATCTAGATAACTCTATTCATAGGCAAAGCAAATGCTGCAAGCAGAAATCCATTCAAGACGGGATATTTTGAAACTCCCTGCAGCAAAGGCTAAACATAGGCAGAATGATAGGATTAGAAAGCAAGATCCAACACAGGATGAAAGTCATTAAACCACAATAGGAATTGCCCAACGCCTTTTCAGAACACAAGTCCCTTCATTGCACCACTCCAGAGCAGTCAAAACTTCACCTGGGACCTCAAATAAACAATAAACCAGAGATTGACCAGATTAGCTCAGACAAACACCCAGGATTTGCATTTTCTCTTTTGCCATAGAGCCAGCTATGACCTCTACATGACCTCATAGGAATCTGACAACAGCCAATAGAATATTAAAGGACATGTTCTTGCACAGGAACAGGAAGCTCAAATACAAAGGTCAAATATGAAGCCCAAAGAAGGTATAAACCCCCACCTCAACTCCATTTTGTCAGCTGCCCAGAACCACAAACCCATGTGGTTCTGCTTCGTCATTAAACCATCTTTCCAATCAGCCTCCATGTTTCCAGGGCTTTTCTCCTAGCTTGGAACTGAACCAGGTGTATATTTCTTCCAACATTATATTGACTTTGTTCCGGAGCAGCCTGATTCATGCCTCCCTTCAACCATAAAGCTAAGAGGGAATCTTTGAGTGAATCATGTTAGGAATGTTTTGTGGCCCAGCAGGAGCCGTTGGAGCTGCCGCCAGACTCCGACAGAGAGGGGTCTTATGAGTTGACCCTGGACAGGGTGCCGACTCCGAGAAGGGCAAGGAGAGATTGGTTGGCCACCAGGTGGCGGCAGAGCATTGGATCAGAGGGAATGTTCAGGAAAACAATTGTGAGTTGTTTCAGGAGACACGCCGTCGAAGGGCTACTCGGCAGAAGGAACAACTGCGTAATTGTAGGAGATGATTGCGCTTAGCTGATGCTGTTTAAGATCCTCTCCTGATTATAAAAGAGACTGTTTGTGTCACGCCCTGTTTGCAGGAGTCAACGTTCACGAGTCAGAGAAATCAACTTGGAGAAGTGGTTTGCTGTGAGAGCTTGTTTGCATTGCCTAAATTTGTAAGAATTACTGTCAGAGTGCTTATCTCTTTGTTTATTTTGGGCTTGCAGCCAACGAGAGTCTGGACTGATTAAAAGTATTCTTATTTACGTTTGATTGTGGCTTTCATTTCTGGATGGAGAAGGGGGGGTCAGAACAGGAATGTAACCCTAGACTTGGCTTGACAATGTATATAAGCCATGATTGTAACAAATGTATCTGTTACTTTAAATGTAAGAGAGAGGTAATTGGATGCTATTGCTTTAAGCAGCCATATAAGGAAGTAGGAACTGGTACCGAGTTCTCCCTGATGCCCCCTGATGTTTCCTGAGTTTTACTGATTCTACTGGTTCTACTGTTGTTCCTGAGTGTTACTGACTGTTACTGTATGTGCTTAGTATTGGGAGAGAAGACCGTGTATTGGATGGTGGCTAGTCTGTATGTTAGTTACCTGTCTACATGGTGAATCGTGAGTTGAGCAACTGTAACTTCAACGTGTTGTAAATAGACTGTGTATATACTTCAAGACTGCTTATAGTCTGTTTGAAGACTAGTTATCCTATTGTTGTTACGCAAGTAAAACTATTATTTGCTTTACCTTCGGTGGCTCTGAGTGACTATTCAGCGGCTTATTTGTTACTAACTTCTGCTGAGCAACTCTAGTCTCCTAACAGGGATAGACTTAACAAATCACTTTCTCTCAATTCAACTTACTGCACAAGGGAGACCATCTACTTTGCCTCTCTAGAAAAAGTGCTACTAAAATGTACTTAATTCGTTAATAACAATACAATTCAACACACCTTTGGATGAGTAGCAATAGCAATAGCACTTAAACTTGCAGAACCATGTGTCAGGGCTTCACAGCACTCTCTGAGACATTTATAGAGTGAGCACATTGTCCTCAATAATCTGGATCCTCATTTTACCAACCTCAGAAGAATGGAAGGATGAGTCAACTTTGTGCCAGTCAGGATCAGAATACTGGCAGTGGGCAGAGTTAGCCTGCAATACTGAATTCTAGTCACTGTACTACCACCAGTAATGTACAGGCAGATCCAGTGGTGGGCTCCAAATTTTGTAACAACAGGTTCTCTGCTCTAATGATTGTCTGGGTGGGCATGGCTGGGTGGGCGTGGCTAGAGTGGGTCATGTGACTGAGTGGACATGGCCAACTCTACGTCACTTGTGTGGGTGGTACCTGTATGGGACAGGCAGGGTTTGGGAGAGAATCTAGGAGTCTCCAGTGGGGGTGGGTGGGAGGAAAGGAAGATCCAACCTGTGTGTGAGAGAGAAAGGGGGGACAGAGAGAGAGGGAGAGGGAGGGAGGGAGGGAGAGAGAAGGAGAGGGAGAGGGAGAGAAGGAGAGGGAGAGGGAGAGAAGGAGAAGGAGAAGGAGAGGAGGAGGAGGAGAGAGAGAGTCAAGCTAGACTGGGAAAGCTGGCCACAAGAGGAAGAGAAGTTGGGTAAGCTTTTCTTGGCCATTTTTTGACTGTTTTCAGGCTGATTTTTGGGCCGATTTGCCAGGAAAAAACACCTGAAAACAGCCCCCCAAATGGTCTTTTGATTATTTTTGAGCCATTTTCAGGCTGTTTTTGAGCCATTTGGGGGGCCAATTTTAGCCTGAAAAATGGGCAGGGGCGGGGCCAGCCAGTGGTCCAATTTGCTGGTTTTCCGAACCATGCAGAATCGGAACAACCGGTTTGGGTGAACTGGTCCGAACCGACAGGAGCCCACCTCTGGGTAGTTCTCAACTTATGACCACAGTTGAGCCCAAAATTTCTGTTACTTGTTAACACATTTGTCAAGTAAATATTTCCCCCTTTTACTACCTTTCTTGACACAGTTGTTAAGTGAATCACTGCACTTAACAATCACCTTGCTTAGCATTGGAAATACTGGTTCCAATCGTGTTTGCAAGTTGTATTGGGTGGATAACTTGCAACTTTGCAATACAGGTTGTCCTCAACTTACAACAGTTCACTTAGTGACCATTGAAAATTACAACAGCACTGAAAAAAGTGACATGACCATTTTCCCCACTTATGACTGTTGTACCATACAACTGACTCAGAGTTATGACAGTTGCATTGTCCCGGGGACAGGTGATCACCTTCTGAGAAGCAAAGTTAATGGGGAAGCCAGATTCACTTAATAACTGGGTTACTTAATTAATCACTGCTGGGATTCAGTTAGCAAATGTGGCAAGATATGTCCTAAAATAGGGCAAAACCCACTTAACACATTTCTCACTTAGCAACATAAACACTGGGCTCAATGGTGGTCGTAAATTGAGGATTATCTGTATTGTCCAGATATATTTTATTCTTCCACCTTTTTGGGGAATGGAGTGGGAACCAAAAAAAAAAGATCAACCCATTGTACATTTGCTTAACTCTAATAATTACCTGTCTTTTCTGAAAGTTCGCATCAGGTTGACAAGTTAACCCTTGTCACATAATGAAAGCGAGCCAGGAGAAAAAACGCCGGAGGTTATCTAAGCAATGAATGCAGGAATAGTAAAATGCTGAAGATTGCAAGCTTCCGAAAGGGCATAAATCCAAAGTAAAGCATTTGTTGAGCTGCACAAAAATCCAAAGTGAATCTATGAATTCAAAGTGGCCAATTTGTTGCTGTTTACTTCCAGTTGAGGCAGTTGTGCATAACATGTATTTATTTATCTATTTATTTATTTAAGAAAATTTATATGACTACCCAACTCAATCTCAGTGAGTCTGTTGTGGCCTGCCAGTGGCCAGCGGAGCTGGCAGCAGATTCGGATGGTGAGGAGGTTGGGGAGGAACATGGGCCAGTCCTGGAGTCTGGGGAAGGCTCTGATGGGGGCTCTGTGTCAGTGGCAGAGAGGGGGGCAGAACCGTCTGACAGTTATCAGCTGCCTTCAGAGTCTCACTGATGTCTGACTCTGAAGGCAGCTGATAACTGGCATATGGCTCTGGTCCCCTCTCTGCCTCCAACACAGAGCCCTCATCAAAGCCTTCCCAAGACTCCAGGACTGGCCCAAGGTCCTCCCCAACCTCCTCACTGTCCAAATCTGCTGCCAGCTCTGCTAACCCCTGGCAGGTCATAACAAAAATTCAGATACTTGGCAACTGGCATGTCTTTATGAGGGTTCCAGTGTCCAGGGTCATGTGATCATTTTTTGCAACTTTCTGACAAGAGAAGCCAATGGGGAAGCTAGATTTACTTAATAACAATAGAGAGAAGAAAAAGAAAGAAAGAAAGAAAGAAAGAAAGAAAGAAAGAAAGAAAGAAAGAAAGAAAGAAAGAAAGATAAAATTGGGTGTTGGACTAGAAGAGCTCCAAGGTCCCTTCCAACTCTACTTTTCTGTATTCTATATTTCTCAATGGACATTTTGGACTCAGTTATAGTCGTAACCAGGAGTGGGCTTCAAAAATTTTAGCAAGGGGTTCTCTGCCAGGTTGTTGGGTGGGTGTGGCCATGGTGGGCATGGCCTAGTCAGCCTCCTGCACCACGGTGGGGTGTTTTCGCCTTCCCCGGAGGCTTTCCTCAATCCTCTGGGAGGGCGAATATGGCCTTCCCAGGCACCAGAAGCCCTCTGGAGGCCAGAAATGGGCCTGTTTCCAGCCTTCCCAAACTTCCAGTAGGCTGTTTTTCGCCTTCCCCAAGCCTCCACACATGCCCTACAGTTACCTGCATCCAAAACGGGATGCATGCGGGCTCCTAGGAGCGGAGGGGTGGGCAGGGCCAGCCAGGAGTGGGGTTTGGGGGTTCTCTGAACTGCACAGAATCTTAGCTAGAGGTTCTCCCGAACCCCTAAAAACCGTAACTCTACATATAGGCGATATCTCCTGCCTTTTGTTTTATAATCATCTCTCCACGAATCTGCACTAGCTTTCCTGGCCCGCGATACTTCCAATAAATCCCATGGGAAGACCTCGCGAGAGATTCCCTCTCCCTGGGTTTTTCCCAGTAAGGCAGTATAGGCAGCCAGGAAAGCTTGAGAAACATGGGAAAAGATCTAACACAAAACAACACTAACAACAGTGCCCTCTGCTACTTTGAAAACAATAAAGTTGGCTCACAAAAAGGGAATTTTAGAAGGGAAATTCAGGCAGCCTGAGAGTAAGGCAAGGGAAGAATACGCTCCAGAAATTGTGAAGCAGCCATCGTTCGATAGGGAACCTCAAGCTAAGATGTACATGTTCTCATTTATCTGTCAAAGCCTGTTAATATCTGTGTCAGGTATTCTGGATTGAAATGTCTGGAAAGGCAAAGGGAAAAGGATAAAAGCTTAGAGGAGGAAACCTCCAGACTTCTTATTATTACTACAGGATTACTCTCTGTTAGTTTCAACCTACAAATTACCCTAGCACACGCCATATTCCCAGTGCTTAACCAGACGTCTTTCATTAAGGAGATCATAGACATCCTAATCTATCGGTTTAGTAGCCTGTAGACGAACTCATTTAATATGGTGCCCTTCCAGCAAAGTTTTAAATGACAAATCTTTCTGCTGGGGACAGCTACGTTCCAAATTTTATCTAACCCCCAAGAGCAGGAATGCTTGCAATTAGCAATTTCAGAGCCTTCCACTTGCCCACCATGCCGAGAAAGTAATTCAAGCACATCATCATTTAGAATAATAATAATAATCAAGTCAAGATCTGTGGGATTTCCATATACAAACCGACAAAATACTGGCGCATAATACACCAGACATCACACTGGTTGAGAAAAATAAGGTCACAATCATAGACATCGCAATACCAGGTGATAGCAGGGTCGCCGAGAAGGAACATGAAAAAATCGCAAGATACCAGGACTTAAAAATCGAAATTCAACGACTATGGCACAAACCAGCAGTGATAATTCCAGTGGTAATTGGCACACTGGGTGCTATACCAAAAGCACTGGAATTACATTTAAAACAGTTAAAAATTGACAAAATCACCATCAGTCAAATGCAAAATGCCGCACTGCTTGGATCTGCACGCATATTACAAAAATACGTTACGACGTCCTAGGACCCTGGGTGGGGCCCGACTAGTAACCAATGCCAAATCCGGCGAAACAACTGGCCGCTGTGATACAATTGTAGTATAATAATAATAACATAGTTTCCTAAATGTTTTACATTTATAAAGCTGAGGAGGATTATATTCCCCCCGATTGCTGGTTGTTACTGAAAATCTAAGAAAATTAACACCTACACGTTCCAGACACACGGCCACTGTTTATTGTAAAGGGAAGGGAAAGGATAAAGGAAAAAAAAATAAACCATGAAAAAGCACTTGCTACTGTTTTGCTAATGAATAGAATGTGCAGCAGAGGTAATAATGTGCTGTAAGGGGTCTTCATTACTTAAGAATTACTTTTTAATAACTCATGTAGTCTGGATCTTTCCACTTTAAAATCTTTGTTTGGAGGCTACAACTATTGTTATAAATTTGTATTTTTTTTCTGGGTCTTGATTTTATGCTTTTATGATTCAGTGTTGTAGTTAATTTGATTTTATGCGTATGTGGGGTTTTTTTTCTTTTAAACCGCAAGCTACCAAGACAGAATTGGGTGTAAAATGCTATGAATATATTTCCTTCCTTCCTTCCTTCCTTCCTTCCTTCCTTCCTTCCTTCCTTCCTTCCTTCCTTCCTCGTTCCTTTCTTCCTTCCCTCCTTCCCTCCCTCCCTCCCTTCTTTCCTCTCTCTCTCCTAACCCTAACCCTACCAATTTTTACAAATTACATGAGCAAACTTTGTGATTCATTCTCTTCCTTAAGGATCAAGCTTATGGAATTAGTATCATCTATCAAACCGTGACTAGTTGGCAATGTTATCCAGCTAGCTTACAAGATCCAGTGGGTTTATTTTAGCAGCAGAACCTCATCATGCTGGGAAAATCAAAAAGACTTTAAGCTTCAGCTTTGGTTTTAACTGAAGTAAAAACTAGAAAAGTAGGCTAATCTTTTGAACATCTGCACCTTCTCATTATGTGTTGTCAGAAGCAAAATTAGAATTGACATTGGCGACTTCCACAGAAATAAAACTACCAGAGCTTCTTAGAGCAGTTTGGAAAAAATTCTAATTTTCTAAAGGCTGGTATGTATGTGTATTACTAAAGTCTATGAGCCATGGTAGGGACGTGGTGGCTCAGTGGCTAAGACGCTGAGCTTGTTGATCAGAAAGGTTGGCAGTTTGACGGTTTGAATCCCTAGCGCCGCATAACGGAGTGGGCTCCTGTTATTTGTCCCAGCTTCTGCCAACCTAGCAGTTCAAAAGCACGTACCGGTGGGAATGGGATCCGGAGCCCACCACTGTGATAGATCATTGGAATAGTTACTTAGATGTGGTATTTTGGACTTTAAAAGCCAATTTAATGTTTTTGCAATGTTTTATCTGCCCGCCTTTATTTAACTGTCATAAATTGGGGACCGTTCTGAATTGTTTTATTTATTGTTTGGACCCTGGTGGAATGTAACTCTGATATTTCTGCACAGTTTGTTTTGCTTTGCACAAACAAACACACACCAAACAAAGGATCTAAATTAGATGTGGGCAATCTTTTTTTGTTGTTGTTGCTGCTGCTGTTGCTGAAAAGTTCATTCCCCCAATGATATATTTGCAGAGACTTCATGCCAATAGAAGAAAGGATTCAGTCAAGTTGTGGGTGGAACCATCTGCTTCTCCTTTTACTGAAGTCACCTTTCCTCCTCTTTCAAATATCTCTTTAAGTCTTGTATATATTTTTCTGTGACACCATATTCCTACTTCTTTCCAAGCTAATTCTTACCTGAACTAAATTGTCTATTTTCATTTGACATTTGAAACTTTCCTGGGGGCTGCTTGAAATATAGCTTTAGCTACAGAATACCCAGTATAAATTAACTGAAACCAAACTCCGATAAAAGAGAACGTTTGTAGCTATCAATCGCGTCTCTTTCAAAATCCAAGAAAAGACCCCCCCCCCACTCCATTGTTTTAGAGAAAATGTACTTTTACTGGATATGAACTGATAACAACGAAAGTAAAGCAAGATCTGAGGCTAAAAAGCACTAAATTGTACATATCAAAAGTTTACCCAAATCCCTTCCCCAACAACCCCAAGCTGAATGTCCAATCTCCAGCCCCCGAGGGTGTCATGTGTAGTGCATCTTCAGGTGGCTTCATCCATCTGGTATGCAGACACGGTTGGCCTTGACCAGAGCTAAACAAGACCATTCTGCATGTGCAGAAGATGGCGAGAGCAAAACTCCCTCTTCATCCAGAGACATTTTCTCCAGCACGCTTCCCCTCCCAAATACCGAAACCCCCTCCATCTCCGTTACTATGGCAGCCAATGCCAAGCAAGTGATATAGAGGCTGACAGTAACTCAGAGTTGAACTGTGGGGGTCCGTGGTGCTCTGTGAATGTGATCCGAGCTCAGAAAACACCAAGGACCCCACAACAGTCTGAGCAAAAGGCATATAGAAAACTAGGTGGAATCTATAAGAAATGTCAGCACAAAGAATCAGAATCATTTATAAGATGGCAGCATAGAAAATTTATTCAAACTCCGTATTGGTGACTTGAAAGGCATCCGGCCATTAAAATTTTCCGCTAGCTCCATTCAGTTGCCCAGACTCCACCCCACAAGGGATTATGGGGTCGTTAAAAGATGATAGAAAATTTATTCCAGCTGATACACAAGAATCTCATCAACAAAAGTTCAACACTAAATTGGCATCAGATAAGGATCAATGGAATTCAGGGGGGGTTAGACTTGGACCACTTGTGGGAAGGCTACAACTCTAAACTGATGACAAGTTTAACTCCACCACCAGCTCCACCTTCTCATCTCCTACAAGAAGTTCTGCAATTGCTCAAGAGATGTGTTACATTCTGACCAGTTGTGTGTCTTTCCTGATCTCAGTTTTAGAAGTCTTTCTACAATTGAGCTGGACATTTTGGTAACCAATTAAAGGAAATATATATAGCTGAGGGTTTAACTGTGGAGTCCTCGGTGCTTTCAGAGCTTGAGTTTTTCTTGTAGATGTTTCTTTACCCAAGTAGATAATATCTTCAATGGTATAATGGAACGGGGTTTGCTCTCTGTGTATATGTAAAGACTTTACCTGATTGGGTAATGAAACATCAATCCTGTTAGGAATATAATCTAACAGTTGGGTTGGCAATATGTAAATCATGTAACAATGCTGCACCTGTTTCTTTAAATCATGCTGTAAATGTGATTGGGTGCTGTTTCCTCAATTGGCCATAAGATGGAGCCAGAATCACTGTTAGATGCTGATCTGATCTGAGTGTTTGGAAGCTGGCTGTTAGAAGTGCCGTATAGTGATCAACGTGAGCTATTGTAAATTTTGCAACTGCTAGCAAACTTTGTGTACTGGACTGTTTGTATGATTATGGACTATGTTATTTGGATTATCCCTTAACTGAAAGACATTGATGACTGACTTAACAAGTTGGACTGTTTGATGGACTCTGATACTTCTATTTCCACGAAAGTAAAAGCCTATTTAAACTTAGACAAGCTTGGGCAGCAATAAACACAGTTAAGGCTTGGCAGCAATCCAGCCTGCCAAGCTCACAGTAATGTCCTCCGACATTCAATCCTGTGTTGACTTCTGCAAAGGGGGCGTGTGCCCAAGGAATCTTTTTTTAGTCTTGAGAGGAGCCTAATGACCACCAGCTGAGTGCAATTACCTCTTGTAACTGTGGAACTGTTCCTGATGCCTATTAGCTCTTCGATGCCGTGCATCCAGGAACAACTCACTACTGGCATCCAGCTCATTCTCCCTTGTCTCCTCCCCACAGGTCCAAGGCTCAGGTGTCTCCTGCTGGCCAACCAGCCTCTCTGTGCCCTGCTCAGAATCGGAACCCTGTCCAGGGTTCTCCACATCCTCCAGAGCTGACTCATTGGGTGCCTCACTGTCGGAATCTGGTGTCAGCTCCAATGGCTCCTGCTGGGCTACAACACTTAACTATATTTCCTTGTTTTTTACCCAGCTGATCAGTGTGGCACAGTGAATTGCCTTGCCTCTGCTCTCTTACTGTGAACTGCGCACACATGCGCAGCACACATCAGCCACATCAGGTGTGTGTGCACACTCAGTGAACTGGTTGTTAAACCAATAGGATCCCACCCCTGGATATGGTTTTCCTGTGCATTCTTCTCCATCTGGGATTTCTTGGCTATCTCCAGGCATTAACTAGGGCTGCTTAGCTTTCTGAAATGATATGGAATTATACTTTAGCTCACTGCAATATATAATTCCACGAGTCTCATTTCCACAATAAACTGCATTTTTAATGCAATATTCAAATACTGGATTATTTATAATATTATTTCTAATTGTTGGTACATGGCAACTGTTGATACATGGTGATGAATATTATATCAGAAAATTCTCTTGGAAAACCCCAGAAAACTTTGATTCTGAGAAACATGAATGATTAATTAATTAGATGAGCCTTATTTGGTGGGGAGTGTGCTTGACCTCATTATGACTGACACTGGATATTTCAGGATATGTAATGCTACAATTGAAGCGATGTGGTGGCTCAGTGGCTAAGATGCTGAGTTTGTCAATCAGAAGGTTGGCAGTTCGGTGATTCAAATCCCTAGCACCACATAATGGAGTGAGCTCCCGTTACTTGTCCCAGCTTCTGCCAACCTAGCAGTTCGAAAGCACGTGAAAAATGCAAGTAGAAAAATAGGGAACGCCTTTGGTAGGAAGGTAACAGCATTCTGCGCAACTTCAGTGTTCAAATTCAAATTCAAATTTAATGAATTTATATGCCTCCCAATCCCGAAGGACTCTGGGCAGTTTACAGAAATACATCTCTAAAAGGATAAAAATTAAAAAATAGAGAAGAAAAGCAGATTAAAAAACACTTCATGCACTCAAACTAGGCGGGGCTGGACCTCATTCATGAGGTCAACAGCCCCAGGCCTGCCGGAATAGCCAGGTTTTAGTAGCCTTTCGGAAGGCCGAGAGAGTGGGAAGGGTCCGGATCTCTGGGGGTAGATCGTTCCATAGGGTCGGAGCAGCTACAGAGAAGGCCCTCCCCCGAGGAGCCGCCAGTTGACATTCTCTGGTCGACGGCACCTGGAGAAGGCCCATCCTGTGTGATCTGTGTGATCTGATCTTAGCATTTAGTCCTGCCGGCCACATGACAATGGAGATGTCTTCAGACAGTGCTGGCTCTTCAGCTTTGAAATGGAGATGAGCACTTGAGAGACTGCCTACTGACTTGAGAGACCGCCTACTGCCAATTACCTCCACCAGACCGATACGATCGCATCGATTAGGCCTCCTCCGAATTCCATCTTCTAGCCAGTGCAAACTGGCAACTACCTGGAGGAGAGCCTTCTCGGTGGCTGCTCCGACCCTCTGGAATGAACTCCCCGTGGAGATTCGGACCCTCACCACCCTCCAGTCCTTCCGCGCCGCTTTAAAGATCTGGCTGTCCCGGCTGGCCTGGGGTTAAGATTGTAACCCCACTCGAATTGTGCGACTGTTGTGTTTTTCTTTTTAACATGCTGTATTGTCTATTGTTTGTCTTCTCCCCCCCCCCTCTTTTGAATTGTGAGCCGCCCTGAGTCCCCCCAGGGAAAAGGGCGGCATACAAATAAAGGCAAAACAAAACAAACACTGCCCCCTAGAGTCGGGAACAATTAGCACATATATGTGGGGGTAACCTTTACCTTTAATGATACAATAAAGCCTTATTCCCTTTTTTTGATCCATTTTTGCTTAAAGTTTTTGATACTTTTCAAAGTACATTTCATATTGCATTAATTTTTTTCTTCTTACAGCTACAATAAAAGAGGGACACAAGATAGTATTCTAATTATACGGGAAGCAAGGAAGTAGAGAGAAAAGAGAGGGGGGGAGAGAGGGAGAAAGGAAGGAAGTAGCTTACCTACAAGAAATGTAATTTCAGAGGTCCCTAAATAAATTGCTCTCTAATTCACAAATAATGCAGTACATATTTAAGTTGTCATAAAGAATGATTACTGAATGGAGGGCCTGGAATTTATAATAAAGAAAATGGAGGAGAAAGAATTGCAGGGGGGAAAAACTGTACTATAAAAATAGAAAAGTTGTAATACTCAACTGCTTTTTTCCATAAATCATTTGCCAATAAATGCAAAACAATAGGAACCCAGCATGAAAAGATGTGGTGTTTAAAATAAAATGTTTTAAAAGAGCCCTCCTGTTGCATAAATTTTACTTTAAAGAAAAGGTAGACATCATATGCTGTTTACCTGTAATGAATAGTCTGCATTTTCTTTTCAATAAGGAAAAAAAAAAAAGCAGCTACTTCGCTTCAAGCTAGCACTGGCATCATACAATTAAAACCAGGCCAGAAAAACAAGTAAAGAAAGGTGTGAAGAAACAAGTTTGTGGATAGTTGGCTGTTGTGGCCCAGCAGGAGCCGTTGGAGCTGCCACCAGACTCCGAACGCGAGGGACCCTATGAGTCGGCTCTGGAGGATGTGGAGGACCCTGGACAGGGTTCCGACTCTGAGCAGGGTGCAGAGAGGCTGGTTGACCACCAGGAGGCACCTGAACCTTAGACCTGTGGGGAGGAGACAAGGGAGAGTGAGCCGGACGCCAGCAGTGAGTTGTTCCTGGATGCACGGCACCAAAGAGCTAATAGGCATCAGGAACAATTGCGCAGTTACAGGAGGTAATTGCACTCAGCTGGTGGACATTAGGCTCCTCTCCAGACTATAAAAAGACTGCTTGTGCACACGCCCCTCTTGCAGAAGTCAACGCAGGAATCAATGTCAGAGAACATTAAGGTGAGCTTGGCAGGATGGATTGTTGCCAAGCCTTACTGTGCTGGATTGCTGCCCACGATTGTCTGTGCTGGTTTGCTGCCAAGGACCTGTCTATCTGTTAATTAAATGCCGTAACTTATCTTTGGCTCGGAGTGTGTGTTGGTTTGGGACGAGGGGGGTCAGAACAGTTGGCCTACAGCTTCAATACAATCTGTCTCAGATGTGCATCATTTATGGCAAGGGTGTCCAACCTTGGTTGTGTTAAGACCTGTGGGTTTTAACTACATAGTTCTGGGAGTTGAAACTCACAAGTCTTAAATATCTATGGAGACCTGGCTGCGTTTCCTGGCTGTGTTTCCAAGGTAGGTAGGACATTCAACTGTTTATTTTACAACTAATCAACAAAACCTCATTTCTCCAAGACTGTAGCACAGAGGTGGGATCCTACTGTTTTAACCAATTCGTTGAGCGCATGTGTACAGTTTACAGAAAACTCACCTTCGGCATTACTGCTAGTGAGGAAAACAGCTGAGGCATGGCAATCCACTCTGCCGGGCCGATCAGCTGGGTTTTGAAAAAGGAAATATAGGTGAGTATAGCGCAGGGGGAGCTGGGCGGGTGGACTCACTTCAAAATCAGAGTGAACTGGTTCGCTGCCAGCTGATAGTTGGAGTTACTGGTTTGCTGGAACAGGTCTGAACCAGTAGAATTCCACCCCTGCTGTACAGAGGTGGTATTCAGCAGGTTCTGACCAGTTCTGGAGAACTGGTAATGGAAATTTTGAGTAGTTCAGAGAACTGGTAAATACCACCTCTGACTGGCCCCGCCCTCATCTATTCTCTGCCTCCCGAGTCCCAGCTGATCGGGAGGAAATGGGGATTTTGCGGTAGCCTTGCCCTGGAGTGGGGAGGGAATGGAGATTTTATAGTATCCTTCCCCTGCCACACCCACCAGGCCACGCCCATCAAGCCATGCCACGCCCATCAAGCCACACCCACCGAACTGGTATTTAAAAAAATTGAATCCCACCATTGTTGCTGTAGCACCAAACATGTGATCTAGACAGGAAATGAAACATCTGCTGATGAAAGACCAAACTTTTAGAATAGCAATGGCAATAGCAGTTAGACTTATATACCACTTCATAGGGCTTTCAGCCCTCTCTAAGTGGTTTACAGAGTCAGCA
The DNA here is from genome assembly GCF_051295495.1 of Thamnophis sirtalis. Taxonomy (NCBI): domain Eukaryota; kingdom Metazoa; phylum Chordata; class Lepidosauria; order Squamata; family Natricidae; genus Thamnophis; species Thamnophis sirtalis. Next base: position 85,661,773 of record NW_028261387.1, read on the forward strand.
TATCACCCCCACAGTTTGGGTCCTCATTTCACCCACCTCGGAAGGATGGAAGGCTGAGTCAACCTTGAGCCGGTGAGATTAGAACCGATGAACTGCAGATAACAGTCAGCTGAAGTGGCCTGCAGTACTGCACTCTAACCACTGCGCCACCTCGGCTTGAATCCCTACATCCTAACATTCCAACCTATATATGAACGATATTCATTCATTTTCCCTCATTTTTTTATTTTCTCACATACCATTTTAAGTATACATTCATATAATTGTTATTCTTTACATTTGTCACTCTTATACATTTGTTATTCCATTTAATAGGTTATAATATACAATTTGGGTTGCTTTATTTACCATTCCTTCCACCTGTTGTAACACCATCTTATTTTCCCTTTCTTTTCTCCCTCCCTCCCTTCTCTACTTCCTTCCTTCCTCCTCTCCTTCCCCTTCCTTCTTCCCTTACCTCTCTCCTACTCCTATTCTTCCTCTTCCCTTTCCTACCCTCTCCCTTTTTCTTTCTCTCCTTTCCACCCTCCTCTCCTTACCTCTTCCTTCCTTCCCTCCTCTTCCTCTTGTTCTCTCCTCCTTTCTCCCTTTCTTTTTCTGTTGTTATAGGTGTCTCTTTCAAATCTCAGTTTTGTTTTCTTGGGATGGTATTTCCGCAAACCCAAATATAATTTAGTATCATTTCTTATTCCCTTACCCTCGCTAATCTATCCTATGTTTTTCCTCCCTTTATATCTCACTCTTGTATATTTAATAAACTCTTGTATATTTAATAAACTATATTCATTCATTATCATTGTACATCAGAGTATTTTAAATTAAACGTAGCTCAGTTGAAGAACTTCCCATTTTTATTTCAGAGAAGGTGTTGGCTCTCATTTTGTCCATCAAGCAAACTTCAGGGAAGGAAAGATTTCCAATATAGGTCTGTGTTCTGGACTATTCCTTTTGCTTCTGTCCTTGAAATGATTTTGGCTTGAGATGGGTAAGAAATTAAATAGCATTTCAGTGTAAATTTATCCAATTTACTTCACTGTAAAAAGCCTGTCCAAATTAGAGTGTACTAATCTAACAAAACTCAATACAGCTGAAGTTCAAACATTCGTAGTTTAGGATAATGATTTACAAAACTGTATCACAGACTGGGTCATTGCATTGGATCAGAGATATTCAAATCAGTTTGATCATTCAGAAATAAAGCATTAGAAATGTCATTTATAAAAATTGAACTGATTTAAACCCAATTTTCTGAATCAATTTGAGTCATCAAACTGAGAATTAAATGGCAATCTAAGCAACAATTTGAATCCAATCACAGCTGATCTATACTTGAGTAATACATAGGGGAAAAGTTTAAAAAACTGAGTAGAATATAAGAGAGTTTTGTTGTTAAATTAAGGATGGGGGGGCACTTAAAAATTAAAACAAAGGCTTACAGAGATGAACAGTTGTAGACATACAATGAGAAGTACCATATTTTTTGGAGTATAAGATGCACCAGAGTATAAGACACATCAGGATTTTGAAGAGGCAAAGTTTTAAAAAAAGTTTTTGCACTTTGCAGACGTCCCAAAAATGGGCCCATTTTTATCAAAAAAAGGAGCATACATAGCGTTTATGAGGCTTGTAGAGTGCTCCTGGGGGATGGGGTGAGGGGCAAAATGAGCAAAAAACGGCCCGTTTTTCATTCATTTTTGCCTTCCCCAGCCCCCAGGAGCACTCTACAAGCCTCCTAAAGGCGATGCCCAGCCATTGTTGCAAAGGGGGCGGGATTTCAGGAGGCTAAAAATGCTGTATTCAGTGTATAAGATGCACCCAGATTTTCACCCTCTTTTTTGAGGGAAAAAGGTGCATCTTATACTCTGAAAAATATAGTAGTTACTGAATGTTTTACATTTATATTAATAAAGTGTTTAAAATGCCAGATTAGAAACCAGAAACTGTGAGTTCTATTCCTGCCTTAGCCATGAAAGCCAACTGGGTGACTTTAGGCCAGTCTCTCTCAGTCCAACTGTACATCATAGTTTTCTTGTGAGGCAAATTGGAGGAAGAAGGAGTCTTAGATATGTTTGCCACCTTGAGTTGTTTATAAAGTAATAAAGGAGGAATGTAAATAAATAAATAATAAACAACAAACAAACAAACAAACCATGGGGTTGCATATTGCATATAGTTCATAGAATAGAATAATAGAGTTGGAAGGGACCTTGGAGGTCTTCTAGTCCAACCCCCGGCTTAGGCAGCCTTTGCCTCAGACTCTGTCTTATAGCAATAGCAATAGCAGTTAGACTTATATACCGCTTCATAGGGCTTTCAGCCCTCTCTAAGAGGTTTCCAGAGTTAGCATATCGCCCTCACAGTCTGGGTCCTCATTTCACCCACCTCAGAAGGATGGAAGATTGAGTCAACCTTGAGCCGGTGAGATTAGAATCGCTGAACTGCAGATAACAGTCAGCTGAAGTGGCCTGCAGTACTGCACCCTAACCACTGAGCCACATTGGTCTTAGATTTGGGTTAATGTCAGGGTTCCAGATAACATCTGAAAGTAAACGAGAGTCCAAGGCAAAGGCTTTCTCAAAGTTCCAATTAATTAAGAGAACCATGTTGGCACATCTGGGAAAACCCGAATCTGAAAGCTTCCTGGTTTCCCCCACCCAGTTGAAAGTTCATGATCTTGCCTCCACACCCACAAGTTTATCACATGGTCCAATCTCCCACTGCCATACTGGCAGCTTCCACCCATCCAGTTCCGGTCAGGTGCAGAGGTGAAAAGGCAAAGGATGACCTTGGCTTTCTAGAAAGAATTTTATTATGGCTACATAGCATCTAACTCCGTATAATCCCCCCTCCCATTTTCCCACACCATGCCTAACACCATACACCACTTCAGGCAAATGGTTATCTAATCTCTTCTTCAAAACTTCCAGTATTGGAGCATTCACAACTTCTGGAGGCAAGCTGTTCCACTGATTAATTGTTCTCACTGTCAGGAAATTTCTCCTTCATTCTAAATTCCTTCTCTCCTTGATTAGTTTCCACCCATTGCTTCTTGCTCATGAAAGGGACCTTGGAGGTCTTCTAGTCCAACCCCTTGCTTAGGCAGGAAACCTTATACCATTTCAGACAAATGGCTATCCAACATCTTCTTAAAGACTTCCAGTGTTGGGGCATTCACAACTTCTGGAGGCAATTTCTGTTCCACTGATTAATTGTTCTCACTGTCAGGAAATTTCTCCTTCGTTCTAAGTTGCTTCTCTCCTTGATTAGTTTCCACCCATTGCTTCTTGCTCATGGGTTTACCCACTCCTGTCAAAACAAGATGTTATGGATCCCCATTACAGCATGACTTGACCCTGTTTCTACTCTTCTTAAGTCCTATTTTTCCTTCCTGTATCAGGTTATGTTTTCATAAGCCCACACCCAGGCATCTCCCAATTCATCCCAATGAAATATATATAGCTTCATTTTATTCTGTGAATTGGTGAAGTTTTGATGAATGAGATCAGGGGCTCGACAGGTGAATCGAGAAAAAGGTTTAACAAAGTAAGCTCCCGATGGATAATTTATGACAAGCCCCACAAAATACCAATGATGAGAGAAAACAAATTATTGGACTTGGCAATGACCATAAGAACATGATAAATATTGCATTACCTGTGAGTCATCAGACATTTGAGGAGCTCATCTGTCCTATTTATGCCAGCCAGAATGAATTCAACCTATCAGCAGCAAATGCATTTTTAATGTTTCTGTTGACTTTCCGTGGCAATAGCTGCTAAAAAAAAAGTTTTATCTTCCAGAGGGATTGCATTATTCATTCCATTACAAATTGTAAACTGTTGGTGTTCCTATAGGCGTCAACCTTCCAAGTAATGCACCATTGAAAGCAGAACTCTGAGGCAGGTCGATTCCTTAAAGAACAATTCATTGGATACATTTTATTGACACAACTGGTGAAAACCGACTCTGAAAGTTCCCACGGTTTTCACCTAATTAAAAAGTTTTCAATTCCCCCCCACAGTCATCAGTCACATTGTTCAATACAGGTGCAGGCCAGTTGCTTGGTTACTCTACTCCTCCTCTTTCCCACCACCTGTTGAAATGTCCTTGGTTCCAACAGGAAAACTTCTTGTTTTGACTACAAAGCCATATTTGTGGCTTCAGGGTTGCCAATAGATTTGCCAATGTACCCAATACCATTTCAGACAAATGGTTGCCCATTTGGTTGTACTGTTGGTCAAAGGAACAAATTAGTCAATTCTTGAATGAAGTTATGATATTTGAGGGAATCTTTGTGGAAACACAACGTAACTAGAAAGTAATAATAGAAGAAATCCATCCACTTCAATTCTAAAGAAGGTTGCAAAATTAGATAAGACCTATTGTTTAGTCCAGCAAGCCCCTTACTTCTTTATAATACCAACAAATGCAAACGTCATTCTTTTTTTAAACAAAATTAGCCATATTTTTTTTTCATTATTTCAGGCAAACACACCTTAAGATGAATCATGAATGAAAGATTTTTTTACGGGGGGGATTATTAGTGGATTATAAACCCTAGGCTCCATATTTTAGTGGCACCCATACATGGTCCATCCTATTTCTTGCTTCAAAGAGATGAAAAGAAGTCACATCCACTGAATGTAAAAATACTGCAACTAACCTCAATTATTCAGGAAAATGTAAATCACTCAGGAGCACTCAGAAGACTGACAAAGTTCATTTTTCACTCTCCAGAATGTCTTACGGGACCTATCATTTCAGCAAAGTCCATATGCCTATAAATTGATTTCTTATGACAAAAAATTCTTCAAGATGGACAGCCTGAAGGATGCTAAAGTGACCTTCTCCTTTGGGCAAATTTACCATACTGATATGTTTTATACAATTTCAGTGGGACATGCCATCCTATTCCCAACTCCGCATTAAATAAATAAAAGACACTGATTTTGGGATTGGATTATTGTTGGCTACATATTTTATGCTACAGCTTCTCTCCAGTCAAATGAAAGTTAAGTAGCAAAAGGAAAGTTGTATTTCAAATTTTTCAAGATCGCTGTGTCAGGTCTTCAAGCCACCTTTTCTTTTGGACTTCAGGCCTGCCACACTTTCTACTATTCATTTTCTATTGTGGGAAAATGGGAGGGGGATTAAATGGAGTTGGGTGATATGTAGCCATAATGGCATTCTTTCTAGAGAGCCAAGGTCATCCTTTGTCTCTGCACCTGGCCGGAACTTGATGGGTGGAAACGGCCAACATGGCAGTGAAAGATTTGACCATGTGATGGACTTGTGGGTATGAGGGCAGGATCTTGAACATTCAACTTGGTGGGAAAACCTGGAAGCTTTCCGATTTGGGTTTTCCCAGGTGTGCCAACATGGCTCTCTTAATAATTTGGAACTTTGAGGAATCCTTTGCCTCGGACTCTCATTTACTTTTGGACGCTATTTGGAACCCTGACATGCTGTTCATTTGGGCTGGAAACAGCAGCTTATCAGCCAATTAGCTTTTTAATGAAATGCCATACAATGAGCCATTAGCTGAGGAATAGTGCAAGGTACCAATTTCTGTGCTGCACTCTCTGTTCAGCTGAACGAGAGCAAATAAAGACTTCACAAACACTCTACATTGGGAAGGGGCCTTCAAATAAGTGTTTGTCATCATCATCATTTCATCACCAGAGGAATCTGTGGCTTTATGACATTTCTAAATCATGTTTGAGGTATAGCATGCTTTAGTTCTTCATCTTGTTTTGCTGGGCTATTTGTGACAGACTATTTAGAATATTTTTTTTTCTCTAGAAGATGATACCCAATGGACATTAGGACTTATCTAATAGAATAACAGAGTTGGAAGAGACCCTGGAGGTCTTCTAGACCAATCCCCTGCTCAATAAAGAAACCCATTTCAGACAAATGGTTGTACAATCACTTCTTTAAAACCTCCAGTGTTAGAGCACACACAGCTCTCTGTTGGATAACCATTTGTCTGAAGTTGTGTAGGGTTTCCTGCCTAGGCAGGGAGTTGGACTAGAAGACCTCCAAGGTCCCATCCAACTCTGTTATTCTATTCTATTCTATTTATTCCATTCCATTCCATCCTGAAGGCAAGCCATCCCACTGATCAATTGTTTTTACTGTTAGGAAATTTCTCCTTAGTTCTAGAGTCTTTCACGCCTTAGTTAAAGGTCAGTAGATATTCTCAGTCATCCAGGTCAGGTTGTCCCAAAGGTGTTTTTTTAGGAGGCAACTGGACTTTCTTCTTTTTTCTTTTGAAGACATTGGTTCCTTGGTTAGTTTCCATCCATTGATTTTTGTCCTGCCTTCAGATGATTTGGAGAATTGGTTGACCCCTTCTCCTTTGTAGCAGTCCCTCAAATATTGGAACACTGCTATCAGATGAAATGAAGAGTGTTGTACACTTGTCCCTAAGAAGAAAAGAAAAAGGATATGACCTCAGATTAACAACCTTTTAGGCAAAGAGAAGACAGAAGGATAAATAGATTAATTGGACAATGAATCCCACTTTGGGCACCAAAACTGATGGGATGACTTTGGGCCAATCATCAGGAGACTGTGAGGTCTAGTCCAGCCTTAGGTATGAAAACCAGGTGGGTGACTTTGGATCATTCACTGTCTTTCAGCCCAACCCACACGAAAGGTTTGTTGTTCTGGAGAAAATAGGAGGAAGAAGGCGTATTAGGCATGTTCACTACCTTGAGTTACTAATAAAATAACAAAGGTAGGTAGGTAGGTAGGTAGGTAGGTAGGTAGGTAGGTAGGTAGGTAGGTAGGTAGATAGATAGATAGATAGATAGATAGATAGATAGATAGATAGATAGATAGATAGATAGATAGATAGACAGACAGACAGACAGATAGATAGACAGACAGATAGATAGACAGATAGATGATAGATAGATAGATAGATAGATAGATAGATAGATAGATAGATAGATAGATAGATATCTCCACTTTTGTTTAGTAGTTCACAAGATGTTACAGACACAGACGTCAGAGACAATTAGAACTGAAGAAAAAAACAATTACTACCAATCTGCCTTCCATTGAGGACCTGTAAATTGCATGAGTCAAAAAGTGGGCTGTGAAAATATCTACTGGCCCCTCACATCCTGGACAGAAACTGTTTCAACTCCTACCCTTAAAACGATGCTAGAGAGGAATGCACACCAGAACAACTAGACACAAGAACAGTTTTTCCCCCTAAATGTCATCACTCTGCTAAACAATTAATTCCCTCAACCCTGTCAAACTATTCACCAAGGCTGCATTACTATTGCTATTAATCTTCTCATCTTCCTATCACCCATCTCCTCCCACTTATGACTGTAGGACTGTAACTCTGTTGCTTGCATCCTTACAATTTATATTGATATTGATTGTTTACTGATTGCTTATTTGTACCCTATGACTATCATTAAGTGTTGTATCTTATGATTCTTGATTAATGCATCTTGTCTTTTTATATATACTGAGAGCATATGCACCAAAGACAAATTCCTTGTGTGTCCAATCACACTTGGCCAATGAATTCTATTCTATTCTATTCTATTCTATTCTATTCTATTCTATTCTACCCTACCCTACCCTACCCTACCCTACTATACTATACTATATTAATGAGTTAGTGGCATTAAAGTCATGTCCCCCCAATGACATTAAAATGGGTGCAATGGAAAGAATGGATCCTCCCATTAGCAATTTACATGAAAATAATCTTGTTCAACGATTCTGGTTTAACTCTCTTCCAGAGATAATGTCTAAATAAGCATGAGGTATTTCACAGTATTATGGATATAACTAAGTATTCTTCCTTTCCTTCATTTCATGCTAAATTTATTTTTCAACTATAAATTATAAATCTAGACAGGACACTCAGAGGGATTTTTGCATTTGTTTATTTAAGTGGCTGAAATATTTAAGTCTGATAAGGCAACATGGTAAACAGTCACTATTCTGGCAAAAGGGCTTGCTAGTCGAAAAAAAAATGTTCATGGTAAAATCCTGCCAATCTATGCAGATTGTTTCTGCACACGCTGACAGATAAAGTATGTTTTGATAAAATTATTCTAGTTATAAATGATTTACTATCTCAACTGCACTCCGGAGCTAACAAGGAGAGCTAGAATTTATGCAGAAGTAAAGGAAAAATAAATTGCTTACCAGGGCTTTGGAACAGTTGAGGACAGATTAAGCAATCAAGTCTGGGTATGATGTTGTTGTAGTTGTTATGCTTGCTATTAGTGTGTTTCTTTCTCCAAAGAAACCATCACCACACCTTCTATCAGCCTCTTACTTTTGTATCCCAAGACAACCATCATTTAAATATGAGAGATGAACTCAATAGATCTGTGATGGTGAACCTATGGAGGCACACAGAGCTCTTTCTCTGGGCACACGAGCCCTCGCCCCAACTCAGCTCCCCCACACATGTGCACGCACTTCCAACTGATCAGCTGATTTTTGGTTTTTTGCCACACAGGTGTGGGGTGCCTGGCGCATATGAGAGACATGTGCATGCTCAAGGGGCGACCCCCGTGGCATGTTTTTTGGTCCCAGAAGGCTTCAAAGAGACCTACTAGGCCCAAAATGGGGCGCGGGGGGGTCACACGTGCATGTGTGTAGGGAGCAGGGGGGCATGCATGCCCAGGGAGACAGGGCGCATGGGTGTCACACATACATTGCATTATGGGTGCAGGCACCCGTGGGCGCATGCTTTTGGCACACAACAAAAAGGTTAGCCATCACTGCTATAGATGATAGAATTATAGCTATATACAGCTTCACAGTGCTTTACAGCCCTCTCTAAGCGTTTTACCTTTATCCTCCGCGAGCTGCGCTGGCTACCTGTCGATCTCCGGATGCGCTTCAAGGTGCTTTTACTCACCCATAAAGCCCTACATGGCAGTGGATCTGGATACTTGAGAGACCGCCTTCTGCCGATTACCTCCCTACGACCTATAAGATCGCATAGACTGGGCCTCCTCCGCATTCCATCGGCCAGCCAGTGTCGGCTGGCAACTACAAGGAGGAGGGCCTTTTCAGCAGTCGCCCCGACCCTTTGGAACGAGCTCCCCCTGGAGATTCGTACCCTCTCCACCGTCCAAGCCTTCCGCATAGCCTTGAAGAACTGGCTCGCCCGTCAGGCCTGGGGATAAGGACCGTTACCCCGCCCGAATATTGAATGTATGGTGTCGATTTTATTATATGTTGTCGTCTTAATGTTGTATTCCCCCTCCCTTGGTTTTCTGTGAGCCGCCCTGAGTCCCCTCAGGGAAAAGGGCGGCCTACAAATGTCAATAAAACTAAACTAAACTAAACTAAAATTACAGAATCAGCCTATCGCCACCAACAATCTGGGTCCTCATTTTACTGACCTCGGAAGGATGGAAGGCTGAGTCAACCTTGAGCTGGTGGGACTCGAACTGCCAAATTGCTGGCAGTCGGCAGTCATCAGAATTAGCCTGCAATACTACACTCTAACCTCTCTGCCACCACAGTTCTTAGCAGTAGCACTTAGACTTATATACTGCTCCATAGTTCTTTACAGCCCTCTCTAAGTGGTTTACAGAATCAGCATATTGCCCCGAAAAAATCAGGATTTTACCAATCTTGAAAGAATGGAAGTTAACCTCGAGCCGGGTCAGGATCGAACTCCTGGCTGTGAGCAGAATTTGCCTACAAAATTGCATTTTCACCACTGGACTATCACAATTATAGAGTTGAAAACCTGATTTGTCAGAAATTGGATTTGTGGACTTTCGGATACATAGATGAACTTTGTGATTACTAACCACTTTGTGTATTGCTTTTATTTTGGCATTTCGCGTCTAAGATGTTAGCTTTGTTTTGTTTTGCTTTATTTTACTGGGTTTTTGGCAACATGTCAGTAAAGCTGTAATAAGCTGTAAAAGGAATCAAGAAAAAGTAAGAAACGAAGATCAAAAGGTAAAACGGTACTCAGCCAAGCAGCGGAGTCTGGGGATTGGAGGTCACACAGAGGTGTAGTAATGTCTCACACACATACAAAATGGGAAAGCTTTTGATCAGAAAGCCATGCAGATTTTTTTTAAAAAAACTATGCGGATGTCCAAAGAGCCAAGATAAATTCTGAACTGATTGGTCCTCCCAAGGTAAAAATCAGCTGATGTGCATATTATTTTGGTACAGAATTTAAACTTTCTGGGTTCAGAGCATACATTAAGGCCAAATAATATCTCAGGAGGTTGCACCATTTCATAGTCACTGTAAAAGTAGAGTTTCCTTGGATTAAAATTTATGAAATTTTATGGATTGGTCCACCTGGTCAAATTGGGTAGCTTAACAGGGTTGGCAACTAGCAATGCAGATGGATTTTCTATGAGTTTCATTGCCAAAAAATGATGTCTTCGACATTCGAAAGACAAAATTATGGCCCAGTTACCCAGTGGCTTGAAGTCTTCAATCTTTTAATGAAAATGTTATCTAAAGTCTCTGTGTGATCACTTTCTTGCATGTATGTGTGTATAAACTCACACATATGCATAAATAGGCATAGATTTTTTTTTACAAATCTTATATAGAGGGCTTTTCTTGCAATTGCATTATTTGATTGCTCTTTCCTATTTCCTTTTCCTTTCCAGTCTTTATTTTTTTTGTATTATTTTTCTTACTTCTATTGTGTTTTATTAAATATTGTAAATAGAACAAAGGGGAAGAACTCTCCTATGATGGCTTATTTTGGCTTGTTTTTACTGTGATGGGGTGGCACAGTGGCTTAGTGATTAAGATGTAGGGTTTGCCGGCTGGAAAATTAGCAGCCTGGGTTCAAGAACCAAGAGCCACATGATGGGGTGAGCTCCCATCCTCGCCTCAGCTCCTGCCAACCTAGGAGTTCGAAAGCATGCAAATGGAAATAGAGAAATAGGTACCACTTCGGTGGGAGGGTAAAAGTGCTCTGTGATGTCATGGTGGCCACATGACTGCAGAAATGTCTTCAGACATCACTGGCTCAATGGTCTTGAAACAGAGATGAGCACTGCCCCCTATATTCAGCAACAATTATAGCAGAGTAGCAATAGCAATAGAAATAGCAGTTAGACTTATATACCGCTTCATAGGGCTTTCAGCCCTCTCTAAGCGGTTTACAGAGTCAGCATATTGCCCCCAACAATCCGGGTCCTCATTTTACCCACCTCGGAAGGATGGAAGGCTGAGTCAACCCTGAGCCGGTGAGATTTGAACAGCTGAACTGCAGAACTGCAGTCAGCTGAAGTAGCCTGCAGTGCTGCATTTAACCACTGCGCCACCTTGAAGTAGAATCCACAGGGATTCCTTTAGTTTTATTTTATTGTGATGAGATGGAGCACTACAGCAATAATTTGCTTCCTCTTCTGCTTATATTATGAGAAAATTTATCTCAGGAGTGGAAGTGTTGGGAAGAGGATTTTCTTTTCTACTTGGTTGCAACTAGTAGAAAGACATTTGTAAGAAATGGTAAGCATCTATAGGGAGGGAGGAAGCTGTTGTACTTAATAACATATTTGACACCCCCCCCTTTTTTTTGCAAATACTTTTGGTCTAAATGATATTGAAAAGTGTCCTTTTGAAGTTTGATATATGCGGCGCCGCATGTTGGAAAACAGCATCTGAGTGTTACTTTTTTAAAGAAAGAAAGGAGAAGATAGCACACTCAGGGAGATATCATTGTGTAGTTTGTTACAGAACTCCAGCTTGAAGCCAGCAGCTGCAAATTTGATTCTGTAACTGGCACTATGACAAGCGATAAAATTATATTTAGTGTGAAAGGCAGGAGGATAAAGGAAAGACTTTTAAGGAAATCTGAGTGCAGACTAAAAAAGCAATTGATGTATGGCCATGTAGGTAAAGCAAACAGAACTCTGTTTCAGACCACCTCAATTACATGCAATATCTGTTACTGGGGGGGGGGGGGAGACAAAGAACCGAAATGGATCCTGAAAGGCTACCTGAATGGGAGAAATTACAATCTAAAAATAAGAAGAACGTGAGCCTGTGAGGAATTGACTATTGCAACAGGCTGTCGAGATGGTTGGTTCTCTGACACTGGAAAGTGTTTTTTATTCTGGCTAAGTGGATTGAGATACATAAGATTGATAGGTACCATCTTGATAGTTTTTCAAAACACAATTTTGCCAGCAGGTCTGGGGGACCTCAGGGTGATTGCAGCTCATTAAGTAACTGAGGGTAGGACCTGAGGATAGGGCAAAAAAAAGTGGAAACTAATCAAGGAGAGAAGCAACTTAGAACTGAGGAGAAATTTCCTGACAGTTAGAACAATTAACCAGTGGAACAACTTGCCTCCAGAAGTTGTGAATGCTCCAACACTGGAACATTGGTAACATCAGTTGCCAAATAAAGACTCACTTGAATGTCTTTTGATATTCCCATCAAGATTTCTTGGGAGCAATTCAGAAGTGGGATTGTCTTGCCTACAGAAGATCTCAGTGCTCCATCACTGGAGGTTTTTAAGAAGAGATTGGATAACCATTTGTCTGAAATGGTATCAGGTGTCTTGCTTAAGCAGGGGTTGAACTAGAAGACCTCTAAGGTCCCTTCCAACTCTGTTATTCTGTATTCTAAATAACAGATTAACAGAGTTGGAAGCGACCTTATAGATCATCTAGCTCAAGCACTTCTACACCATTTCTGACAAATGGCAGTCCAATCTCTTCTTGAAAGTCTCAAGTGATGAAGTTCCCACAACTTCTGAAGGCAACTTCTGTTCCATTGGTTGCTTGTTCTCACTGTCAGAAAGTTCTTCTTATTTCTAGGTTGAATCTCTCCTTGGTCAGTTTCCATCCATTATTCCTTATCTGGCCTTCAGGTGCTTTGGGAAATAAGTTGACCCACTTCTTCTCTGTGGCAGCCCCTCAAATATTGGAACACTGCTATCATGTCTCTTCTGGTCCTTCTCTTCACTAGATTAGCCATGCCCGGTTCCTGTAACTATTGTTGCTAGGAGGGTGGAGTGGTGGTGATTAATTGGGTTTTGTAGTTGGGGTTTTACTTCTGTGAGCAACTTGAAGTCACTGTGAATGAATTGGGCAACTTGTAAATTTTGGAAGGGAGAAAAGTAGGCTGGTAGGCAGGTAGGCAGGTAGGCAGGTAGGCAGGTAGGCAGGTAGGCAGGTAGGCAGGTAGGCAGGTAGGCAGGTAGGCAGGTAGGCAGGTAGGCAGGTAGGCAGGTAGGCAGGTAGGCAGGTAGGCAGGTAGGCAGGTAGGCAGGTAGGCAGGTAGGCAGGTAGGGAAGGAAGGAAGGAAGGAAGGAAGGAAAGATAGGTTGATAAACTAAGTAAGAATAAATGGCTTATCAAAAATGTATAAATTGATAGCAGTCTACTATGCTTGTTGTCAGGTTCTGAAGGGTTAATGAAGCCAGCCAAACACAGAAATGGTTTGAATGCAGTTTGTATTCTTCCTTCAGCACAAACTGACCAACAAAGCACTAAGGCAATGAATAAATTGTCAGAGCTGCCACCCTGTGCTTCCCACTACCTTTTATAGCTACATTGGTAATTAAGATAAGCCACACCCCACACGTGCGCACACCCATCACCTTGTGACCCAGAGCAAAACCACCCGGCAATTAATCATGGATTGTTAGCATGAATTTCTTCAGTTTGTGTAGGTGGGTCGGTGAGTCTTGGCAGCTGGCCCAGTCTTCTCCCCTGAATGGCAGCTTCAGGCCTCGGAGCTGACGCTTGTACTATAAGTCAAGTACAGCAAAGCACACACTGGTTCTGATTCATTTTTGCTTGCTGTAAATCCAAACTTTAAAACCTCTATTTTCAAGCCACTGAGGCTACCACCTAATTTTTCTTCAGCTCCCAAGTTGGAAATAAACATCATATGAAGCTTTGGATTGGTTCAGCAGTCTGATGTGGCAGATATCAGCTCACCCTTCAAGGCAAAAAAAATATTATTAGCACTGGGTTGTTTTATAATCGTGCTGAAGATCCTCTGTCTGCCATTCTGGTCATACTTGAGATTTGAAAGATGAAATTTGTAATGCTTGATAGAGTCAAAGACTCCTCAAGTCAACTGGAAAATCCCAGGAGTGATATCTAATGAGCCATAGATAGGTGAATAATTTGCTTATTAAAAAGTGAAATGGTGGGGGAGATAACCATGATTATGTACAAACCACATGATTTAATCAAGGCTCTTTGTGGGTGCAGTTGTTGTGTAAAACAAAAAGCCACAGTAGGCAGACAACTGTGGCTCACAAGAACAAAAAGGCTAAAGATATTAGACCATTTAAGAGGCTACCAGGGAAGCCACAAGACCACAGCTTAGATGGGAAATTGAAAAACCAATTCAGAAAGGAAGAAACAGAAACAGAATAACAGAGCTGGAAGGAACTTTGGAAATCTGCTTAAGCAAGGCACCTTATACTCATGATGGCGAGCCTATGGCACGTGTGCCCAAAGTGACACACAAAGTCATGTCGCCTGGCTCGTGTGGCCTTGTCTGTTTGTCTAGCGCGCATGTGCACGCAACATTCAGCTGCCCTTCATGCACGTGGCAGTGCCAAAAACTGGTGTGCTCATGCACGCCGGCCAGCTGATTGTCGGGTGCACATGCGCGCCAGAACCTGGACATTTGGCTTTTCCAAAGTTCAATTCCTTCACACGTGTGTGCACATGCGCACCAGTCAGCTGATCATGGGCGCACATGCACTCTAGAACCCAGAGGTTCAGCTTTTTCAGAGCGCAGACCTGACAAGTGCACGCACACATGACGTTTCCACGCAACATTTCGGCACTCAGTACCGAAAAGGTTCACCATCCCTGCCTTACAGCATTTCAGACAAATGGTTATCCAATCTCTTCTTAAAAACCTCAAGTGATGTAGCCCTGGCAACTTCGAGAGGCAAGACAACCTCACTCACTTCTGTACTGCTTCCAAGAAACCTTGATGAAGTCATCAAAAGTCATTCAAGTGAGTTTTTATTTGGCAGTTGAAGATGTCTTAGGCCCTCAGATTTGTTTTATCATCTTGGATTTTAATCACTGAAATTATATCCATCTTCTGGTAATTTTCTTTACAACAGGGCAATACATACATACATACATGCATACATACATACACACACACAATACATACATACATACATACACACACACATATACATACATACACACACATATATATGCATGCATGCATACATACATACATACATACATACATACATACATACATACATACATACAGTTGTGTTAGCTTAGTGGCTAACACAACTGCCTAATATGTAATACAGCACAGGTTCAAATCCCAGTAAGGGTATGGCTAGCTGATGAGAGCTAAATAACTTGAAATAGATCTATACTAGTCTCCCTTTATTTATTTATCAGCACAAATGCAACACACACACACACACAGACACACAGACACACACAGACACAAACACACAGACACACAGACACACACACACACAGAGAGACACACAGACACAGACACACACAGACACAGACACAGACACACACAGACACACACACACAGACACACACACACAGACACACACACACAGACACACACACAGACACACACAGACACACACACACACACACACACACACACACACACACACACACACACACACACACACACACACACACACACACACACACACACACACACATATATATATATATATATATATATATATATATATATATATATATATTTAAAGTCACAACCCCTGGTATGCCCAAGTGTGGGAGGAAGGTCACACTTCCACTCTCTGTCATTAGGCTCGTCACAAGAGTCCATCCAGACAGAAACCCAATATTTTTACTGTTGCCTTTGTTATATTTGTGTTTTTATTTGTTTATTCCTTTATTTATTTATCAGCACAAATAAAAACACACACACACACACACACACATATATATATATATATATATATATATATATATATATATATATATATATATATATATATATATATATATATATATATATATATATATATATATATATATATATATATATATATATATATGTTGTATGTGCTGATAAATAAATAAAGGGAGACTAGTAGTATAGATCTATTTCAAGTTATTTAGCTCTCATCAGCTAGACATACCCTTACTGGGAATCAGACTGATGAGAGCTAAATAGCTTGAAATAGATCTATACTAGTCTCCCTTTATTTATTTATCAGCACAAATACAACAAATGTAACAAAAAGACAACAGTAAAAATATTGGGTTTCTGTCTGGATGGTCTCTTGTGACGAGCCGAAGGACAGAGAATGGAAGTAGTGATCTTCCTCCCATATTTGAGAGACCGCCTTCTGCCGATTACCTCCCTTCGACCGATAAGATCGCACAGATTGGGCCTCCTCCGGATTCCATCTGCCAGTCAATGTCGACTGGCGACTACACGGAGGAGAGCCTTTTCTGTTGCAGCTCTGACCCTGTGGAACGATCTCCCCGTTGAGATTCGTACCCTCACCACCATCCAGACCTTCCGCACGGCCCTGAAGACCTGGCTCTCCCAGCAGGCCTGGGGATAAGCTTTTAAATTACCCGCCCGAGTGTTGACTGTTGAATGCAAGTTGGTGTTTTATTATCTATCTTGTTTACTCACTGTTTGTCTTGTATTATTGCACCCCCTTCCCGTGATTGTAAGCCACCCTGAGTCCCCTCAGGGAGAAGGGCGGCCTATAAATCGTAATAAATGTCTGAAATGTCTGAAATATTTGGGCATACCGGGGGTTGTAAATCTAAATATATATACGTATTTACGTACGTACCTATGTATGTATATATATAATACATGCTGGAGAAAGTATTATTTACATCATTTCTCATTTGGACTTCTGCCCTCTACTGAAGTTCGTCAGTGGAAAAATGAGGAAAACCCCTAGTTGATGTTGAAAGTCTACATTCAGTTATGAAGGCGCCTGTCATGGCTAACGCTTGGCTCACTTTGCAAACCCCGCTCACAGCCATATAAGTAGCAACGGGGAGGGGGATAGATTGAAATTCAGGGGAGGCATAAGTGAGTAGGAGGTGGAATGCAAAGAGCACCAACTTGGAGCTGGAGAACCAAATTCATCTGCCGAGAAAGTCTGCTAGGCAGAGACTCCGTTAACCAAACAACTTAATGAACTGACCGTAGTGATTGGATGGAATAAAGTGACAATGGGAGGACCAAGGGGAATAGGGGAACATTTAACTATGCTGTTTGTGCACAAAAACATTAGAATTGGCTTCGCTACTTCCGTATCCATGTTGGCTCAGTAAATTATACTCTTGGTAATAAAAATGTCCCAGGAGTCGTTATTTGCTAAAAATGTCAAAACAAACATGAGTTCGAATTTGCTTCTCTTCAATACATCGCACTGTTGACAGTATCTATCCTCAAGAGAATGAAGTGAGATTTTTAAAGAAAATAATGGAGAAAGGACTATATAGTCATGGTATCTGAATGATATAATCATGATCCCTGATGTCTCCACAGTCAATTACATCTGCCCATTCTATTAAATCCAGCAGAAAAAGTATTAGGTGCATACCAAGTTATTGGCAGGGACGCAGGATCCCAAGTTGCTAGCAGGAATCCACCTTGCCAAGACTCAGGATATGGGCATTTTCTGCCATTGCACCCACCCTATGGATGATCATTTCCCCCATCCCAAGTAAGACTATCTTTCAGGAAGTCCTGTAAAATATGGTTGTGCCAACAAGATTGGGGATCTCAAGGAAGTGAGGAAGATGGGCGGTTAGGAAGGTTGATAGACAGAAGGTGAGGAAGAGGAGAGGAAGAGGGAGGGGGGAGCGAGAGAGATAATAGACAGCAATAGCAGTTATATATGGATTCATAGTGCCTTACCACACTCTCAAAGAATTTATAGAGTCAGCAAATTGTCCTTGGCAATCTGGGTCATCATTTTACCAACCTCAGGAGGATGGTTAAGGCTGAATCAACCTTGAGCTTGTCAGGATGAAACTCCTGGCATTGAGTAGAGTTAGCCTTCAATACTGCATTCTAACCACTGTGCCACCACTGACTGACTGACCGTTCTGTCTGTCTGTCTGTCTGTCTGTCTGTCTGTCTGTCTGTCTGTCTGTCTTTCAATCTATATATCCAGCCATCCATATGAGAGAGGGAGTGGGGGGAATTAGTGAGATGGTTTATTGCTCATAACAATAACTCCGAATTCCATCATCCAGCCAGTATAGACTGGCAACTACCCGGAGGAGAGCCTTCTCGGTGGCTGCTCCGACCCTCTGGAACGAACTCCCCGTGGAGATTCGGACCCTCACCACCCTCCAGTCCTTCCGCGCCGCTTTAAAGATCTGGCTGTCCCGGCTGGCCTGGGGTTAAGATTCTAACCCCACTCGAATTGTGTGACTGTTGTGTTTTTTTAATATGTTGTATTGTTTTTATGTTGGAAATTGTTTGTCCTCCCCCCCCCCTTTTTTTTGAACTGTGAGCCGCCCTGAGTCCCCCCAGGGAAAAGGGCGGCATACAAATAAAGGGAAATGAAATGAAACTCTCTCTGCTATTTCATTATTGGTTATTTTGACTGATGGTTTAATTGCTGATTTTTTTTTTTACTTACAATGATTGTTTTTTAAAGTACACCACCCAGAGCCATGAATCTGTGAGATGGGCTGCTATATAAATATGATATCTAAACAAATAGAAATAAATCGATGGATGGAGGGAGCAAGAATGGTTTGTCTGCAAGGGTGGAAAGATTTGGAGTTGTGGTGAACGTTGCTGATGTAAATGGGGTTTAATTATGTTTCCATTTGTTTCCTCATATTTCTGCCTGTCTGCCTGCCTTCTGTGAATTATGCCTTTTGCATATCATTGCCTGGATTAGAAGTGAATAGCGTGATGGATATGCACATAAGTACCACGGTTTCACAATTGCTTAGCATTTCTAAATGCAGTCCTCATCACAACTTCTGAAATTACAGATATAGCTTAAGTGCCACCAATATTTTAAGAGAGGAGGATTGCTGCAAAATGCATATTTAAACACGTATTATTTTTATTCGTTTAACAGTTATTCAATCAACGAAGTACATTATTTTTCATATATGTAATGCATGGAGACATGTTATAATATTCAAAGTAGTAAAAATATGATAGGCAGCTAAATTCCTATTTGCACAGTAATCCCAGTGACATGGAGGAAGTTCTTCTGTATATCAATTCACTGAGATCCATCGTGCTTCTCTAATCTTTAGATCCTTGGCCACTGAAAATATCGGGAAGTGATCCCCTCCCCATGCAAAGCATCTGCTTGATCTCTAAGCCGAATCCCTTTGTAGTGATTTTTTTTTTTTTTTTTTGCTTCTCATTTATATTTTCTGGGAGAATACAATCCTCTGATATTTTGCTTAACAGTAAGTCCCATTAGCTTCACTGGCACTTATTTCTGAATAACAGTTCTGTTATATTAAAAGATATATAACCAGACATTGGACTGAGATAAAAGCCAGTTTTCAAAAATATTTCTTTCTTTCTTTCTTTCTTTCTTTCTTTCTTTCTTTCTTTCTTTCTTTCTTTCTTTCTTTCTTTCTTTTTTTCTTTCTTTCTTTTTTTCTTTCTTTCTTTTTTTCTTTCTTTCTTTCTTCCTTCCTTTCTCCCTCCCTCCTTCCTTCCTTCCTACCTACCTACCTTCCCTCTGTGTCTCTCTGTCTCTAGCTTTCTCACAAAGTATTTGTTACATTAATAGATGTTTATAGAGAATCCAACAAAGAGAGAGTAAAATAATTTTAAACCTGATTGCAAAGTGACTAACTGAATGTCTTCTTAATGAGTGCATGTATAGTGTTATTGCTGTGGTTGTAGGCATGGTGTGATCAGAATTTTAATTACTATTCCATCCGGTGTTGATTCTTCAACTTATTCTCAATTATATTAAAATCTCTGTGCTTGTTCGCTCTTCTTTACTCTCTCTCTCTCTCTCTCTCTCTCTCTCTCTCTCTCTCTCTCTCTCTCTCTCTCTCTCTCTCCTCCCTCCCTCCCTCCCTCCCTCCCTCACCCCTCCCCCATTGCCCCCCTCACTGTATCTCTCTGTCAGAAGTATAAAATATTTAGGCTGTTGGTTTGAGTGCTGAGCTTGGCAATTGGGTTGCAAACATTTTGTCATCATCATGATGTCGCCTTGAATGGTGACAAAATGTTTGCAACCCAATTGCCAAGCTTGGAGCTCAAACCAATAGCCTAACTACCAACCCGAGCTACTAATATTCAAACACATTTCAAGTCAGCAAGGAGTATAAATCCTTCCTTTTCCCAACATCCAGTCAGAGCTGAAGAAGCTTCTTGGATGAGAAGCAAAACATCTTCAAAGAAAAACCAGAAAGTCTGCTTGTCTCTTGAAAAAAGTACCTTTGGGACAAACATGATATCTCTCTCCACCCTCTCCTATCTATCTATCATCTTTCTTTCTATCTATCTATCTATCTGTCTGACTCTCTGTCTATCTATCTATCATCTGTCGAACTATCTATCATCTCTCTGTCTCTGTCTGTCTGTCTATCATCTGCCTGCCTGCCTGCCTGCCTGCCTGCCTGCCTGCCTGCCTGCCTGCCTGCCTGCCTGCCTGCCTGCCTGCCTGCCTGCCTGCCTACCTACCTACCTACCTACCTACCTACCTACCTACCTACCTACCTACCTACCTATCTATCTATCTATCTATCTATCTATCTATCTATCTATCTATTTACCTAGCTACCTAGCTACCTACCTTCCTACCTTCCTACCTTCCTACCTACCTACCTATCATCTCAAGGCAGCAAACATGCATAATACTCCTTCTTCTTAACCTACTTTGCCTCCCCATTCTGATGAGTTGGATATATATATATATATATAACACCTAGGAAAAGACGGTCCTTCATTTAATGTGGCCCCAAAACACATTGTTTTTTAAAGGTGAAAACCATCATCATTGAATTGGGCCCGCAAGTACTTATATCCCAAGTATTGTTTACTTCCACTGGGTTTTCTTCAACCTCCTGCCTTCATAATTACTTTTCACTTTATAACCTGCTCCCTCCACTCCTGTTTCCCTGTGGTTGCATTTTAGCTTCCCAGTGACCATATGCTGGTTGTGTGTCTGCTGTTTATCTCTATGGTGGTCACTGCTGGATTTCACTGTTTATTACTGTGTGCTTGCATTCATTTAAATGTGTTTCTGTGGTTCCTTTACTTGCTTGTTTGTATATTTGCTTTTATAAAACTGCTAGTGAGCCTGCCTTCCAGGCTAAAGGAAGTAGAAATCAATAAATTAGGGGAGCATTAATTGGAGTATTAACTGGAACTAATTGATGAAATTTCCTGGCCGTTAGGGCAAGTTGTTTGCAAAAAACAAAATCAAAAACCCTGTTGCAGTACAGCAAGTATCTCATCCTGGAACTGATGTGGAATGTGGATAGAATCTGCTATTTAATTTCCTACCATCTCATTTGCTGAGGTAGTAAGAGCAACTGTTGCTGTTCGGTGTTCCCTCAAGAGTCGTAAAGGGGGAAAGACAGAGAAGCACACTGACAAATATAATTTTTCACCAGCTTTCCTACTTCCAGAGGAAGTTCAGTTGGTAGCAAACTATTTATAGGGGGTTGTTGTTCTTGTTCTTGTTGTTTTTTCGGCTCTTTTCTTTTAGAAAGAAATTAGGGTAAAGGAAGGTTTAGGTTTAGGTTTATTCGATTTATATGCTGCCCTTCTCCCAAGGACTCAGGGTGGCGTACAACATTAAAAGAAACACATAATACAAAAGTTTAGAAAAAAATTAAATAGGGTATCCCAAACCCAATTAAAATTGACAATGACATTTTTTTTAAAGAATTCAAATTGAAATTAACAGTAATCGATAATTTGTTTTGTTTTGTTCAGGCCAGGCTGGCTTGCTGGAAAAGCCAAATTTTTAGGGTGCGTCGGAAGGACCGGAGGTCGGGAACTATACGAAGCTCCGGGGGCAGCTCATTCCAGAGGGAAGGGGCTCCCACAGAGAAGGCTCTCCCCCTGGGGGTCACTAGCCGACACTGTCTGGCCGATTGCATCCTGAAGAGGCCAACTCTGTGGGATCGCACTGGACGATGGGAGGCTACCGGTGGCAGTAGGTGGTCTCGCAGGTACCCTGGGACTAAGCCATGGAGTGCTTTAAAGGTCATAATTAGTACGTTGAATCGCACCCGGAAGACAACCGGCAACCAGTGCAGGCCGCCTAAAAGGGGTGTAACATGGGAGTACCTGGGTGCCCCCATGACAACCCACGCAGCCGCATTCTGGACGAGTTGAAGCTTCCGGGTGCTCTTCAAGGGCAGCCCCATGTAGAGAGCGTTACAGTAGTCCAGGCAAGAAAGGATGAGAGGAAGAGATGGTTTTGGATAATTCACAGCATCAGGCTGTTTGTGACAGTACCCAATTTTTTTCTGAGCAGTGCCTTTGAGTCAGGGTTGGCTCCAAGGCAACTTCCTGGGTTAATCTCTGCAGTTTTCTTGGGAAGGTTTATTTCCCCCCCAAAAGTGCCTGCTTCCTACAGATTAGAGAATGGGACTGGCTCAAAGTCAAGCTGCTGTCTTTGTGCCTAAGGCAGGACTAGAATTCCCAGTCTCTTGGTGACTGGCCGAAAGTCACCAGCCAGCTTTCATGAGTAAGGCAGAACCAGAACTCCCAATCTCCTGGTGATTGGCCCAAAGTTACCCAGTTTTCATGCCTAAGGCGGGACTAGAGCTCTCAGTCTCCTGGTGATTGGCCCAAAGTCACAAGCCAGCTTTCATGTCTAAAGCAGGACTGGAACTCCCAGTCTCCTGGAGATTGGCCCAAAGTCACCAGCCAGCTTTCATGAGTAAGGCAGAATCAGAACTCCCAATCTCCTGTTGATTGGCCCAAAGTTACCCAGTTTTCATGCCTAAGGCAGGACTGGAACTTCCAGTCTCCTGCTGGTTGGCCCAAACTCATCCAGCTGGCTTTGAGGCGTAAAGTGGGACTAGATTTTACACTTCACCCAGTTTCTAGCCCAGTGATGGCGAACCTATGACACGCGTGTCAGTGCTGACACGCATAGCCATTTGGGGTGACACGCACAGGATTTCATGCGATTCATCCTCGGCTCCTGCACGGCCGCCAAGGATAAAAGAATCTGTGCTGGAGGAGCGGGGGGGCGGGACGTGTGATCTCCCCCGCCCACACTCACTTACTGTATCACCGCCGCCCCTTTCTGAGCACAGGGGCTGCTGGTAAGGTGTGTGTGCCGTGCGCACACACGTCATCAGCGCGGCGAGGGAGGACCCGCAGGAGAGGAGCGCGGGAACAGTGCGCGCCTCTCTCCAGTCAGGCCAGCACAGAGAGTCTACTCCTGGGACTGTCGGTTACGACCGCACCACAGCAGGGAACAGCGGAGTGCCAACGGGAACTGTGAGCGCCATTAGCAGCAACTATAAATTGCGCAAAATTATGTTTTTGTCGAAGTGACACACAACGCGAGTTATGCTCGATTTTTTGCCGATTTTTGACACACCACGCCAAAAAGGTTGCCCATCACTGTTCTAGCCAGATACTTTAACCAATACACCAAAGTGGCTCTTAACTGTTCTTAACCATCTCAGTAGGTCCAACAGAAAGGATATGTTTGGGGTCCTACCTGTCAGAGGATGCCTGTGGGTCCTAGGAAGAGGATGTCAGTGGGTCCTAGGAAGTGGGTTTTTCTCTTTCAGAATCTAATTTGTCTGAGTTTATCTATCTATCTCCCCCACCACCAAATTCTGGTTGACCCAACCCTGACATTTCAAAATGTCTTAAAAACACGGTTGCTTTCACAAACGTGGTGGTCTGGAGATTAATCGGCCTGTGAAATTGATATCCCATTTGCTGAAAAATCTTGCTGCCTTCCACTGCCATTAGGCATACTTATTATTATTGTTTAGCTGCATTTGAATTTTTAATGCTACGTTATTTACCCACATCGCTGTAACAGGATGAGCAGCCGTCTAAATTGATTAAACAAATAATGCTAATTGCGAGAGTCAGAAGCAAGCCGTGCTAAATGTGTAAAATAAAGAGTCAGGCCATTGGTCTCATTGCTTGTCAATATTAGCAACTGACCCAAAGTGGAAGGAAAATATTTTTCTAGGCATGTCTCACATTTGAGTGATAAGAAGGGTCCATGGGAACTCATGCTGGGAATGTTTTGGATCCTTTTGAAAGAGGTCATTAGACCCTTTAGGGCAGGGCTGCCCTCTAAGGTTATTTAAACATATGCAGTATATGTCCAGCTAGGTGGCAGCATCTAGCTAACCTTGCCTGTTCCTGAGATAAGTAGAACAGGGCTGGATATGGTTAGGATTTAGAGGAGACATCCCAAGTAAAACCCAGGGTGGGGTTTAGACTGGGAAGATAAAATAATATTTTAAAGATGCAAAATAACATTTGTATTGTTGCTAAGAAAACTACATGACCATAAATTCACCAGCAATCGGGCTCAGTTGGAAGGAGATAGCAATAGCAATAGCACTTAGACTTATATACCGCTTCATAGTGCTTTATAGCCCTCTCTAAATGGTTTACAGAGTCAGTCTATTGCCCCCAACAATCTGGGTCATCATTTCACCCACCTCAGAAGCAGGGGTGGGTTCCAGCAGGCACTACTGCCGGTTCTCTCGTGTGTGTGTGTGTGTGTGTGTGTGTGCTTGATGCGCACTGCGAGTGCATGCACATGGCAATTAAAATTGTTCTGCACATGCACAGAATAAAAAAACCAAGATGGCAGTGCCTATGGCGCTGCTGGGAAAAATCAGTTCGGGGGCGTGGCAGGCCTGGGTCGCTGCCAGCTCCAGCGACCCAGGCCACCAAACCACTACTGGTTTGGCCGAACCGGTCTGAACCAGTAGAAACCCACCACTGCTTGGAAGGATGAAAGGCTGAGTCAATCTTGAGCCTGGTGAGATTTGAACTGCTGAACTGCTGGCAGCTGGTCAGCAGAAGTAGCCTGCACTACTGCACTCTAACCACTGTGCCACCGTGGCAGTGCCTTATTATGTTGTGCTGCCCTGCTCACTCATACACACACACACATAAACTGTGTTTTAGTGAGTTTATTAATATTCCCCAGCAATTCCTTTCACCAAAACTCAGAACTGTCCCAATTAAGTCCAGCCATGAGCAGGTCAATCCACAGAGCAGTGGCCGATAGTCTACAAAGCAATTAACAAAATAACTCCACCAAACAAAATTAAATCCACCCACAAGAGAGCTCACCAGGCAGAAAAGTCCAGAGCCTCCAAGGTACAACTCAATTCCAAACACAATGTCAATCCAGAGTGAAGCAGTAAACATGATGATTAAAAACACAACTAGAAAACACATGTTATTCTCAGCAATGCCTCTATCTGACTGCTGTGATAAATAGGCAGCTTTCTGAAGCAGCCCATAAAGACAGGTGGGGCTTTCTCCTCTTGAGTAGTCTGGCTGATCTCTGAGGCTCCTGCCTTTTCTCTGCCCTGTGTGCTCTTGGATCAGTTGCAGAAGGCAGTTCCTCCTCCTCTTCGCTAGCTGTCTGCCACTACAAGCTTTCCCCGGGGGAAGCCTCCTCCAAATCTCTTCTGGGCAGCCATTCAGAATCATCAATCAACTTAGTTTCTGATGTAACAGGAATGGGCTCATCCTCCCCTGATCTGACTTCTAAGAAGGAATCTGGGGAGTCATCCATGGCAGACCTCACATACATCAGTGGTGGGTTTCAAAAATTGTTCGAACCTACTCTGTGGGTGTGGCCTCCTTTGTAGGAGTGGCTTTCCATCCATGTGACCAGATGGGAGTGGCTTGCCGCCCATGTGACCAGATATGAAGATGCCGATAACACTTGTCAGAACCACCTTAAATTACCTCACACACAGCACTGGCATGCATAAGAATATGATGTAAACTTGTTTTTTAAAAGGCATCTTTGGTTTGCGTTAAAACAACTTCAACACATGCAATGGTATGATTGCACCACAAACACAGTAATCATCCTTACCTTTCACAGAGGCACTGAGTTTTATAAATATGAGCATGATAGTGTAGAATAATCATATCCAAGGACCAGTGGTGGGTTTCAAAACATTTTGGAACCTCTTCTGTAGGTGTGGCCTGCTTTCCGGGTCCACTGGTGGAACCTCTTTTAATCAGTTCGGTAGATTTGACGAACCGGTTCTACCGAATAGGTGCGAACTGGTAGGAACCCACCTGTGACATACATACAGTAAATACAAGGTTGAGTATAACAGAAGAGGATCACAGTATTGATGTACAACAATTTCTTGGTTTGGATTAGATCATCACAGAAAACAGCTGAATTACTCACTTTCTCCAAACTGCCATAATATACTGGTCCAGAGCACTAAAAGTAGCAATATCTACATATGTGCAATAACAGTGAAATCACCATTTGCTATGGGTCTTCGATGCAACGCACTACCCAAATCTTTTACACACTTCCCTAGAATGAGGAAGCTTTTTAGTTAACTCCAGCAGTAATCCCAATCTTTTAGCAGAGTTGCTACTGTAGTTCTTTTGATCCTTCTTGTGAGGGGACATAGATGAGTAGGAATATCAGGCTGTAGGATAAAATTTAGAGTGTAAAGAACTTTCTAGGTTTCAAGCATGAACTAAAACAGCAGCTAGGCTTACTTCCCTCCTTAATCTAGGATCACAAAAAAATGAGGAACATCCTTGACTGTGATACTTTGCATGACATGAGAAAGATCTAGCCAGCGCATCGAAGTCTTCTTCCTGAGGGTCACTACAGGATATCCATGGTTCATAACTGATGTTCTGATCTAAGCTTCCCCCAAAAGCAGGAAGCAGATTCCTGGTCCTGACAAAACCCTTTTTATTAAACGAATGTGAATTCCTCTCATTCACATTCAGCAAAGCCCTGGTAAACAGTCTTTCAAAGCTGAAGTTATGACCACAGACTTATCTAGCTTGGAAAGCTGCCATGTAAATATTTTCCAAACACAGTGCTGTGCAAGGAAAGACTGGGCACAGAGTCTCTGAGATTCATGGACAGATCTTCACACTCCTGAAACAAATGAACGAATGAACGAATTGTTTCCTGCAAAAGTCCACTCCCTTTTTGCTTCTCTTTTATTTCCTATGGGAGGGGCCATTCACCGTCTATCTGTGGATTTTACTCCCAAGTCAACCCTGATTTCTTAGCTGTTCTTTTCTTCTGGCAGTTCTGTGCATGTGCACACTGGGAACAGGCTCCAGCTGTTCCTCTGCCTCACTGCTGTCTAGCTTGAAGGCAGCTGAGAACTGCCAAACAGCCTTGGCCTCCTCTCTGCGTCCAACACAGAGCCCTTGTCCGAGCCTTCCCCAGCCTCCAGGACTGGCCCATGTTCCTCCCCAACCTCCTCACTGTCTGACTCTGCTGCCAGCTCTGCTGGCCACTGGTGGGCCATAACACCTGAACCTTTGTCGGATCATAAATGACATTGCCTAAGAGCAGAGTGGTACCCATGAACATTTCTATTTCTCAAGAAGTAGAGGCATGGGCACCTTTATAAGATTCATATCTCTTTCTGAAATCTAATTATTGGAAATTCTCCTCCTTCCTTTAAGACTGAAAAAGACTATGGACTTTTTGCTCTTTCCGAGGCATGTAAAATCAATGCAACGTGGACTAAGCTATACATACTGACAGGCGTGGGCTTCAAAAATTTCAGCAATGGGTTCTCTGCCCAGTTGCTGAGTGGGCATGGCCATGGTGGGTGTGGCGTAGTCGAGCTCCTGAACCACGGAGGGGGGAGGGCATTTTTCCTTCCCCAGGCTCTGGAGGCTTTCCTCAAGCCTCTGGAAGGGTGAAAACTGCCTCCCCTGCGTTTCAGAGGCCCTCTGGAGGCCGGAAACAGGTCCATTTCTGGACTTCTGGAACTTGTTTTACCTGCTCCCTGAGCCTACATGTGGGCCTTGCACTTGCCTTGCCTCCATAATGGGCCACGTGGGGACTCCTGGGAGGGAAGGGGAGGAGTGGGTGGGGCCAGCCAGGGGTGGGATTTGGAGGTTCGCTAAACTGGCCATCATGTCTCCCGAACCCAGGCGAACCTGTAGCAGTTCACCCCTGCTTACTGATGGAATTCATATGCCAACAATGTTTAGGCATAGTCTCAAATCAGTAAACTTGAGTAATGATGGGTTCTTTCCCAATATTTTGGCAAGGGTGGCAGAATTCCATGAATATGCAAACAATGAATGCCTACAAAGATTGTCAGTCAACCAGGTTGTACCAAAGGTGCTTTCTTGGATGAGAAGTGAAATGTCTTCAAGGAAAAACAAAGTCCTGTTGCCTTTTGGGATTCAAAAATGAATTTTGTTAAGATCATTAGTATTAGTTGTGAAGAATACATATTTGCATGTGCATATTTATCACTCTAATTTACCTATCTGTTACCTTTTTTTGCCTTTCCTTGTTTATTTCTGTTTAGGTAGAACTTTGTTATAGCTATTTTCAGTTAGAAAATGCCCCCACTTTTTAAAATATCATCATAATATAAAATACAAATATAAACAAAGATTAGAGGGAAATGGGAGAAGGAAAACAGGGACAGTGTATGCTAAGGGATGGAAGAAGAGATAGTATTAACTTCCAACTTTTTTCAGCACAGTAGAATCTTCTATATATTTAAAAATGGCTGTGTGTGTGTTTCTGTGTGTGTTTGTGTGTGTGTTTGTGTGTTCTAGCATAACTCTGGAACGCCTGGAGCAAATTCAACCAAACTTGGTACAAAGATGACTTATGCTCTGGAAACAAATACTGTGGGGGTAAGATACCCTAACACCCCTCATGGTGGATATGTGTCCATGTTTGTGCATTCCTGCATAACTCCAGAATGCCTGGGCCACTGAAATGAAAAGGATAGAATTATATCAATAGTGTCAAATCACAGTATCCTTGACAGTGATAGTGTGCATTTTGGATTCAAGTTCTGTTAAAATACAGCCTGTTGTGCTTAAAATGACTTCTACTGTACAGCACAGTGGAGTTGTCATGGTAATGGATTTGTAGTCCTCCACAAGGGGGTTCCCTCTAATACAGGACTGGGATAAATACATAAGTGGGCTACACCAGGTTATCAGCTAGTAAAAGTTATAAAATATAGCCTCACCTTTTTAATGTTACATATTTAATATATACTAGCAATTTCTATAAGAATAAATCTATCCACTCAGTAGGTTCCAAAGTCAAGAAAAAAAAAAAGAAATTTATAATGAGATGACTTTCAGTCTTCATCACAAGAATAAACAAAAAAGTTAGCAATTCTTCACACCCATAATGTTCTAGATAAATATCTTTACAGCAGGGGTGAAATTCAGCAGGTTCTGGAGAACCGGTAGTGGAAATTTTAAGTAGTTTGGAGAACCAGCAAATACTACCTCTGGCTGGCCACAGAGTGGAGTGGAAATGGAGATTTTGTAGTATCCTTCCCCTGCCACACTCACCAAGCCATGCCCACAGAACTGGTAGTAAAAAAAAAAATTGAATTTTACCACTGCTTTACATCTTATATTCCATCCCTTATCTGTAAGCAAATGCATAAAACATAAACTTTAAGAGGAGGAGGAGGAGCAAGAGGAGGAGGAGGAGGAGGAGGAGGGAGGAGGCTATCTTAACCTTGATAAAATAACCAATTTTATATTCTTCCTTTTCTTTCTAACAGTCATAATCTTTGGTTCATTCAAATATTGTTGTAGAATTTGATTTCTCTTCAGTTCTTCTTTGTCCCATCATATTGACATCTTCAAGGGTTTAACCAGCCTCTTTTGTAAATCCAACAAGAAAATATTTTTGATGTCATTCTCTTAGTTTGGAACTCCTCCGGGTTCCGTCCACCAACCAATGCTATCTGGTTACGGGGGAGGGCCTTCTCTGTAGCAGCTCCGGCCCTTTGGAATGAACTCCCCGCGGAGATCCGGACCCTCACCTCTCTCCAGGCCTTCCGGAAAGCCGTCAAAACCTGGCTGTGCCGGCAGGCCTGGGGTTGATGAGTTCCCCTCCCCTCTCGACTTGTATGGCTGTGTGATTTTCGTGTATTTTAATTATGTGTACTGTTGTTTATGTTCCCTTTCCCCTTTGAGTTGTTCGCCGCCCTGAGTCCCTCCCAGAGAAGGGCGGCATACAAATAAACCAAATACAAATACAATACAAATAGTTTGTCTTTGTATTTCCGCTTTATTTTTTAAAAGTTCAGGCAGTTTCTTTTGCATAACTAATAAAGCATCCTTTTTTACAAATCATTCCCTTGACCTGTCACTGTAATTCCACTGTCAATATTTTATCTGTCTTCTTAGACAAAATGTGTTCTACATTTGTCATTCTCTCATTAACATCTTTTGACGTGATCTATCCATATCGTCAGACATCATTTCTGACTCTGTAGCTACTAATTTTTGGCTCCATTCTTCAAAGTTGTATTCTAATATTTCCAATGTGATCATGCTTGGTGTCATTTTATAAATCCCAGGCATATCTTTTTTTCCTTCTACCTAAAATCTTCAATCCCCTTTAAGTCTTCAGTTTCTAAAATCATAAAGTTGCTTGTCTTTGTTATGAGTGACAATAACTTAAGGTTTGGTTTACATAAGAAACTATTTATTTTTTATAGTTGATTCTAAAATATTGTAATAAAAGGCAATATACCAAATTTAACTAGACCATAATTCAGTTAAGTTCAAAATGTTATTTAGCTTTTTACTGTTTATTTCAAAAAAAAAAAATTAAGTTCTTAAGTTTTAAGTTCTTAAACATAATTAATTTCTCTTTCTCTAATTTCTCAGAGTTACAGTTAAACTCACCAGCTGTTTTCAAATTTGCTGTCCAAAAGGTCTGTAATAGCTTTAAGATGATTAACAGGCAATTTCAGAAAGTGATTAGAGAGACTTGGGAACTTAGTGTCTTAGTGTGGGTGGTGGCAAACAAGACAACTAATTGCTTCGTCTCTCAATATTCAAACCTGCAGATGACTGCTGCTGTGTGGTCACCTTTTGAAGATGTCTGGAGCACATATGGGTGATTTCCTGTCCTCTCCTTGTCCAGAGAGGTTCTAAAGAACTGGTCTATTTATCCGGTTTTGTACTGACTTTACAGTGGTAGAGACCAATTTGATTCTGCACCTGATAACTGCAGCAAGACTGTTGGTGGCGCAATATTGGAAGAAGGAAGACTTGCCTACAATCCAAGAATGGACATTGAAAGTCACAAACTTAGCCGAGATGGCTAAAATATCGGCATATCTCAAAGATCATTCAAATGAGAGATATAAATGAGACTGGAAAAAATGGATTGACTATATACAAAATAAATACGGGACTAAGAAATTCCAGTTAGCCTATGCTTAAGATCAGAAATGATTTAAACTGTTAAAAGTCAGTTCAGTAAGAAGAAGCTAAGGTCAATCTAGAATGTCATTAATTTCTTTATTTCTTTTTTCTCAATAGATTTTAGACTGTGTTAGTTAAAAATCCATACCGTGTACGGGTTCTGGGAAGTCAGGGGGGGGGAAGGAGGAGGGGGGGTGGGGGGGTGGAGGGAGGGAGGGGTACACACAACAACAAAAAATTGTACTTCAATGTCTTAATGATTGACAAATGATGACATATTTGGGTTGTTTTTAAAGAAAAATAAAAAAGTTCTGTTCATAAATATTTATCCGGTTTTTTTCCAGATTTTCCAGAGTTGTTGGGCCTGCTTTCACAAAGACAGTTTGGGTTGGTCATGTCTCTCCCAGAAATTAATATTTTCCCTCAGGATCTTTTGGTACAGAGAACTCAATACATACATGACTTAGTCCCTGGAAATGAATAATGTGGAGGTAAGACACCCCTAACACCCTTCAGGGAGTATGTGTGTGTCTATGTTTGTGTTACAGCATAATTCCAGAATCCCTGGGCCACTGAAATGAGAAAGGACTGAATTATATCAGTCCTATAGTGTCAAGTCATAGTACTTTTGACAGTGATAGTGAACATTTTGGATTCAAGTTCTGTTAAGATACAGCTTGTTGTGCCTTAAAATGTCTTCCACTGTACAGCACAGTGGAGTTGCCATGCTAACAGCTTCACAGTCCTCCACAAGGGGGATCTCTCTAATACAAGATTGGGATAAATACATATTCAGGGTATGCCAGGTTATCAGCTAGTGCAGGTATGGGTTGCTACTGGCATTACTTCCGGTTCGGCGCGCAAATTTTTTTGTTCTGCATGCGTGCACATTTGCAACTAAAAAAGTCTGTGCATGCGTACAACATTAGAAAAGGGGGGGGATTATTTTTTTACAATGAAGATTGTTCTGTGCATGCGCAGAAATGAAAATCAAGATGGCGCTGACAATGACAGAATCGGTCTGGGGGCATGGCAGCCCAAGTTACTACCTACTCAGCTGAACTGGGCCAAAGTGGTAGGAACCCACCTCTGAGCTAGTGTAATATAAAAATTCCTGGTGACCAATCCTTGAATCCTTACTTCCTAAACTTAAGAAACAAATGGAAAGAGGGATGGGTTTTTAGTTATAATTATATAGTGATCTATCCATGTTGTAATATTAGGAAAGTATTACAAATCTTGCTAAATGTACTTGCCTGCTAATTAACCTATGTACCATGATATTTCTGCAATGCAATGGAAGAAGCTCCTGAAAGTAACAGATGGCGTAAGTTGTGCCAGCCTTAACCATATATGGAATACAAGGTTTACCATAACTTCTTCTTTCTGTATCCTGTTTTGATGTGCTGTATCTATGTTAAGGAAATGTATGCCATAAGGAAGATGTAATTGTGAAACCTATAAAAGATAGTCCTTGGGCATTGCCCGAGGTTCAGAATTTGCCAAGCTATTACTCTGAACCGTTGCTAGCAATAAAATTGTGTTCTCCACTTTCTTGGTCCTGTCTCCTGTCTTTGGGAAGCGGGTTTTCCCGCCACAATATGACCCAAAAATGTACATGAAAATGATCAGAGGTTTGCCATCTAGGTCCCCGGTTTTCAAAAATCCTAAAAGAAGATGCTTTAAGACATGAAACTCCCCATCTCTCTTAAAGGAGTGATGATATTGTCACCACAAAGTGGAAGTCCTGCCCTTCTTCCTTTGAAGAAATTAAAAGAAAACAAAGATTTTTTTTCTGCTCACGGTGTCTATGTAGATTCTCAGTCATCCAGGTCACGTTTGTCAAAAAGCTCAAAGGGCAACTGGACTTTGTCAGAACTAAAGAAGCTTCTTGGTTGAAAAGTGAAACAACTTCAAGAAAAAAAAAAGTCCAGTTTCCTTTCTGCTCACAGTTTCGATGGAGAATTTCAAGACGATAATTTTATGCAGTTTACAAGGTAGTTATAAAGCCAATAATTCTTTTTTTGTTGTTTGTTTCCACTTTAAGCAGCATACTTCCTTTTTCAGTGTAGTCAACCATTTGTTATGTATAAAAAGCCATCCCCTTGTGCCAATGAATTGCTGAAACTATGAAACTTGGAAGCACTCTTATATAATCTCTTCTAAATCTCTTCTATTCTAATTTCACTAAGTGACCTTCTCATTCCAATGAAAAAGAACTGGAAGGAGGAAAAAAAAGCAGCCTCTATTAAGAGGCCAACTCTATCAAACAAGATTTTGCCAAGAAATTCTCGATTTGTTGACAATTTTCCCCTTCAGAGAATGCAACAAGTTGCAAGAGGAAAGTCAAGGACATGGAAGTAGCAGAAATAAAGGAGGAAAGTGCAATGTTGGGATAGTTGAATTTGTATCTTGAGCTCCAAACAAGAAGGAAAGAAAGAAAGAAAGAAAGAAAGAAAGAAAGAAAGAAAGAAAGAAAGAAAGAAAGAAAGGAAGGAAGGAAGGAAGGAACAAAGAAAGAAACAAGAAAGAAAGAAAGGAAGGAAGGAAGGAAGGAAGGAAGAAAGAAAGAAAGAAAGAAAGAAAGAAAGAAAGAAAGAAAGAAAGAAAGAAAGAAAGAAAGAGCAAAGAAACAGATTTAAAGAATTTCATGGTGGATGGAGGATTCCATGTGGACAAAACAAAATAAACAAGGTATAACAGAATAACAGAATTGGAAGGGACAATGGAGGTTATCTAGTTCAACCCCCTGCTCATTCAGGAAACTCTCTGTACCAGCGCTGTCAAACTCCTGACCTGCAGGCCAGAGGTATCATGTGCTGACCACACCAGTGGTGGGATACGACTAGTATGCCCTGGTATAGCAATAGCAATAGCAGTTAGAGTTATATACCGCTTCATAGGGCTTTCAGCCCTCTCTAAGCAGTTTACAGAGTCAGCATATCGCCCCCAACAATCCGGATCCTCATTTTACCCACCTCGGAAGGATGGAAGGCTGAGTCAACCCTGAGCCGGTGAGATTTCAACAGCCGAACTGCAGAACTGCAGTCAGCTGAAGTAGCCTGGAGTGCTGCACTCTAACCACTGTGCCACCTTGGCTCGGTATGGGCGTACCAGTGCCTGCTGGGAGCACCAGGTACTGTTCCAGTATGGTGCTCCAGAGAGCCCACCCGCCTGCCCACTCTTCTTACCACTATTTGAGCCGATCGGGGCATTTGTGCAATTGCACGGAGAGTATGGCGCCTGTGTGATGCTCTGCCGAGCAGCTGCAGCATCAAAGGTGGCGGGTACGTATGTGCGCGCCGCATGTGTGCACGTGATGGATGCCCGGCCCCGTTGCACTGTATCGGTTGGACCAGGTACCGGAACCCACCACTGGGCCACACCATGCCTGGTTTAGCAAAGGGGGGGAAAGTCCTGATACATCGCGTGATGCCACTGTGACGACATGAGTTTGACACCCCTAACAGACTGGATGAGAGCTAACAAACTGGTACTCAACCCGGAAAAGACCGAGTGGCTGTTGTGTTTTCCTCCCAAAAATTTGGTTAACATTCCATCAATCAGGCTGGGGGGGCAAAATTTATTCCCCTCAGATAGGGTCCGCAACTTGGGAGTCCTCCTGGATCCACAGCTGAGTTTTGACCACCATTTGTCGGCTGTGACCAGGGGGGCATTTGCCCAGGTTCGCCTGGTGCGCCAGTTGCGGCCCTACCTGAACCGGGAGGCTCTCACAACAGTCACTCGAGCCCTTGTGATCTCTAGGCTGGAATACTGCAATGTGCTCTACATGGGGCTGCCCTTGAAGAGCATCCGGCGACTTCAGCTAGTCCAGAACGCGGCCGCGCGAGTGATCATGGGCGCACCACGGTTCGCCCATATAACACCAATCCTCCGTGAGCTGCGCTGGCTACCTGTTGATCGTCGGGTGCACTTCAAGGTCTTACTTACCACCTATAAAGCGCTCCATGGTAGTGGATCTGACTATTTGAGAGACCGCCTCCTGCCAATTACCTCCCTGCGTCCCATCAGATCGCACAGAGTAGGCCTCCTCCGAATTCCATCCGCCAGTCAGTGCCGACTGGCGACTACGCGGAGGAGAGCCTTCTCAGTTGCAGCTCCGACATTATGGAACAACCTCCCCGTGGAGATCCGTACCCTCACCACAGTCCAGGCCTTCCGCACAGCCCTTAAGAACTGGCTATCCCGTCAGGCCTGGGGATAGGATTACTCTCACCCCGCCCGAATGTTGAGTGAATGTTGTGTTTTTATGACCAATTTCCTTTAATCACGATTTTTTTCTTTTTAAGTTTTGTCTTGCACCCCCTTCCCTTTATTGTTGTAAGCCGCCCTGAGTCCCCTCAGGGAAAAGGGCGGCATATAAATCTGCAATAAAACCAAAAAAAACTAAAAAAACCCTGCTCTGTACCATTTCAGACAAATTGTTGTCCAATCTTTTTTTTTTTAAAAAAAAATGCTGGCGTGGTGGAGTGCCTGTAATTTTGTTTACTGATTACTTGTACTAACTGTCAGGAAACTTCTCATTAGATCTAGGTCAGGGCTGTCAAACTCACAGCCCATGGGCTGGATGTATCATGGGCTGGCCACTCCCACGCCCAATTTAGCGAAAGACACAATGTCACATGACACTGCCATGATGACGCGGGTTTGACAGCCCTGATCTAGGTTGCTTCTCTCCTTGATGAGTTTCCACCCACTGCTTCTTGTATTACCCTCAGGTGCTTTGGAGAATAGCTTGACTCCCTCTTCTTTGGGGCAGCCCCTGAGATATTGAAACACTGCTATCATGTCACCCCTGGTCCTTCTTTTCAATCTAGTCATTATCATAAGAAATCAACAGTCAGTTTGATAGAGTGATTAAACCACTTACATTAAAAAAAACCAAGATATTGTGAATTCTAGTGCTGCCTTTGGCATAAAAACCAGCTGGGTGACTGATCAATCAGCAGGACATTGTGAGTTCTAGTCCTGCTTTAGCCAAGAAAGTCAGTTGGTGACTTTGGACTGGTCTTGCTCTCTCTTCCTCCCTCTCTCTCCTCCCTCTTTCTTTCTCTCTCTCTCTCTCTCCCCCACCCTCCTCCCAATCCCCCTCTCCAATTCACCTCCCAAAGTTATTGTTATTGTGGGGATGAAAAGGAGGAGAAAGGAGTATTATGTCTGTTTGCCTCCTTGAGTATAAAGGAATAAAGGTGGGAGAAAAATCTCATCTATCAATAAATAAATTCCACTGAAGAAAAGATTACACAAAAGTGGACGTCTGGGGTAATAAAGGTTGAAAGAACTCCAAAAACATCAAGAAAGAAAAGGTACATGCAGAATAGGACTGTATTCTGCATTTATTCCCATAATACAGGTAGTCCTCGACTTATGACAACAATTGAGCTGAACATTTCTGTTGCTAAGACATTTGCTAAGTGAGTTTGGCCTCATTTCTTGCTACAGTTGTTAAGTGAATCACTGCAGTTGTTAAGCTGGTAACATGGCTCTTAGGTAAATCTGGCTTCCCCATTGACTTTGCTTGTCATATAGTTGCAACCGTCATACATATGAATCAATTGCCAAGCGTCGAAATTTTGTTCGCGTGACCATGGCGATGCTGCTATGGTTGTAAGTGTGAAAAAGGGTCCTAAGTCACTTTTTTCAATGCTGTTGTAACAGGCGTGGGTTTCACATTTTGTTACCACTAATTCGCTGTGCGGGCGCACGTGCCACTTCCGTGCATGCGCCCAGTCTTCCATACATGCGCTTTGCTCATGCAGGCACCTTCCATGCCTGTACCTGGCCTCAAGAATGTGCCTGAATAGGACAGAATAGAGCCGGGGTGGATGGGCAGGGGGTCCACTCGTGATTTCCACTACTGGTTCGGGGAAACCAGTCCGAACCGGCTGAATATCGCCTCTGGTTGTAACTTTGATCGGCCACTAAATGAACTGTTGTAGACATTGAACTTTCTTTTCCCATGGTGGAGTGCAGGGGTGGGTTTCAACCGGTTCGCGGCGGTCCCTGCGAACCGGTTGGTCGGCTTCCGGGAATGGCGAAGGGGCCACCCGCCCGCCCGCATTCCTTACCCGGTTTTGACGAGTTCTGCGCTTCCACGCATGTGCAGGACGCATACAGCGCCTGCGCGATCCTCCAGGAGCAGCTGGAGCATCACACAGACGCTAGTACGCATGCGTGCACCGCGCACGTGCACGAGGACGCCGCCGGCCCCGTTCCAACCGAACCAGTTGGAACGGGGCGAGAAACCCACCCCTGGTGGAGTGATGGGATGAACTATCCTAATGAAATGAGGAACATTTTAATTTCAGCTCTACAAAACAAGAGAAATCAAAATGGGATTGCCATTTTCGGAAGACAGCTCTTTATACCTGGTATTTCCAAACACCTTTCTGAAATGATTCCAAGAAGCATCTCTCTCTCTCTCTCTCTCTCTCTCTCTCTCTCTCTCTCTCTCTCTCTCTCTCTCTCTCTCTCTCTCCCTCCCTCCCTCCCTCCCTCCCTCCCTCCCTCCCTCCCTCTCCCTCCCTCCCTCCCCCTTCCTTCCTTCTCTCTGTTTCTGTAGATAACATAACAATGAACCAATACCGAAAGTAAAATTGGCTTCTCGTTTTTCAAAGAGCTTCATCATCTAATTTAGATATTCTCCCCCCCCCCCCCCCGCACCTACGTGAAGCCTCTCTTTTGCTTTGCTCTGCCTGGTGCTCATTTGTTGCAATTACAGCAGAAATGTTCACAAGGAGAGTAATTATTCACTTAAAACATCAACTGGCTTCTGTGATACTTGACAAATGTTAGATGCTGTTACAATTGCTCTATTCTCTATTGGGGAAGAGCGCCAGCAGCTACTGATTGGGACTCGCGCTCACAATTCCAGAGTTCTCAATATTGTAAGGATACATCAAGCATAAAAATGATCTGTCCTCTTGCTAGAGGCCATTTTCGCCTCATTTGAAATTCAAGGGAAAACACACAGCTTCCATTTCTACTCATTTGCCCATGAAACAAATGATAGAACAGCGTGGAAAAATACATCTGAAACCCAGAAGGAACTCTGTCTCCATCCAGGATTTGGGAGCCTTCGCACACAAGGACAGGTTCCTCAGTCTGAGTCAGAATGGGGCAACATGGAAACCGTTTTATTTATTTATTTATTTAAAAAAAACAATTAATAGTGTCTGGTCCTCATGTTTCTATGGAAATCATTCAGAAGGGTTGTCATGCCTGACAGAAAATGCAAAGATGAGAAGCAATGGAATGGAACTTTTGAGATGCTGAACTTGGACTAAGGAGACTCGGTTTGAAGTCTTCACTTGATCTGCAAGATTTCTTTCTCTTTCTCTCTCCAATCTCTCTCTTTAGTTTTTCTCTCTCTCTCTCTCTCTCTCTCTCTCTCTCTCTCTCTCTCTCTCTCTCTCCTCTCCCTCTCCCTCTCCCTCTCCCTCTCCCTCTCTCTCCAGTCTCGCTCTTTCCCCAGAATCTCTCTCCAGTCTCTCTTTCTCCAGTCTCTCTCTCCATCTCTCTTTCTCTCCAGTCTCTCTTCCAGTCTATCTATCCAGTCTCTCTTCCAGTCTCTGTCTCTTTCTCCAGTCTCTCTTCCAGTCTCTATTTCTTTCTCCAGTCTCTCTCTCCAGTCTATCTATCTCTCTAGTTTTTCTTCCAGTCTCTCTCTCTCTCTTTCCCCAGTCTCTCTTTCTCCAGTCTCTCTTCCAGTCTCTCCAGTCCAGTGGTGGGTTCCAGATCCCATTGCAACCGTACCGGTTGCAACGGGGCCTGGTGTCCACCACATGAATGCGCGCAGTGCGTGCATGTGTCATTACCTCTTGCAATGCCTTCGCGAGCCTCCGCAATTCTCCAGCTGCTCAGTGGAGCGTCGTGCAGGCACCGTGTGCTCCATGCTATGCAGGGAAGCACCGAAGAGCTCAAATACAGGTAAGGAGCTCAGGTGGGCGGGTGGGCCCTCTGGAGCACTGTACCGGAATGGTACCCAGTGCTCCGGGCAGACACCAGTATGCCCATACCGGGGCATACCACCTACAACCCACTACTGCTCCAGTCTCTCCCCTCCTTCCTTCCCTTCTTTCTTTCTTTCTTTCTTTCTTTCTTTCTTTCTTTCTTTCTTTCTATCTTTCTTTCTTTCTTTCCTCCCTCCCTCCCTTCCTTCCTTCCTTCCTCCCTCCCTCCCTTAATTCCTTCCTTCCTTCTTCTCACACATGCACAAACACACACACACATACACACACTGCTTAGCTTGCAATTCAGTTTTTCCTTTGCCATAATTAATCATTACACTGACTGAATGATTAATTAGATTCACATACACAGATGTTAGACTAGACTAAAATAAGATAAGATGGTGGTGCAGAACATCATGGAAATCATTATCTTAGCATGTTGTAAGAACTCGGCCATCCCATCTTGCCTAAAAGAGTTTATTTGAGCTTAAAGTATCATATGAATACAGCCACTCTGTTTTCTTTAAACATGCAATATATTATGTGGGCTTCACCTATCTATTTCCCTACCCAAGATTGTGTTATCAGCTGGGCTATAGATAGTTATGGAGATTTCATGTCTGAGCTGTGGGTTGGACTGAAACACCGGTCTGCAATCCTAAACTGCATTAACAGAGGGATACAATCAAGACCAAGTGAAGTACCAATAGCACTCTATAAAGCCTTAGTAAGACCACATCTAGAATACTGCATCCAGTTTTGGTCACCATACTATAAAAAGATGTTGAGACTCTAGAAAAAGTGCAACCAGGATGATTACGGGACTGGAGACCAAAACATATGAAGAACAGTTACAGGAACTGGGCATGTCTAGTCTAGAGAAGAGAAGGTCCAGGGGAGACATGAAAGCAATGCTCCAATATTGGATGGGCTGCCACAGAGAGGAGGGGGTCAAACTGTTTTCCAAGGCACCTGAAGGCCAGATAAGGAATAATGGATGGAAACTGACCAAGGAGAGATTCAACCTAGAAATAAGGAGAAATGTTCTAACAAGTGAGAACAATCAACCAATGGAACAGCTTGCATTCAGAGGTTGTGGGAGCTTCATCACTGGAGGCTTTCAAGAAGAGATTGGACTGCCATTTGTCAGAGGTAGGGCAGAGGGTTGGACCAGATGACCTACAAAGTCCCTCCAGCTCTGTTAATCTGTTCTGATCTGACCTGCAAGGTCTCCTCCAACTCTGTTATTCGGTAATCGGTTCCTTCCTAGTGCTGAGAGAAAGTGACTGACCCAAAGTGGCTTCATGTCTAAAGTGGAAATTAGAACTCATGGTCTCCTGCCGGATGCCTTAACCACTACAGCAATAGAAGCTAAATTGGTGCCTTGCGACCACAGGAAGCTGTTGATTTGAAGGAAGCAGATCAAGGTAGGATTCAGCAGCAGAAACAACAGGCAAGAACCTGCCATTAATTCCTGGTTGTAGAGGTGAAGAAGATCTTGTCTTGATAGATTGTCTATTTCTTGTTTTATTCTATGCTTAAT
The DNA here is from genome assembly GCF_051295495.1 of Thamnophis sirtalis. Lineage (NCBI taxonomy): Eukaryota > Metazoa > Chordata > Lepidosauria > Squamata > Natricidae > Thamnophis > Thamnophis sirtalis. The sequence goes on from NW_028261387.1 coordinate 85,702,666, forward strand.
GACCAGAGGATCAACCAAAACACTCTGGATGAAGCTCTAATGAGCAAGGCACTTCCTTCAGTAAGCATTCATGGTTTTCTTAGGTCACTAGCTAATTGTTGGTCTTCCTGAGCTATGTGGCTGTATTTGCATTATAAGCAGAAATCCTTGGAGCTTTGCAACAGCAATCATTTTCCTCTTCTTCTAAATTAACCCTCGGTGGAGCTGTAGTCTCTGCACGTTTTACATTAATTTCCATAACAGAACGATCCAGCTCATAGTTGGCATGCAGTTAGTCTCATCAAGAGTACTTCAAATCACATATAACAAGAAATTACCAAAGGGCTTTGAAATGTGAAGGCATCTGATGAGAACTTGCTGGTGAGAAATGCAGCTCTTGGTTAGTCCTACTAAAACATGTAGGCAAGAGTTTGTCCTTTAGACTTTTGGTGAAACTTTATGGTAATGTAGGGTGAACATCTAGTAGAAATAGCTCACATGAGGTGGACTGGGCAGTCAGAATCATAGAATAACAGAATAACAGAGTTGGAAGGGACTTTGGAGGCCTTCTAGTCTAACCCCTACTCAGATAGGAAACCCTACACTTGAGACAAATGGTCGTCCAATCTCTTCTTGTAAACTTCCAGTGATGGAGCACCCACAACTTCTGAAGGCAAGCCGTTCTACTGATTATATTATTAATTATTCTCACTGTCAGGACATTTTTTTTCTTAGTTCCAAGTTGCTTCTCTCCTTGATTAGTCTCCATCCGTTGCTTTTTGTCCTGCCTTCAAATGCTTTTGAAGTATGGTCTTGTTGACACTTAAAGAGATCCTCCTTTGGCCCCAAGATTTCTGTGAGCCATTGGCTGAATCTTTATTCCAAAAAGATTTTGACGCAGATCAACTTAAAGAAAATTGTCCTATTTAGTAAGTCCTATTTGCTACGAAGGGTGTTCCAATAATTGGCATGTTGTGAACCTTGGAATGCAGTTAGTGTGAAAACATTGTGTTCCAATGAAGCTATTCCATCGTTGGCATTTTGATTTGAATGTTATGTAGCAATTATGCAGGTTGTCTGTCTATCTTTTGTTCAATTAGATTAGATTAACAGAGTTGGAAGGGACCTTGGAGGTCATCTAGTCCAAACCCCCGCTGAAGCAGGAGACCCTACACCATTCCTGACAGATGGCAGTCCAGTCTCTTCTTGAAAGCCTCCAGGGATGAAGCTCCCACAACTTCCACTGGTTGATTGTTCTCACTGTCAGAAAATTTCTCCTTATTTCTAGGTCGAATCTCTCCTTGGTCAATTTCCATCCATCATTCCTTGTCTGGCCTTCAAGTGACTTGGAAAACAGTTTGACCCCCTCCTATCTGTGGCAGCCTATCAAATATTGGAACACTGCTATCATATCTCCCCTGGTCCTTCTCTTCAGTAGACTAGCCATGCCCTGTTTCTGCAACCATTCATCGTATGTTTTAGCCTCCAGTCCCCTCATCATCCCAGTTGCTCTTCTCTGCACTTTTCCTAGAATCTCAACATCCTTTTATCTTCCCATCTATTCATTTGTGCAGTTTCCTTAAACTGAATGACATTCCCTTTTTCCACCTTCTTGGGATCTTCAACTGTCCTGAAGAAAGCATACGAGCAGTAGAATTAAAATGAATTTTCCCCAGAATACTGATTTGAAGGAATGCCAGGAATGGTTAGGTTTTCCTAGGTTGCCACTAGGAAAGTGAGGTCATACCTGTAGACCAGGAATATATTTCACAATAATAAAGCAAAGTCTTCTTGAATTTGAGCTATACCCATCATGATGAAGGGGAAGCCAATATAATTGTTCTGGCAGCAATATGGAAATTGCTTTGCCATTAACTATTGTTTGGTTCTTTGTTTTCAACTTTCCATTCTGGCCTGCAACCTTTGGATTTTATGGTAGACTTCCTTCCAAATATTAACGCTAGTCCTGAATCTGCTTATTCTCCAGAGCTGGGCAGATTCTGCCAGATGCTGCCATTTTCTGATTCATTTCAGCCTTCTCGTTAACAGCAGTAACAGGGTTATTGAGAAATACAAACTTTTCTTCTTGGGATGGATATGATGACAGGAGTGTTTCTGGTGAGAATAGAATTCTAAATTTGCTGACCTTTTAAAATCAATGGTTATAAAGTGTCTGAGAATAGCTGGGTTTTTAAAAAATTCTTTGTGTTTAAATATCCATATCTCCATCCTTTTCCACATGTGGTGTGTGTGTGTGTGTGTGTCTGTCTGTCTGTCCGTCTGTCTGTCTATCATCTATCTATCTATCTATCTATCTATCTATCTATCTATCTATCTATCTATCTATCTATCTATCTATCATCTATCAGTCAATCATCTATCATCAATCATCTGTCTGTCTGTCTGTCTGTCTGTCTCTCTATCTATCTATCTATCATCTATCTATCTATCTATCTATCTATCTATCATCAACTGTATCTCTGTATCTATATCTATCTATCTATTTATCTATTTATCTATTTATCTATTTATCTATTTATCTATTTATCTATTTATCTATTTATCTATTTATCTATTTATCTATTTATCTATTTATCTATTTATCTATTTATCTATTTATCTATTTATCTATTTATCTATTTATCTATTTATCTATTTATCTATTTATCTATTTATCTATTTATCTATTTATCTATTTATCTATTTATCTATTTATCTATCTATCTATCATCTATCTATCTATCTATCTATCTATCTCTATCGCTATCTCTCTCTATCTCTATCTATCTATCTATCTATCTATCTATCTATCTATCTATCTATCTATCTATCTATCTATCATCTGTCAATCATCTATCATCAATCATCTATCTGTCTGTCTGTCTGTCTGTCTGTCTCTATCTATCTATCTATCTATCCTCAACTGTATCTCTGTATCTCTGTATCTCTGTATCTATATCTATCTATCTATCTATCTATCTATCTATCTATCTATCTATCTATCTATCTATCTATCTATCATCTATCTATCTATCTATCTCTCTATCTCTCTCTCTCTCTCTCTCTCTCTCTCTCTCACTCACTCTCTATCTATCTATCTATCTATCTATCTATCCATCCATCCATCCATCCATCTAGCATCTATCTATCTATCTATCTATCTATCTATCTATCTATCTATCTATTTATCTATCTATCTATCTATCTATCTATCTATCTATCTATCTATCTATCTCTATCTCTCTCTCTCTCACTCTCTATCTATCTATCTATCTATCATCTATCTATCTATCATCAACTATCTATCTATCTATCCATCCATCCATCCATCCATCCATCCATCCATCCATCCATCCATCTATCATCATTATCTATCTATCTATCTATCTATCTATCTATCTATCTATCTATCTATCTATCTATCTTCTACAGTATTTAACTCTCATCTATCTATTTATCCATCCATCCATCCATCATTTTGTGGAATTCCAAGTTACAACAGCAATGGAAAAATGGCCAATGTCCATTTTTCCCATTCATGACTATTGCAGAAACCCCAAGGTCACATGATCCAAATTCAGATACTTGACAACTGGGTCATTATTGTGATTGTAGCGTCCTTGGTTCACGTGACAAGCAAAGTCAATGGGGAAGCCAGATTCACTTAATAACCTTGTTACAACCTTAACAACTGGCAGCGATTCGTTTAACAACGGTCATCAAATGCAACCAAACTCACTTAGCAAATGTCTTACTTACTGTAGCAACAGAAATTTTGGGCTGAAGTGTGATTATAAGTCAAGGACTACCTGTTAAGATGCTACCTTTGGAGTGAATGGAAAGCATAGATTGTTAAAGGAAATTAACTTTGAAAAACCTCCTGCCCAAACCTGAGAAAAGTTACCTTTGTTTCTAATCTTTGACAAAATACTTAACTTCTTTTACACTGAATATAGTTCTACCTGTACTGTTTTTTTTTCCTATCGGCTGCACTGATAGTTTTTTCTTCCTAGTAGCCTTTTATGTTTCTTTCTGGAAGACTATTGCCAATATTAAATGATTGATTTTTTTTTGGTGAAATGAGGATTGCTAGAACTCTTTATAAAGGCTCATCACGGTGTCATTTGTTATTTTTTTTAATTTCCCACAATGTCTCTTTCAAAGGAGCAGTTTAGAGGAGATGAGGGCTGCTATAAATGGATATCCTCTCTCACAATTACCTAACCCTGACCCCAACCCTGAAAATAATGTGCATCAGAATAGGCCATTTGGGAAAATAGAAAATCCTTAGCCACAAAGTCACGTCCAAAAAATCTGCACCTTCGAAAGTGTTTATATACACTATCATGCTCATATTTATAAAACTCAGTGCCTCTGTGAAAGGTAAGGATGACTACTGCGTTTGTGGTGCAATCAGAACATTGCGTGTGTTGAAGTTGTTTTAACGCAAACCAAAGATGCCTTTTAAAAAACAAGTATACATCATATTCTTATGAATGCCAGTGCTGTGTGTGAGGTAATTTAAGGTAGTTCTGACAAGTGTCGTCGGCATCTTCATATCCGGTCACATGGGCGGCAAGCCACTCCCATCCGGTCACATGGACGGCAAGACACTCCCATAAAGAAGGCCACACCCACAGAGTAGGTTTGAACAATTTTTGAAACCCACCACTGCATGTGATCCTCCTCTGTGGCCCTTTTTGGGCCTAGCAGGCCTCCCTGAAGCCTCCAGGATCCAAAAAGAGGCCGCACAGGGGGGGGGGGGCGTGTTGCATCCCCTCTGTATGTGCACGGAACCCCCACCTGCCCATGCATGGCAGAGACCTGAAAATCAACTGGCTGTTGGAGGTGCATGCACATGTGTGGCAGAGCTGAGCTGGGCGGCAGCTCATGTGCCTGCAGAGAGGGTTCCACATGCCACCTGTGGTACACATGCCATAGATTTGCCATCATGGCACTAGAGGATTGGTAAAAACAAAAGGACACAATAATGTCTTGCCATTCTTCCTTTTACTTGGTTTAGATGTCTGAAATCTTTACACATTTCAAGGGAGGGAGGAAAGGGAGGGAGGGAGGGAGGGAGGGAGTGAGGGAGGGAGGGAGGGAAGGAAGGAAGGAAGGAAGGAAGGAAGGAAGGAAGGAAGGAAGGAAGGAAGGAAGGAAGGAGCAAGTATATTTAAGGGTTCCATTAATGAAATTGCAAAGAAAAAATAAATTGGGAATTATCCTGAAATGTTTGCATACAGGTAAAGTAGTTGTGTGGATTATCTCTGAATCTCAAATAAGGAACTGAACTAAATAACTATAATCTTGGCTATTAACTGTTCTTAACAGCTTGACATGGGAAAGAGCTTCAGTAAGAGGAACCCTAGGAGAAGAACCCAACAATAAACCTGTGTATGCACTGTATGTATGCATGTATTTATCTATGTATCTATGTTTGTATTATGTACACACACATAGAATAGAATAAGAGAGTTGGAGAGGACCTTGGAGGTCTTCTAGCCCAACCCCTTGCTTAGGCAGGATATCCTACACCACTGAAGACATATGGTTGTCCAATCTCTTCTTAAAAACTTCCAGTATTGGAGCACTTACAACTTCTGGAGGGAAGTTGTTCCATTGATTTAATTGTTCTCACTGTCAGGAAATTTCTCCGTAGTTCTAGGTTGTTTCTCTCCTCGATTAGTTTCCATTAATTACTTCTTGTCCTGCCCTCAGGTGCTTTGGAGAATAGCTTGACTCCTTCTTCTTTGTGGCAACCCCTCAGATGTACACACACAATATCTAATTCACTGATAATACATCGTTTGCCATTACCTGCCTGCTTCAGTATCTGCAGTTTGGGAAAAAGAAAGCCATGGGAAGCCGGAGATGTAGATCATAAAATATATCCTTTGCTGCTGATTTTTTGTTTGTATTTTGTTGTGCCTTTTTTTAGTAACACATGTTTTTAAAGACATACAGTATATAGTCAAAATACAATGCCAAATAGGCTTCTGCTCAAATAACATCATTCGTTTAACTAACAACTTTCCTTAAATGATATTCCACAGAAGGGGTGGGCAATTCATTTTCCCAGAGGGCCACATGAGAAATTGGAACTGTTGTGGAGAGTGGAACCAATAGGTCTGGGAAGGTCCATAGGCAAGCATACACAGACATATGTGTTGTGGCTCGGCAGGAGCCTTTGGAGCTGCTATCAGACCCTGACAGCGAGGGGCCCTATGAGTCAGCCCTGGAGGAGGCGGAGGACCTTGGACATGATTCTGACTCCGAGCAGGGTGCAGAGAGACTAGTTGGTCCCCAGATAACGACTGAGCCTTGGATCAGTGGGGAGGAGACAAGAGAGGCTGACACAGAAACCTCCTGTCAATTGTTTCGGGATGCACGCAGGAGAAGGGCTGACCGACGGAAGGAGCAATTGAGGACTTACAGGAGATGATAACGAGCAGCTGTAGCTCGTTAGGATCTCCTCCTGCTGATAAAAGAGACTGATGGTGCCATGCCCTGGTTGCAGAAGTCAATGTTCCCTGTTCGCGTGCAACCATCGAGAAAAGCCCACTTGGATAAGTGACTTGATTTACATAATCCTGTATTGCAATAGTTTATGAGTTATAGGACTTTTGCCAGAGCAATTATCTGTGTTTATTTTGGGCTCGCAGCCAGCAAGAGCCGGGACTGATAAAAAACATTCCTTTGAACATTCTGTTTGACTTTCGTTTCTGAATGGACAAGGTGGGGGTCAGAACACATATGTAAGTTGAAAAACAAAATAGCAGTCACCTTTAAAATAAAAACCATCCACGTGGGCTAGACACATACAGCCAAAGGGCCAAATGTGGCCCAGGGGCTGTAAAATGCTGAGTTCTATCCCAGAGAATCCCACAACTCTCCAAAATGTCTATGGAGGTTCTCAGTCATCTAGGTCAGGGGTCTCCAACCTTGGCAACTTTAAGCCTGGCGGACTTCAACTCCCAGAATTCCCCAGCCAGCTTGTGGGGAATTCTGGGAGATGAAGTCTGCCAGGTTTAAAGTTGCCAAGGTTGAAGACCCCTGATGTAGGTGTCCCAAAGATGCTTTTTCATTTAAAATATTTTTATTAACAAAGTTTTTTAAAAAGATTTTTTTTTTTTTTTACAATTTCCTTCTGTACAACATTTCCACATCGGTCGGTATACATCCATTGTTTATGCATTTCTCCCCCTTGTTTCGATATCTCTTTGTCTATACCAGTGGTAGTCAACCTGGTCCCTACCGCCCACTAGTGGGCGTTCCAGCTTTCATGGTGGGCGGTATGGATGTTGTCCAATACTGAAGCACTTTCTTTTTTAAAAAAAAAATTAATTGACTTTTTAAAAAAATTCATAGCATTATTTAAAAACATTTTCATTAGGTTTTCATAAAATAACCATTACCAGTGGGCGGTTAGAAAATTTTACTACTAACAGAAATACAAAAGTGGGCGGTAGGTATAAAAAGGTTGACTACCCCTGGTCTACACATATGATGTTAATATATACATTCCTTAAATTACAATCCTTTGTTGTGTATTGTTTCCATTTGCACATATTTATTCACCTCTACACATACATTACTGTTGTGGCTCGGCCAGAGCCTTCGGAGCTACTATCAGACTCTGACTCCGAGCAGGGCTCAGAGAGACTAGTTGGTCTCCAGGTAATGACTGAGCCTTGGAGCAGTGAGAGACGCTGACATAGAAACCTCCTGTGAGTTGTTTCGGAATGCACACAGCAGAAGGGCTGACTGACCTAAAGAGCAATTGAGGACTCACAGGAGATGATAATGAGCAGCTGTGGCTCGTTAGGATTTCCTCCTGCTGATAAAAGAGACTGATGGTGCCATGCCCTGGTTGCAGAAGTCAATGTTCCCCGTTTGCACGCAACCATCGAGAAAAGCCCACTTGGATAAGTGACTTGATTTATATAGTCCTGTTTTGCAGTAGTTTATGAGTTATAGGACTTTTGCCAGAGCAATTATCTATGTTTATTTTTGGGCTCGCAGCCAGCAAGAGCCGGGACTGATAAAAACATTCCTTTGAACACTCTGTTTGGCTTTAATTTCTGAACGGGCAAGGTGGGGGTCAAAACACATTACTAATGTCTAACTCCTGTGTCTTCTTCAATTAGTTTTTCCTTGAGCTTTACACCTGTCCTCTAACCATTTGTACCACTTGTTCCATTCCATATAATATTCTGTTTCCTCCTTATCTTTAATTTCTTTTGTGAGTCTGTCCAGCTCTGCACACTCTAAAACTTTACTTATTACATTTTCCTCTGTTGGCATATTGTTGTTATTCAGGTTTTGTGCATATGCTATTCTTTCTGCCGTTATGATGTGTAAAATTAAATATTGTATTTTGATCATATTTCCTTGTAGGTATTTCCAATAAAAATAATTCTGGTTTCATGTCTATATGCTGTTTAGTTATTTCTTTGAGACATTTTCTTATTCTATTCCAACATTGTTTCGCTTTTGGGCATAACCACCACATGTGGTAATATGTTACCTGATTATATCTACATTTCCAACAGTCCTGTGATGTATTCAGGTACATTTTAACCAGTCTTGCTGGTGGAACTTGCCATCTATAGAACATTGTATACATATTTTCCTTGTAGGCTACTGCCATTGTCAAGTTATAATTTTCATTCCAAATGCTTTTTCAAAAGCAACTGAACTGTCTGGTTTTTCCTTTGAAGATCTTTTGCTTCTCATCCAAGACGTTTCTTCAGTTCTGATTGAAATGGTGGAGGGTGGAAGGCTTTATTTCTCTTGCAGTCATCTGGTCATTAGCACTGTCTCTGAGAGTTATTGAAGCCACACTCAACCACACCCATTTGCATTATTCAGGTGACCTTAAGCGTGTGACCCGTCAAAACCGCGCTCGACTAAACCGCGCCCGATTAAACCGCGTTGCTGACGTCATCAACAGGGTGACAACAGCCAGCACTATGGTAGTATGTTCCTGGTGTTTGTTTGCATTTCCAGCAATTTGGAGATACGTTGCTAAACATTTAAGCCAATCTTGGCTTTGATAACATGATTATTTACTTCAGTAAGATTTTCTCTCCTTGTTCTTCTGCTGAAATTGAAGTTTATTTCCCTTCAATCTTGGAAGAAGATATGTTCAAAAGGTTCATGTTTACTAGTTAACTTTGTGAGTTTAGCTTTTCCAGATCATCAGTGAAGAGAGAAATGGGTTAAATCTAGAAGCAAGGGTTATGGTGAAGAATAACATCTCCGACGTCTGCTATTCATCATTCAAAATCTAGTTATTCTTTTTTGATGAGAGCATATTTCTCTTTGATTCCTTTTACAAAGGGGGAAAATCAGATATTCAGAGTTGAATGTAAATTCAAAAATACATTGGAGGAGGGGGGGAATCTGATGGCAGTGTAGGGAAAACTATTGAAAGAGAAACATAAATAACAAATGTACCAGGCTAATCATGCTGAGAAGAAAATGGAACTAAGAAATCTTCACCCAGATGCTTGCCAGTTTGCCTTAATGGTTGGCACTGATCTTTTTGCATTGTATTGCCAAGGGGAATGTAAAGTACGCACAGGGAAGACATTCATTTCATTAGGGTTTGAATTTAAACTCTCATCCTTATACATTGAATTTTCGAATCAATGTTCCAACAAAAATTTAAGTCATTGTCCCATGTTTGCATTTTTTTTCTAAATTTTGCAATGCAGTTCACAGGTAAAAAAAAAGCATATTAAAGAACTGGCCAGACTTATTAATAGCAATATCCCAAAACATGTATAGTATTGTGTTGTGTTGTGTTGTTTGTATTATATTGTATTGTATTGTATTGTATTGTATTGTATTGTATTGTATTGTATTGTATTGTATTGTATTGTATTGTATTGTATTGCACTGCACTGCACTGCACTGCACTGCACTGCATTGCATTATTATAGTGTAGTACTAGTTGGTTAGGTACCCGTGCTTCGCTACGAAACTATGTGATTGGGCTTGATAAATTGACAATTAAAGCTTGAACATTAATGAGTAGTTACAATTGGCCTCTCCTCTCTCCTTCTCTCCCTCAGGCTTGCCCCACAGAAGCCTCTCCTCTCCTATTCCTCTTCTCTCCCTCAGGTTGGCCCCAATGATCTTCTCCTATCCCCTTCTGTCCCTCGGGCGTGCCCCATTGATCCTCTCTTCTCCCCTTCTCTCCCTCAGGCTTACCCCACAGAAGTCTCTCCTATATTATCCCCTTTTCTCCCTTTCAAGTGGTGAGGGGAAGTAGAATGTCTAAACTCCCAGCCCACAGACCAGATGAGTCACACACTGGCCATGCCCAAGCCCAAGTGGCAGTTAGAACAGAGTTCTTTTCAAGTGGGGAGGGGAAGTAGAGTGTCTAGCTCCTTAGCATCAGAGTGTGTTAATAATAATATAAAAATGCTAATGATCCGATGGTCATTTCAAAAAACCCTTTCTCAGCAAGCACCTAGAAGCCAAGAGGAATATATGTGCCAAATTTCAAGTTTGTAGGCTTTATGGAAATTTTGTGATGATGCGTGAATGATATTTTGCTTTGATATATATAGATAATATGGTACAGTACTGCATTGCATTGAATTACATTATATTATAATTTTGATTGCAACAATTGTAATATTAGGAAAAATTGCAAACACAGCCATATATGATTAGAGAAATGTGCCAAAACTATGGAAATTTTTAATTAAAAAATATTAAAAGTTCTCTAGTTCAACAAATTGAACTTGGTCTGTTTGCAAATGAACTTTACAGATTTCCTTTAGATAGAAATTGGGAGCATTTCAAATGAACAGATTTGGTTGTCCTTAATGCGAGGTTCTCTGAGGTTAGAAGAAATAGTTCTCACGAATATTGTCTCATATGAATATAATTTGCACCCTGGTCGCTTTTATTATTTTTAGAAATGCCGAGAGACCCTGCAGCTTACGTGGACTAGTTCTTTTTGAGTAAAATGCATGTGGCACGAATTTCCCATTTGAAAATCACAGCATTAGGATGAATGGATTGAAATATCTGTATTTAAGGTGTGAACAGATGCTGTTTGAACTCAGCACTGAAATTCCTATCCAAGCTAATCAGGACATTCTTGATTGGAAGGACTTTTTGACTCGGACAAGATACAATCAACTTATTGCAAAGTCATGGCTTTCTAACTTTTTGATATGGGGAAAAAACAGTCACTGAACTAAATTGGGATTGCTTGGGCTTGCTATGTGGATAGTTTAAAGGTAAAGGTAAATGTTCCCTTCACACATACAGTATGTGCTAGTTGTTCCCATCTCTAGACGGTGGTGCTCATCTCCGTTTCAAAGCTGAAGAGCCAGTGCTGTCTGAAGATGTCGCCATGGTCATGTGGCTGGCATGACTAAACTGCCGAAGGTGCATGGAATGCTGTTATCTTCCCATCAAAGGTGGTTCCTATTTTTCTACTTGCATTTTTACATACTGTTGAGCTGCTAGGTTGGCAGAAGCTGGGACAAGTAATGTGAGCTCACTCCATTACACAGCACTAGGGATTCAAACCACCAAACTGCTGAGCTTTCTGATCAACAAGCTCAGCATCTTAGCCACTGAGCCACCTGTGGCTAGATTAGCACATGCTAAATAGTTAAAACTGGATATGCTGAAGAGAAAAGGCAAATGCCTTTTGATTTTTAGAGATCATTAGTTACCATTAGTTGTGGGAAGTCCAATCTAGGTTTGCTTTGATAAAGCAATTCAGGCCATGGAGAGGAACTGATATTTTTGTTTAAAACAGTGGTGTCCAACTTTTGGCAACTTTAAGACGAGTCGACTTCAACTCCCAGAATGCATTTCTCACCACCAATCTTTCCAAACTGGACCCCAATCTTCACAAATCGTATTTTGTCACATATGAGAGATTCCAGAGGTGGTATTCATCAAGTTCTGACCAGTTCTGAAGAACCGGTAGCAGAAATTTAGAGTAGTTCAGAGAACTGGCCTCACCCCATCTATTCTCTGCCTCCCAAGTCCCAGCTGATCGGGAGGGAATGGGGATTTTGCAGTATGCTTCTCCTGGAGAGGGGAGGGAATGCAGATTTTACAGTATCCTTCCCCTGGAGTGGGAAGGGAAGGGAGATTTTACAGTGTCCTTCTCCTGGAGTGGGGAGGGAATGGAGATTTTAGAGTATCCTTCCCCCGGAGAGGGGTGGGAATGGGGACTTTGCAGTATCCTTCCCCTGGAGTGGGGTGGGAATGGGGATTTTGCAGTATCCTTCCCCTGGAGTGGAGAGGGAATGGAGATTTTAGAGTATCCTTCTCCTGGAGAGGGGAGGGAATGGAGATTTTACAGTATCCTTCCCCTGGAGTGGGGTGGGAATGGAGATTTTGCAGCATCCTCCCCCTGGAGTGGGGAGGGAATGGAGATTTTAGAGTATCCTTCTCCTGGAGAGGGGTGGGAATGGGGATTTTGCAGTATCCTTCCCCTGGAGTGGGGAGGGAATGGAGATTTTAGAGTATCCTTCTCCTGGAGTGGGGAGGGAATGGGAATTTTGCAGTATCCTTCCCCTGGAGTGGGGTGGGAATGGAGATTTTATAGTATCCTTCCTCTGCCATGCCCACTAAGCCATACCCACCAAGCCACATCATGCCCACCAAGCCACACCGACAGAACCGGTAGTAAAAAAAAATTGAATCCCACCACTGAGAGCTTCTCAGAAATGTCCCAGTACTACAATGAAACTATGAACATGTTGACCTTTAAATGGCTTTGCAGATATGGTTAGATGAATATAACTCAGAACCTACAGCATCCAAAGAGTCCTCTTTATTTCAGGTTAAAATTGAAAACTAGTTTTGAAACTAAGAGCACTTTCCATACAGTAAAATTTTCCCCAGATAGAAGTACGGTTATGCTTTGAAATAGCAGCTAGAATGAGCCTATTAAAAGTGAAACTATGAGCAAATGTTTGACCTCCTCATTAAAATTTGCTAGGCTGTCACTTCCAGATACCCATGACTTTTAATAGCGAACAAAGGCAATAACTCATTAAGAAACACAGGGAAACATCATAAATCTTATTTTCCTAGGTGCTGTATCAGATAAGTCACAAAACAGCAGCAGTGAAATTGATAAGATATTCAAAAGGACACACTCTCTATTGGGTCAAATTATTTATTGTCTGAAAGTCTGTTCATTGGCTTGTGATTTATATGGAGTTTATTAGAATGTTTCCTTATTTATTTATTGGATTTCTATGATGTCAGATCGTATAGATTTCCAAGCCTTGAATTATGGTGCATTATAAATTGAGGTCCACAGCAATGACAAGCCGATGAATGCACAGGGTGTTGAATCCTCCTTCTTATTTCTTTTGTTCCCCTGTTAGATGTTGCACTTACTTTAGAAGACCTTCTGGTGGTACATTTGGCCCACCTGGTAATTGTTAAATGAAGAAATGAAATTGCTCAAATAAGCTATATTAAAAGAGCGGAAAGGTTTCAGGGAGAAGTGTGAAGATTTTGCAATTCTAAGAATGAGAAACCCAGTTCTATGAAGAGACATGGATGTTGCTGGCAGGTTTAGCTTTGATAAGATTGAGGGGAGATATGGTCACTCATTAAATACCTGAAAGGATGTGACATAGATATGGCCTATCTACAGTCCAGGTCATGAAAGAATGGATTCTTACAAAACCTTTGCCAGACCAATTCTCAAATACAGCTCGTCTGCTTGGAATCCACACTGTATATTAGACATTAATACAATTGAGAGAGTCGGGAGGTATTTCACGAGAAGAGTACTCCACTCCTTTGCTCACAATAGAATCCCTTATGCCACTAGGCTTGAAATTCTGGGCTTGAACAACCTGGAACTATGCCACCTATGCTCTGACCTAAGCATAGTACACAAATAGTTGTTTGCTACAACATCCTACCTGTCAATGACTACTTCAGCTTCAATCTCAATAATGCTCGGGCAAAGAATAGATAAAAACTCAAGGTGAACCGCTCCAAACTAGATTGCAGAAAATGCGACTTCAGAACAGAGTGGTCAACGCCTGGAACTCTATCTGACTCCGCTGTTACATCCTCAAACCCCCACAGTCTCAACGTTAAACTGTCTACCATGGATCTCACCCCATTCGCAAAAGGTCCATAAAGGGGGCATGCATAAGTTCACCAGCATGCCTTCCATCCCTTGTCCTACTGGTCCCATTTATTTGTACTCACTTCCCTTGTTCATGTCCATGTCTATACTTATACCTGTTATCCTGCACATGTTTGACAAACTAAATAAAATAAAAATAAATAAGATTCCAATTCAAAAGGGAAATCAGTTACCCCTCTCCCTCGATCACCCCCAAATACTAGCCTTTCCTACACTGAAGATGTTGACAAGAAGTTAGACAAGCCATCATATGTTCAGGATACTAGATAAAGGCAGGAGTGAAATCCAGCAGGTTCTGGAGAACCGCTAGGGAAATTTTTGAGTAGTTCAGAGAACCGGCAAGTGCCACCTCTGGCTGGCCCCAGAGTGGGGAGAGAATGGAGATTTTGCAGTATCCTTCCCCTGCCATGCCCACCAAGCCATGCCCACCAAGCCACACTACACCTATCAAGCCATGCCCACAGAACCGGTAGTAAAAGTATTTGAGTTTCACCACTGGAAAAAGCCCATGAACAACGAAAGATCACCTCAATCACCTGTTGAGGCTAATTGAGCCGGATCTTCACTTTAGCCCAGGTGTGTACAATCTTGACAACTTTAAGACTTATCCTTAAAGCATGATTGACTGGTGATTTCTGTGAGTTGAAATTCACAAGTCTTATAGTTACCAAGGTTGAGTTGCTCTGCTTTAGCCAAAGACATCACTTCATCTCCATAGCCTGAATTACTTCATCAAAGCAAACTTGAGTTGAAACTCCCAAGGTTGAAATGATGATTTCTAAGAGTTATGTAATAGCAGTTCCTTTTCTTTCTCTACAGCATATCCATTTTTAAATATTTAACATGTGCTGATCCATGCAGCAAACCCAAACAATTCCAATCTGGTTCCGTATCCCACCCCCATCATATCAAAATAGCTCTTTGATGTGCCAGCTGGTGCCATTTCTTGGCTTCTGAATCAACAAGTTGGGACATCATCAACAACATTGAGCAGTTCCATCCATTGTGCTAAAGTTTATCAGATAAACCATAATATGCTAATCCAGTCTGTTAAATCATGGTAATGGCTGAGAATCATGGATAAATCTATTCCCCAAGGCTTCTTTAACAAAGTGTAAATAAAAAAATATAGCATAATAGGATGTCTGCTCAGGACTTCCTGCCTAAATTCAGAAAAGGAAAAAAGGACCATCAATATTCAATGATGCTTTTTTTTAAAGGAATATTGAGGGACAAATCAACTGGACCATCCTGCTTTCTTAGCTACCATCCATTGGTAGTCATCAAGTTAAAAGAGAATAATCTGAATAGAGATTTCTATTCTAGTCTAACCCCCTGCTCAAGCAGGACACCCTATACCAGGGGTATCAAACTCATGATCCGTGGGCCGGATGTGTCATGTGCTGGCTATGCCCATTCCCATTTTAGCAAAGGGGAAAAAGTTGTGATATGTCACGTGACAACAATGTGACACAAGTTTGACACCCCTGCACTATTCCATTTCAGACAAGTGGCTATCCAGTCTCTTCTTAAAAACTCCAGTGACGAAGCACCTACAACTTCTGAAGGCAAGTTGTTCCACTGGTTAATTGTCCTCACTGTTAGGAAATTTCTCCTTAATTCCAGGTTGCTTCTCCCCTTGATAAGTTTCCATCCATTGTTTCTTGTTTTGCCCTCTGGTGCTTTGGAAAATAAGTCTCCCTCTTCTTTATGGCAGCCCCTGAGATATTGGACCACTGCTATGATGTCATCCCTAGTCCTTCTTTTCATTAAACTCAACATACCAGTTCCAGCATCTGTTCTTTATAGTATTAGGAGATCTAAGCCTTTTAAATGGAGAGCAGTGTCAAATTAAAATAAGCACCACATTCACACATATTATAAATATAACCATGTTCTACATATTCCTGATATTATTCTACATTTGTGGCAGCCCCTCAAATACTAGAATACTGATACCCTGTCATCCCAGTCCTTCTTTTCTCTAGACTAGCCCTACCCAATTCCTGCAAATGTTCTTCATATGTTTTTGTCTCCAGATCTTTAATCAACTTAGTTGATCTTCTTTGCACTTTTTCCAAAGTTTACATGATACATAGCAATAGCAATAGCAGTTAGACTTATATACCACTTCATAGGGCTTTTAGCCCTCTCTAAGCGGTTTACAGAGTCAGCATATTGCCCCCAACAACAATCCGGGTCCTCATTTTACCCACCTCGGAAGGATGGAAGGCTGAGTCAACCTTGAGCCGGTGAGATTTGAACAGCCGAACTGCAGAAATGCAGTCAGCTGAAGTAGCCTGCAGTGCTGCACTCTAACGACTGCGCCACCTCGGCCCTGCCACTCGGCACCTACATGAAGAGCAACTACACCAATACATTAAATGGTGAAGCTTATTTTGAGTTGGACTTTGTCTGTTGCATGGACAGGTCCATGTAGATTTTATTTATTTATTTTGACAATGGTACCAACGTTGCTGCCACTGTCTTCTTCTGGACATCTCAATTGAATACATAGCAAAGCATCATTGTAGTCTCCCATCGAATACAAATGAATCCATTGCATTAGCCCTGCTGAAAATCAGTTCCTTTGGGTTATCTCTGATCTGTATCAAATTGACCACTATCATTACTCATCATTCACTGTCATTAAAAACCTGCATTTAGCTTTAAGAACAGAGGTTGACATTTGCTTTTACCCCCTTTTCCCTCTATCTCATTTTCTTTCCATGTCATGGCTTTTAACTTGCAAATCTGATTATATGCAAGCTAGTCTGAAAGCCTTTTTGGCTGAAGAGCAGGATAAAAATGCTATAATATATAATTTTATTAAACTGAGAAATGCTTTAATTGAAAGTTGGAAAGAAAAAAATCCATCTCTCTCCTTCAAATAATGTTCAACAAGCTGGTTTGGTCATGGTTATATGACGTTAGTAATTGGAAGCCATCAGACATGGAAACCCTTTTGCTTTCATTTGGTTTTAGTGTCTCAACGTCTTGAAAGTTATTATTAAATTTAAAATGGACATGAGTCCACTCTGATGCAGCCAGTATCTTCCCTAAATTTCACCTGAAAGCTTCAATTCTCTTCAACTAACCTGTTTTAAATGGTGTCAGAAGTAACAAGCACCTGGCTTTTGTGACAAGAGTTAAAAGATATTTTAAAGCGTTGATTTTTGTTGCCTTAGAAGGCAAGAACTTACAAGTGGTATGTCATAAAACAGTATACCTGAATGCCACTCAATCACCTGCTTCCATTATGAAAGCAACACTGGGGTTTTTGTGAAACAACTGTCACTTTCAAAGGCCAGCATAAACCCAGAAGCTGATCTTGTCATATTCAAGATTCTGCTAAGTCCAGAGAATTACAGTAATGACATCTCAAAAGCTGAATATCGCAGAAATGTACACCTGTCTTTAGTAACACCTCCTCTGGGTTCAGTTTCTAGTTAGGGGATGGACATGTGTGTGTAGTTTTTCTTAGTGGCAGTACAGAACTGGAGAGCCTTTTTCTTGTTTCTATGGAGAGCCTTCTCTGTGGGAGCGCCTTCCCTCTGGAATGAGCTGCCCTCGGAGCTTCATATAATCCCCAACCTGCGGTCCTTCCGACGCACCCTAAAAAGTTGGCTTTTCCAGCAAGCCAGCCTGACCTGAACAAAAGAAAATAAATTATTGATTATTGTTAATTTTAATCGAATTTTTAAAATGTTATTGTGAATCTTAATTGGGTTTGTTTTTTTGGATATTCTATCTATTTTTTTTAAACTTTTGTAATATGTGTTTTTTTTAATGTTGTACGCTGCCCTGAGCCCTTGGGAGAAGGGCGGCATATAAATCCAATACACCAAACCAAACCACACCTAGATTTTGTTTTCAACTTCTCAATCTAGGGCACAGCTCTGGGATCACATGGGGGTCTCTCATCCTGGTACTAAACAGGTTTATTCTATCCTTAGCCTTTTAAGATCAGCCTATGTCAGTGATGGCTAGCCTTTTCTGGACCGAGTGCCCAAACTGCGCCCGAACCCCCCAAAATGCACTGTGTGTGTTCCCACCCCTCTGCATGAGCACACAGCCCCCTGCATGCGCCCCACCCTCCCTATGCATGCATGGCAGAGACCCGAAGTCCAGCTGGCTGGTGGGAGGCACCAACACATATGTGGCAGAGCTGAACTGGGGCGATGGCTAGCGTGCCATCACAGAGGGCGTTGCATGCCACCTCTGGCACTCATGCTATAGGTTCGTCATCACGATCCTATGTCAACCAGATTTACTTATGAGTAGGCTACTGTTGTAGAAAAAACAGGACACGCAAACCAGCTCTTCAGGGAAGGAATAGTTTATTTGCGCAGGTTCATAGCAAAGAATAATTGGCCTGAACATTGAATGAAATTCAGGAACTTCCTTATATAGTTTATCACTTTCAGCTAAAGCCATCTGTTAGTTTTGGATACACCCCTCAAGATTTGTCCTTGAGTTACAGCAATATTATGTCTACAGGAAGTCATAATACATAGTCAGCCAATAGTCAACTACAGCAGTGATCCCCAACCCCCGGTCCGCGGACCGGTGCCGGGCCGTGGAGTACCTGGCACCGGGCCGCGCAGCGGCCGGGGGCCATGATCGCTGCAGTAGCCGGGGGCCATAGTTTCTTTCTGTATGCAAATTAGGGCTAACTGGCACAAGGGGTGTTACTGGACCGCTGGTGGCACTCTGACGTCACCAGCGGCCCACCGCCCCCCTGTGTCCAGCGCCGCCCTTCTCATTCCTTTTCAGCGCTTCAGCGCTGGCCGATTCCTGAAAAAAACCTAAGAGCGCCTGCGCAGCTACGTAGGGCTAGCATAGACAGCGCTAGTAGCGGAGCCTTGCGTAGGTGCAGTTTGTGCTACGCTATCTACGCTAGCCATACTGAACAATCAATGTGTCGTCGCGAACAACGCCCCCCCACCCCTGCGCGCGCTCAGCGGGCCACGGTAAAATTATCAAAGGCTGACTGGTCCGCGGCGATAAAAAGGTTGGGGACCACTGAACTACAGCATACAGTTTGAGGAACTAAAATGTCTCTTCCAGACAGATTTACAGTCAAGCCAGCAGATACATTAAAATAGAGACTTTTGCTTCAGCAGTTTTCATGTGCTTCTAACCCGTGTCTAACCGCACCATGCCCTAAAGGCAAACCTTTGCAATTTCTATATATGAACAGTTAAAGCTTAATATCATGAAACCCTAGTTTGGTTCGAGTCCTACCTTGGTTCAGCCTGCCACCTCACTACCACTCCAAAATCACTCATTTCTACTAGTAGAAATATGACTGCTGCTACCATATAATACTACATACTGCTTTTAATATGGGGAGGTGAAAACTCTATCTCTCCTATGCCAAAAATCTACTTTGGCAAATCACAATATGTTGATGTGAAGCAATCGTGGGTGGAATTCCTTTGCAATCTTGCCTCTGATTTGAATCTTTCTTTAAAAAAAAAATACAACAGACTTGAACTGGACCTTGGAGGTCTTCTAGTCTAACCCCCTGCTCAAGCAGAAGAACTTATAACATTTCAGACAAGTGACTGTCTAATCTTCTTAAGAACCTCTAGGGATTGTGCACCCATAATTTCTGAAGGCAAGCTGCTCCACTGGATAATTGTCCTCCTTAATTAAGTTTCTCCTTAATTCCAGGTTGCTTCTCTCTTTGATTAATTTCCAACCATTACTTCTTGTCCTGCCCTCCGGTGCTTTAGAGAATAATTTGACCCCCTCTTCTTTGTGGCGGCCCCTCAAATACTATTATATTAGTCTATTTATTTATTTTAAAACAAAAATATCATTTTCAAATGAACAACCGCGTTGTAGGGATTTTTGTTGAATTTTTCAATCCTCTTATAATTCTGTAAGAGCTATGTGTAAGCACAGTGTGTAAAATTATTCCTAACTCTTTGCTGCTATTTAATGATTGCCTGGCTGTTTACCAGCCAGTTATGGAAGCCCTTGTTCTGTTTTTTTAGAGAGGTATGGAAATATCACCATTAAAATTACTACTTAATTTCTCTGTCTGTTCCAAATACATCTTGTTGATTCTACTCACAGCCTACATTCCCCGCCCTGTTTGAATATAGACTCTTTGATTTCATCAGTCATGGCAAATGGCAGATAAATAATGATCATTATGCATGCAGCAATTCTATACCATTCTTGGAATTTATTTTGAATTAAGTTCCTAAATAGGGCTGGGAAAAACATGGGATTTATCTTTGCCACCAAAGCTAATTTTTGCCTCTTAAGGTGATTCAGGGGGGGCAGTTGTCCTGTGCAAAAAAAAAACAACCCTCTAATATTCAGCAGAACTTCTCGGTCTTTCCCTCTGCTGGAATCAGGTGATCCACAGAGGCTGAGAGATAGAATATTGATATTCAGGCCAATTTTGCTTTGCACTTGAAAGAGAATTTGAGCTCCTCTGCTGAGCTCAGCACTTTGAAAGTTCACATTGAAGGAAAAAGACCTTTTCCTGATGTCTAACACCATCAGCAATTACAGATAAAGAAGTAACTGTCGAATTAGTTAGATAGGGTGGATGTGTAATGTATGGAGGTAATTCCAGTGCGAGGGAAATTATGCAAGCTTTCAGAATTCAAAAAAGTATTCTGAAGCATCTGAAGGCTGATCAATGATTACCAGGTGCTCTTCCCAGAGTATTTATGTTTGTGTTCCTCCTAGCCACAACACCGAGGTGAGTTGTTTCTATACGTAGCAGAATAACAGAGTTGGAAAGTACTTTGGAGGTCTTCTATAGCAATAGCAATAGCAATAGCAGTAGACTTATATACCGCTTCATAGGGCTTTCAGCCCTCTCTAAGCGGTTTACAGAGAGTCAGCATATTGCCCCCAACAATCTGGGTCCTCATTTTACCCACCTCGGAAGGATGGAAGGTTGAGTCAACCCTGAGCCGGTGAGATTTGAACCGCTGAACTGCTGATCTAGCAGTAGCCTGCAGTGCTGCATTTAACCACTGCGCCACCTCGGCTCTTCCAAGGGGTTCTAGTCCAACCCCTTGCTCAAGCAGGAAACCGTATATCATTTCAGAGAAATTGTTGTCCAGAAATCTCCAGTGTTGGAGCACGCAAAACTTCTGGAGGCAAGTCGCTCCACTATCAGAGTTCCAAGTAATAAATTCATGGCAAGCAAGACTCTGAGGCAATATAATTCCTCAAAGAATACTTTTATTGGAAATATCATATAGGCATGTATCTGGTGAAAACCGACTCTGAAGACTCCCACGGTTTTCACCTACTGTAATTAAAAGTAGAAGTTTTTCTACTTTCTCAAAACAGTCACATGGTCCAATCACAGTGTGGTCTGACAACTGGATAGGATCACTTTGCCTTCCTCTGACCATATCCTTGGTTCTCAAGAAAAAGTATTTTGTTTTGGCTACAAAATCTCCTTTGTCTCAAATCCCCCCTCCCTATCCCTCAGCTCCAGTGTGGCAACACTGAAGCAGTCAAAATGGTAAGGCCAGCTTCAGGATTGACAGATTAATTGTTCTAACTGTTAGCAGTTTTTCCTTAGTTTTAGTTTGCTTCTCTCCTTAACTAGTTACCACCCGTTCTGCCTTCAGGTGCTTTGGAGAAAAGACTGATTCCCTCTTCTTCATGGGAGCCCCCTAGATAATGGAACACTGCTATCATGTCACCCCTAGTTCTCCTTTTCATTAAACTAAACATACCCAATTCCTGCAAGTGTTCTTCATATCTTTTAGCCTTTAGGGTTCCACCACAAAACTGCGCTCGACTAAACCGCGTCCGACTAAACCACGTAGCTGACGTCATCAACAGGGCGACAACAGCGCGGAGACAGAAGCACACTATAAACCCTAAACCTAAAATTAACCCCTAAACCTAAACCTAACCCCCCTAAATCTAACCCTAAACTTAACCCTAAACCTAACCCTTAACCTAACCCTAATCCTAACCCTTAACCTAACCCTAAACCTAACCCTAACCCTTAACCTAACCCTAAACCTAACCCTAAAGCTAACCCTAAACCTAACCCTTACCTTAAGTTGAATCAGCTTGCTTTCAAAGCACTATTTAAAGGGCCCTTCTTTCTCCGCGCTGGCTGTTGTCGCCCTGTTGATAACATCAGCGACGTGGTTTAATTGGGCGCGGCTTAGTCAAGCGTGGTTTTGATGGGTCATGGCCTTTAGTCGCCTAATCATCTTTGTTGCTCTTCTCTGCACTCTTTCTAGACTCTCAATATTTAAAAATCACGTGAAGTGTTAATACCACTTTATAATGCCTTGGTATGGCCACACTTGGAATATTGCATCCAATTTTGGTCGCCATGATGTTAAAAAGATGTTGAGACTCTAGAAAGAGTGCAGAGAAGATTAACAAAGATGATTAGGGGACTTGAAGATAAAACATATAAAGAACAGTTGCTGGGACTGGATATGTTTAGTCTTACAAAAAGAAGGACTAGGAGTGACATGATAGCAGTGTTCCGATATCTCAGGGGTTGCCACAAAGAAGAAGGAGTCAAACTATTCTCCAAAGCACCTGAGGGTAGAACAAGAAGCAGTTTGTCTGAAGAGGTGTAGGATTTCCTGTCTAAGCAAGGGGCTGGACTAGAAGACCCCCAGTGTCGCTTCCAACTCTATTAAATTAAATTAAATTAAATTAAATCTTTTTATATCAAGGTGACCAAAACTGGATGCAGTATTCCAAGTGTGGCCTTACTAGTACATTATAAAATGGTATTAACACTTCGCATGATCTTGATTCTATCCCTCTGTTTATGCAGCTTAGGATTGTGTTGGCTTTTCTGATAGCTGCAGCACCCTATTCCTGTAGTAATATTTTTGTATTCCTGTAGAAATATTCCTATAGGAAATGAACAGCACTATAATAATATGTTGGTGGATGGAGCCTGGAGATGCATTGCTATTTGTGGATCATTATTCATTGCCAAAATGCAAAACTGTTTCTACTAACCTGGAAGTCCTATTTTCAAATTATCAGATGTTCAAATGAATTGTGGCTCCTGGCCACTAAGGAACTATATTCTTCAGTCAGTGAGAAGCAGTTTTATTCAAATAATGCCACACGACACTTGAAACGAAAACAATAACAAGTAATCTCAGAATTGTGTTTTCAGATAAACTTATTAAATCTTTGGATGGGTCTATATGTCCGTGGACAGGGAAATGCAACAATAATCACAATCCCCATCCTCAATCCTTGATTTTGACTTTTTGATGTCTTGAGATAAGATTATCTTATTTTATTGCTATTGTTACCATTATTTCTTCATCAAAGAATGACAGAGTACAAAAAGCAAGCAATTTGCTTTTTGGTTCTTTTCCTTGTTCTTAGTACTATGTTGATGAAGGATTATTAAAAACAACATCAGCAGAGGCAGTAATTGTCTTATCTCCAGGTAGCAGCAAGTCAAGGAAATGGGCTACAATAGAATACTAAATCTAGGAAGAATGCAGAACTAGTTCAGTAATGGAGTATAGCCAGGGAGTGGGGGTCAGTGGTGAAAAAGGTAAGGTGACCAGACGTCCCGCTTTTGGTGGGACAGTCACACTTTTTAATAATTTGTCCTGTGTCCCGCGGCGTTGTAAAAAAGTCCCGATTTTTGGCAAGTAAATATATGGCAAGTAAACATTTCGCAGCAGTTTTCCACCGCCGCGCAGTCTCGTTTGCTGGACACGGACTTCAGTCTCTGTACTCTGCAGAATGGCCATGGAATCGTGAGTGAAACCCCCTCCAGCTAATCGCAAATGGAGAATGAATGCTGTTTGCCCTATATCTAAGGTGACCAGATGTCCTGCTTTTGGCGGGACAGTCACGCTTTTTAATAATTTGTCCTGCGTCCCGCGGCATTGTAAAAAACTCCCAATTTATTGGCCAAACAAACATTCTAAACAATTTTTCGCAAGTAAATTTTGTCAAGTAAAAAAAAAGGGCAATTTGGCAAGAAGTGTCATTTAGATGTTCTTTCAGCATCTGATGACTGCTATGAGATGTCAACTCTTCTAGGAAGAGATATGGCATCAAACAAACCCCATTGTAAGTCATTCTACCAGAAGCATTCACTCTAAATTGTGTCTTTTATCCCGGTGGCCTAGTAGAAATAGCAAGCAGGGGGGTCCTTTTGGTTTTACTCCCTTCTGACTTGAAGACTGTTGGTCTTAGGTGTCTCCCTTTCCGTCTGTTTCCTCCAAATAGTGAAAAGTAGTTCCTCCTCATGCTCATACTCCTTGTCCTCCTCCTCCTTGTCCTCCTACTCCTCCTGTTCTTCTCCTTTTTATTCCTCATCCTCCTCTCTATCTCCTTCCCCTCCTCCTCCTCCTCTTCTTCTTCCTCCTCTTCTTCTCCTTTCTATTCTTTCTCTTCTTCTTCTTTCTATTCCTCCTGTTCCTTCCCTCTTCCTCCTCCTCTTCCTCCTTCTCCTCTCCTCTTCTTCTCCTTTTTATTCCTCCTCCTCCTTCTCTCTATCTCCTTCCCCTCCTCCTCCTCTTCTACCTCCTCCTCTTCTACCTCCTCCTCCTCTTCTTCTCCTTTCTATTCTTTCTCTTCTTCTTTCTATTCCTCCTGGTCCTTCGCTCTTCCTCCTTCTCCTCCTCTTCCTCTTCTTCTCCTTTCTATTCCTCCTCCTCCTCTCCTCCTCCTCCTCTTCTTCCTTCTCCTCTTCTTCTTTCTATTCCTCCTCCTCCTTCTTGCTTTCTCCTTCTCCTTCTCCTCTTCTTCTCCTTTCTATTCTTTCTCCTCCACGTTTTCTCCTCCTCTTTCTCCTCCTCCTATTCTTTTCCTTTCTATTCCTCCTCCTCCTTCTTCCTCTTCCTCCTCCTCTCATTCCTCCTCCTCCTCTTCTTCTCCTTTCTGTTTCTCCTCCTCCTCTTCTCCTTTCTATTCCTCCTCCTCCTCTCCTCCTCCTCCTCTTCTTCCTTCTCCTCCTCTTCTTCTTTCTATTCCTCCTCCTCCTTCTTGCTTTCTCCTTCTCCTTCTCCTCTTCTTCTCCTTTTTATTCTTCCTCCTCCTCGTTTTCTCCTCTTTCTCCTCCTCCTCTTCTTCTCCTTTCTATTCCTCCTCCTCTCATTCCTCCTCCTCCTCTTCTTCTCCTTTCTATTTCTCCTCTTCCTCCTCTTCTTTCTATTCCTCCTCCTCCTTCTCGCTTTCTCCTCCTCCTCCTCCTCCTCCTCCTCCTCCTCCTCCTCCTCCTCCTCCTCCTCCTCCTCCTTTTCTTCCTCTTCCCCAAGATTTGCTGAGAATGGTAAAGCTGAAATGTCCACCTGTTTCTTATCTGCCATATTTAGAACAATTCTTTTTTTTTTTACTGGATTCCAAAAACATACCCACACAAATCCATGAAAGGACAATTCTACAAGTGGGGTTCAATCTTTCTGGGAGGCTTCTGAACTTCTTTGTGAACTTTGAAGAATTGAAAGTAAAATTATAAATTGTGATGGCTTATTAATTATTCATGCTTGTATATAGCTTAATCCCAATTTATAATTCAGTTTGGGTCTAATTTACTACATCTTGCACAATTTCCTTCACAGATAACTTTTAGTGTGCAATATAAATAATAAATCTGTTCTCGTGATTCTGGATTGTGTTAATAGGGCTTGATATAAAACTTTCATTTTCCATCATTCATATACACCACATCAATTTATTTTTATGAGCACAGGTTCCCATCCATTCCCTTCCCCCACATGCAAATTTTGAAAACTGTCTGACATAGTATGTTGTTGTCCTAGTATTCATTTTCAATAAGCTTTTTTAATTGAATGTTTTGCTTCAATGTTTGAGTTCTAACATTACAGTAGGACATGGCTTATTTTAACTGTGGCTAATTTAAGGTCGTATAGTAACCTAGTTGAATACTTTTGAATACCCTTGTTTTCAAAACATCTTAGTTTGTGCGAAACTATCCAGCTTTACTATGGACAACTTAGATTTTTATTTTACCTCACGCACTAGATTAATCTTCGTAAAGGAACCAATGAAAAGTACGGACCTTTGTTGACAAAATTCATATTTGAGAAGAAAAAATATGCAAGAAGCAAACTGTGACTCGAGAAGAGTTAAAGTGCTATTACAGAAATAGAAAAATGGCTGTCTTGGGGGCATAAGAGATCTCTAAAAACATTGCTTTCTCTCAAATGAAATGAAAAGGCAAAGCAATGGGGGGGAATTGATAATTAACAAAGAGACTATGGGAGCTGCAAAAGAATCTAAAATGGAGACATAAGTGAATGCAATAAGAGCAGATGAGATGCTTAAAGGGTAATATCTTTGTGCTTTTATTTTCTCACCCTTTACTATACAATGAACAGGTATTTCTGATGTTCAAAATCTGCTTTTACCTTAGAGCTCTGATGCATTACTCAAACGTGCTTGTGCCAACACTTAATACATAGCGTTCTGACATATTCCCTTTGTTCTAACTCCTTACTTATCGATTTTATGCACTTCTTGAGTGCTTTTCCTTAAAAGAAACTCTGCCTAAGGCGCCATAGAAACTGAAAAACAAAACCATCAGAATAGATAAATAAGTAGAATAGAAGCATCTTCAAAACAGAGAAGAGAAAAAGTGGTTGGGCTAGCCACTAAAAAAAAAAAACCTGGATGAATGAAGCACATTTGTATTTAACATTGGCCAGATTCCCTGTGGAGCAATGTGGAGCAATGTTCCCCAACATAGCCCTTTCTGGTTATAAATAATAGAAGTTGTAACCTAGTAGATATCTAGAGGGAAAACGCGCTGGGAATATTCTGGAATTGGGAAACTGTAAAAGAAAATTGCTTCTTGTAATCTTGCTATATCATACCCAAGATTGAGATCAAATGGAAGTATTGGGGTAATAGCTCCTAACAGCCTTGGACAACAGATGTAGTCTTTGGTATATCTAATATCATGACAAAAACATCCAGAGCACAGCCTTGCCGTAAATTATGACGATATGAAAGAAATAATCAGATATCAATATCAGTCTTTCATCATAATTCCATACATTTGGGGCATTAAACTGTTTGACAGTGCTGTATCATTTTAAGGTAGAAAACACGAATGAGCAAAAAACATACATTTGACAAATAGAAGATTCCAGAAAAATCCAGTACATTCTGTTTTTCCACAGGACCAAACACCCATCAGGCAGTTTTCCAGATTCTAATCTCAAACTGAAAAGCAATTTCTATGATGAAACTCCACACTTTTGAAAGAATGTTCCCTTACTGAAGGACTCTTTTTCCCCCATATTTCCAGAGAAACATTTCATGCCTAAAAGGTGAATAATGCCTACAGAACAAAGATCTGCTCATGAGTTATAATTCAGAAAAGTAACTGTTTGTCTGAATGTTTGAAGTCCAGTTATGATAGCCTTCATAATTAGGTAGTAAGATGATTAATTTTAATGCCTTTTGGACTTTTTGCAACAAATGAAGTTATGATATATGGGTTTGTTGGCTAGGAAAAATGTAGATAATTTTAAAAATTGAAATTATACTGCAATCTTAGCGGAAAAGTTCAATTTAAATTTATACTTACAACTGTGGTAAAAGAAAACTAGAAGTCATATTTGTTTGTTTGTTTGTTTGTTTGTTTATTTATTTATTTCTATGTAGTTTTGACTATGTTCTCTCTTTCTATGGGTTTTTTCTGATCCTAATTATTACTTTCTAATTGTTTGTATCTTTCTTGTTTGAAAAAATATAATAAAGCTGTTATGAAATAAATAAATAGGTGGACAGAGAAGCTTAAGTTGGGTCCTTATGAACTGAACCCCAAACTACTTTGGATAACATATAAAATATATCCAACTCATTTTTTTTCCTGTTAAAATC
Source organism: Thamnophis sirtalis (assembly GCF_051295495.1). Taxonomy (NCBI): domain Eukaryota; kingdom Metazoa; phylum Chordata; class Lepidosauria; order Squamata; family Natricidae; genus Thamnophis; species Thamnophis sirtalis. The sequence goes on from NW_028261387.1 coordinate 85,730,669, forward strand.
AGTGCTAATCATTGGGGAAAAGATCAGTTCAATGCAAAACTTTATTTCACCCATTTTGAGATATTGCTGTTATTATAAATTAAACGATGCCTCTTTTGAGATGTCAAAAGATACATAAAGAAGAGGGGGGGATGCCAGACTCCTTTCATCCAGATATATGTTATGTAAGAGTCAAACAAGTTGATACAGATATTTTTATCATAAAGATCAAAGAGCTACTAATTCAGGGAACAGTAGCATATTCAGCAGCTGTGCTGAGAAAGATGGGATGGTAAAATCTGCCTATTGAGCTTCTCTTAGCCACAATAGGAACTCTAGCAATAATTTTAAAACCTCATTGTTTGTCAGAATTGTCTTGGTATTTAATAACATACAGTAGACTACATGGCATAGCTAAAATTAGGAGCCAAAAGTGATTTACAATATTTTTATACATTAATTGTATTTAATGTAATTTATGTAATAAATAGGGCCTGAACTTTTGTATACCTTCTATTTTTTATATGTCAATATGTATATCAATAGACAAGTAGATGATACATAGATAGGTAGGTAGGTAGGTAGGTAGGTAGGTAGGTAGGTAGGTAGGTAGGTAGCAGTTCGAACCTACTCTGTGTGTGTAGCCTCCTTTGTGGGAGTGGCTTGCCACCCATGTGACCGGATGGGAGTGGCTTGCTGCCCATGTGACTGGATATGAAGATGCCAATGACACTTGTCAGAACCACCTTAAATTACCTCATACACAGCACTGGCATGCATAAGAATATGATGTAAACTTGTTTTTTAAAAGGGATATTTGGTTTGCGTTAAAACAACTTCAATACACGCAATGTTCTGATTACACCACAAACGCAGTAGTCATCCTTACCTTTCACAGAGACACTGAGTTTTATAAATATGAGCATGATAGTGTAGAATAATCATATCCAAGGACCAGTGGTGGGTTTCAAACAATTTTGGAACCTCTTCTGTAGGTGTGGCCTGCTTTCCGGGTCCACTGGTGGAACCTCTTCTAACTGGTTCGGTAGATTTGATGAACCGGTTCTACCGAATAGGTGCGAACTGGTAGGAACCCACCTCTAGTAGGTAGGTAGCAATAGCAATAACATTTAGACATATACCACTTTCCAGTGCTTTTTAGCTCTCTCTAAGCAGTTTACAGAGTCAGCATATTGCTCCCAACAATTTGGGTCCTCATTTTACCCACCTCGGAGGGATGGAAGACTGAGTCAATCTTGAGCCTAGTGAGATTTGAACTGCCAAATTGCAGGCAGCCAGCAGTAAGCAGTAGTAGTCTGCAGTACTGCACTCTCACCACTGTGCCACCATGGCTCATAGGTAGGTAGGTAGGTAGGTAGGTAGGTAGGTAGGTAGGTAGGTAGGTGGGTGGGTGGGTGGGTGGGCGGGCAGGCAGGCAGGCAGGCAGACAAGAGAGAGAGGGGGGAGAGAGAGGGAAGGAGGGAGAGAAGATAGATAGATAGATAGATAGATAGATAGATAGATAGATAGATAGATAGATAGATAGATAGATAGGGATGGATGGATGGATGGATGGATGGATGGATAGGTAGGTAGGTAGATAGATAGATAGATAGATAGATAGATAGATAGATAGATAGATAGATAGATAGATAGATAGATAGATAGATAGGGATGGATGGATGGATGGATGGATGGATGGATGGATGGATGGATAGATAGATAGATAGATAGATAGATATGTACACACAATATATACACAGTGAGATATATATACACTTATGTACATGTGTATATATGTATATATATGTACACTGTATGTACACAGTGGTGGGTTCCGGATCCCATTGCAACCAGTATGGCTGCAATAGCGCCCGGCATCCTCCACATGAACGTGCATAGTGCACACGTACATGCACGTAGCGCACATATGCATTGTACCTGCCAGCGATGCCTGTGCAAGCCTCCGCGATGCTCCAGCTGCTCGGCGGAGAATTGCACAGGCGCTGTACATGCCATGCACATGTGCAGAAGTGCTGAAGGCTTTAAAGGTCCCTCCGGAGCACTGTACCAGAATGGTACCCGGTGCTCTAGGCAGGCTCCGGTATGCCCGTACCGGGGCATACCGCCTGCAACCCATTACTGGCACACACATATATTGGCTGGAAGCCATGACTATCATTCTTTATGCTAATGTCTCAGTTGTTTAAACCCAAGAAACAATGTTTAAATAAATTTCAGGATTTTTGTAGCCTCTGTAGAATATTTAATGCTCAGTTATTTAAGTAAGTATTGATTATTTGATGGTTATTACCTCAGAACTGGTATATAATTGAGACCTCTATCATAGTTTATAGCTCTGTGCAATACTCTTGTCATTTGTTTTTAATTCAAGCTTGTCTGAATGTCAGCGTGCTGGTGATTTATTGAGAAAAAACCAGGCACTTGATTTTCCAGCAAACCAACACTTCTCTGTTTATGAATAAATGCACGAAGCTAGCTATAAGTTGAAAAACAGGGAGATATTGTTGGAAGAAATATCCTTCTGGCTTCAGTTCCAAGAGGGGAGAAAGACACTGGAAACATGGAGGCTGATTGGAAATATGGTTTAATGGTGGGCAGGACCACATGATTTGAGGTCCCGGGCAAAGAAAAAGAACATGGGTGAAAGAGATTTATTCCCTCTCTTGGGCCCCGCCTTGGAGCTTCCTGTTCCTGTGTAAGAAATGTTTTCTGATTGGTTGTTTGTAGTGTCTTGAGTCCCAAACTTGGTTGAACCTTGCTGGGTGATGTACTCTCCTCAGGTGCCATGTGGGGAGTTCTGTTGCTAGATGGGTAGAGGGCTAATTCAACCTTTGTTGGATGTTGGGTGAGGGCATTTGCTTATGAATAGTCCTAGCTATCTCTTTATCTCTTAAGTGCTGACATCTGCTGTGGGCTATTGAGGAGGATGGGGGCTATTAAGAGTGAGTCTGCTTCGTGCCTAAAAAAAACATGTTTCTCCATTTCTCATTCAGGGAAATATTAATATTTCCAAAAATATTTCATTCTTCTAGGAGAGTTGTGAGTGCTAACTCCCTACAATATCTTCTGATATACAGATAGTCCTTGAGTTTGGACACCGGTTGGGATCAGAATTTCTATTGCTGAGCAAGACAGTTGTTAAGTGAGCCACACCCAATTTTATGACCTTTTTGCCAAGATTGGTAAGTGAACCACTGAAGTTGCTAAGTGAATCAAGTGGTCATTAAGCAAATCCAGTTTCGCCTATTGAGTTTGATGGTTGGAAGCCAACCAAGAAGGTCACAAGAGACACATGGAACTCTGCAGCCATCATCAATACATGCCAGTTGCCAGGTGCCCGAATTTTGATCACGTGAATGTGGGGATGCTACTGCAGTCATAAGTGCGAGGAACAGTTGTAAGTTACTTTCTTCAGAGTTGTTGGCACTTCAAATGGTCGCTAAAGGAAAGGGATGGTTATAAGTCAAAGATTACCTGTAGGAAGAACTGTTTTTTGAATCTGAAAGATTTTCACAGTGTTAGTAATGTTGTATACAGCCAGCAGTTGACTTATGACCACAATTAAGCTCAAACTTTCTGTTGTTAAGTGAGACATTTGTTAAGTGAGCTTTGGCCCCTTTTACGACCTTCCTTGCCACAGTTGTTAAGTGAATCACTGCAGTTGATAAGTTAGTAAAGCCAGTTGTTAAGTGAATCTGGCTTCCTCATTGACTTCGCTTGTCAGAAGGTCGCAAAAGGTGATCGCATGATCCTGGGATACAGCAGCGGTCATAAATATGAACCAGTTGCCAAGCCTGTGAATTTTGATCACGTGATCATGGAGACGCCACAAAGGGCTTCAGTGGGAAAAAGAGTCATAAGATACATTTTTTCAGTGCCGTTGTAACTTTGAACAGTCACTAAATGAACTCTTGTACGTCAAGGACTACCTGTATGTGTTTTTTCAGGGACAACGTTTATGTGAACATTTATTAAAAGCTTGGGGAAAAAATGTTGACATTAGCCAGAGAGCCTTTTACTTCACCCCAAGTTACTGTTTTCCCCCAAAGTTGTCATCACTACGGAGGTTTTACATCAGTGGTGGGATTCAGCCGGCTCGCACCTCTTCGGGAAAACCGGTTGGTAACTTTCTAAGTAGTTTGGAGAACCGGTTGTTGGAAGAAATCTCATTTTGTTTTTTCCACTTTACAGGGCTAATCCTGTAAGGAAGGCAGGAAGGAAACATTCTGGTGTTGTTTCTAGTCTCATCTTTATTGCCCTGCTTACAGAAATTGCCTCTCCGGTTACCCCTTATTACATTGAAACAGCTAAGGTGAAGCGCCCATCGACCTGAGTGAGGCTGAGTTGGCCATGACCACATGGTCACATGACCACAGAGCCACTCCCACCCAGCTGGTTATTAGGGCAGAGAACCGGTTGTTAAATTATTTGATTCCCACCACTGTTTTACATGTTGGAATTTGTTTAAATGGCAGCCACAAGTGTTATGCAAAATGACCAGGCTGAGCCCAAGGGAGGGAAGGGTTAAGTATGTCATCACTTTGGAGTCCCTTTGCACCAGTGCTGGGTTTCAATTCATTTTATTACCAGTTCACTTGTGCACACACGCACGCACACTCACTCATTCACTCACTCACACACGTCTGGACAGGTGGGCGGGGCGTCCTGTCATCTCCACCACCGGTTACCCCTGATCTGGGGCGAACCGGCAGAAGACCACCTCTGCTTTGCACCCACAAGAGATTGGAAAGCTTCTTGAATTCTCTTCTTTTATCTACTGCCAGTTGGCCTTCATCATGAGTACAGGTAGTCTTTGACTTACAACCACAATTGAGCCCAAGATTTATGTTGCTAAGTGAGAAATTTGTTAAGTGAGTTTTGCCCCTTTTTACAACTTTTCTTGTCACAGTTGTTAAGTGAATCACGGTTGTTAAATTAGTAACAATTAGTAAATGGCTGTTGAGTGAATCTGGCTTCCCCCTTGAATTTCCTGGTCAGAAGGTCGCAAAAGATGGTCACAGGACCGGGGACACTATAACTGTCATGAATATGAACCAGTTATCAAGCATCCCAAAGTCTATCATGCGACCATAGGGGTGTTGCAATGGTCATAAGTGTGAAAAACCTTCATAAGACACTTCTTTCAGTGCCGTTGTAACTTCGAAGGGTTAATAAATGAACCATTGTAAATCAAGAGCTACCTGTAGTTCAGATTCTTGTTTAGAGGTACCATGGAATAAACTTCTACTCATTTGTCCCAAAGGTGCTTTTTCAACAGGCAATTGGACGTTTGGGGTTTTCTTTGAAGATGTTTCACTTCTCATCCAAGAAGCTTCTTCAGCTCTTCTAAAGAAGCTTCTTGGATGAGAAGGGAAATATTTTCAAAGAAAAACCAGAAAGTCCAGTTGCTTCTTGAAAAAGCATCTTTGGGACAACCATGACCTGGATGACTCAGAATCTTCACTGACATTGTACTCATTTGAACAACCCTCGTCCCTGATTTCTTAATCCTGACCCAAAGTCAATGATTGTTGGTTTTGTTCCATGCTTTATGGCTTAGTATACTGATTCAGATTCAGATTCAGATTTAATTTATTTGTATGCCGCCCTTCTCCGGGAGGGACTCAGGGCGGCGAACAACTCAAAAGGGGAAAGGGGATACAAACACAATACATATAATTAAAATACACAAGAGTCATACGGCCATACAAGTCGAGAGGGGAGGGGAACTCATCAACCCCAGGCCTGCCGGCACAGCCAGGTTTTGATGGCTTTCCGGAAGGCCTGGAGAGGGGTGAGGGTCTGAATCTCCGCGGGGAGTTCATTCCAAAGGGCCGGAGCTGCAACAGAGAAGGCCCTCCCCCGGGTAGTAGCCAGATGGCATTGGCTGGTAGACGGAACCCGGAGAAGGCTGACCCTGTGCGATCTAACAGGTCTGTGGGAGGTAATTGGCAGAAGGCGGTCTCTCAAGTACCCAGGTCCAATACCACTGGGCAAATCAAACCAAGAATGCATCCTTCAGTGGTGGGCTTCGGATCCTATTGCAACCAGTACAGTGCAACGAGGCCGGGCGGCCACCACATGAACACACGCAGCACACATGCATACTTACCACCTGCAATGCTCTGCGATGCCTCCGTGATGCTCTAGATGCTCGGCGGAGCATCGCGCAGGTGCCGTACACTCCGTGCAAGGAAGCCCTGAAAACTTCAAACACCAGTAAGGAGTGTGGGGGGCTGGTAGGCCCTTTGGAGCATTGTACTGGAATGGTACCTGGTGCTCCCGGCAGGCACCAGTACGCCCGTAACCCACCACTGCTTCAATCTCAAAAGACTATGGTATTGTGCTCTGGAAAGAGGTGAAAGCTGGACTGTCCTCTCCAGCACAAGGCCTTGGTAGATTAATATGGAGGATAGACTGTTACCCAAGCAACAGATTCCCCCCTCTCCATGTCACTGAAATAGTCCAATGGAATGGTAGAGCGGATACATTTGGTTCCAGCTGCATCGTAGGAATAGCAATAGCAATAGCAGTTAGACTTATATACCGCTTCATAGGGCTTTCAGCCCTCTCTAAGCGGTTTACAGAGTCAGCATATCGCCCCCACAGTCTGGGTCCTCATTTCACCCACCTCAGAAGGATGGAAGGCTGAGTCAACCTTGAGCCGGTGAGATTAGAACCGCTGAACTGCAGATAACAGTCAGCTGAAGTGGCCTGCAGTACTGCACCCTAACCACTGCGCCACGTCGGCTCTAAATTACCAGAATGTGGTTGTACACAGTCACGAACTGCTTCCCAGACTCTGGCTCTGGATTTTGCCTTGAGGTTGACTCCTGAAGTCTTTTCCAGTAGTGGATATAGCCACAAGGCAGTGGAGGTTTGTAATCAGACTTTCCATTCTCCTAGAAGATGTTTCTGTCACTTTATCTGCCATTGGGGTGTAAAGCCCTCTTCCGCCTTCAAAACTGTTGACCGTCTTCTCCTGTAACCCTGGAAAGGGACCCTTATGAGGTGCTACCAGCTGGACCAAGGTTTTTTAAGGAGATGTTACTCCTCCATCACTCACCCTTTGTCCTGGCTTGAGACAGCCTTCCCAAACATTGGGCCCAGGATGGCGGGTTAACCGAGAATGACTTATTCAAATAATTGTGGTCTAACAATTGTGAATTCAATAATGTGATAGGAATGAAACCTTCAACAGCCCTGTACATCCATGGTAGATTCCTTAGCCCCTCCACTTGAATATTAATCGCCTTCTTCCATGATCCTCATGGGTTGGATGCAGACTTAGCTATAATTAAAGTAGACTTTTCGAAATTGCTGGAATTTAATTTAATCATGACTAATTCCAGCCTGCTTAATTGCAGCCCACTTTCTCTAAACAGGCCTGGATACATATGGCAACTTAATATGCTCCAGACTGTAATGTACATCACAACTTCTTCAGGGGCATTAAATATAACACTGCCTTTGTATGTTGAAGTTCTCACAATTTGCAGAAATAGAATTGTTCTTTTGGTGCTGGAGAAAAGCTTATTCTTTCCTTTTTTTCCACTCAATCATTTTCATTCTCAGAGACTGCCTGGACAAATCTCTGCTATTTTCTTGGCAAGGTTTTTCAGATGTGGTCCACCATTGCCTCCTTCTAGGGCTGAGGGAGAGTGACCTTTTCTGGTGCCCTTATGCACCACTCCTCCTCCTCCTCCTCCTCCTCCTCCTCCTCCTCCTCCTCCTCCTCCTCCTCCTCCTCCTCCTCCTCCTCCTCCTCCTCCTCCTCCTCCTCCTCCTCCTCCTCCTCCTCCTCCTCCTCCTAATTCTCCTACTGCTCCTTATTATTATATACTTTATTCATTGAACATGAAACTCAGGCAACTGAACATTTAAATATTTGTCACAAATACCATTGACTGATGCTAATGGTTGATACGGGTTGCTGCCAGTGTCCTAGGTATCAACCAAGTACCTTCTTAAAATATAAGATGTTCCGAGTAGCGCAATTTTTGGCAGTTCTGCTGGTGTTATTGAAGGAATCTGCAATTTGTTGATGTATCTTATAAAATTCTTGGACATGGTACCAAGTGCCCCGATGACAATGGGTATCACTGTTACATGTTTCATCCATAATCAGGCAGTTTGGTCGCAGTATTTCGTGATTTTTTTCCAGTTCTTTTCTTCGACTCTGGTATTTCCTGGTACCACAATGTCAAAAAATTGTACGTTTTGGCCCTCTACAACTGTGATAGCTGGCATCTTGTGTTCCAAATGATGATGATGATTATTATAAATTATACTTTATTCATTAAATATGAAAGTCAATCAACTGAACATCCAAAAATGCATCACAAATACCATTGACTGGTGCTAATGGTTGAGATGGATTATTGTTGTTGTTGTTGTTGTTGTTGTTGTTGTTGTCGTCTGCCTTTTCTCCAACAGCTTATAATGGCTTACCTGTTTAAGGAAAGTATAATGAAAAGAAGGACCAGATGTGACATGATAGCAGTCTTCCTATATCTAAGTGGCAGCCACGAAGACGGAATCAAGCTATTCTCCAAAGCATTTGAGGTTTGGACAAGAAGCAACAGATGGAAACCAATCAAGGAGAGAAACAACTTAGAACTAAGGAGAAGTTTTCTGACAGCTAGAACAATTAATCAGTGGGACCACTTGCCTCCAAAAGTTGTGGATGCTCCAACATTGGAAGTTTCCAGAAGAGATTGGACAGCCAGTTTCTTCTATCTATCCAGAATGGTATAGGATCTCCTTCTCAAACAGTGGATTGGACTAGAAGACCTCCAAGGTCCCTTCCAATTCTGTTATTTTGTTTCTTTGTTACACTTTTTTTGTTTTTGCATCAACAACCTTGTAAAAGAGGTTTCTTTGCCCATGGATGGATTTCATGTTGCATATCTCCAAAAATTTGTTCAATACCTTAACCACAGGAGCTAAATCTCATGATCTCATCTTTTGATCATATCTGATTTTTTGGGGGAAAAAACTAAGTAGGGTTAAACTCAATTACTACACGAATGCAGATCAGATAGAGAAGAGCCTTATTCAACAAGTTTTTATCAGAGTTAGTTCACTGACCCAATTAATATTTGAATGGGAATGCACTAGACTAGGAAATTACTGTATATATGTGAGTGAGTGAGTGAGTGTGTGTGTGTGTGTGTGTGTGTGTGTATGCACATATATAAATGGAGAGTTAGGCAGACAGACAGACAGCACACAAGGACACACACACACACACACACACAGGAAATGGAAGCAACTTTCATATTATTGCCAAGATAATACATGGCTTCTCCATGTGTATACCAGGAGTAGATTTAACCCACTGATCAATTAGATGCTATTAGCTGCTGAGGGTTATTTTATTATTACATTCATTTACCTAAGGACCTTTGGACTGATTCCCCCCCCCCAAAAAAAAAGATGAGATTAATATGGCAAGCTAGAGCAAAAGATTTCTAAATAATCACATTTGAATCTGATAGAGTCTAAAAATAGCCCAAGCTATACATCATCTCTATCCACATTCAAAGGAAATATACGCTAGCTGAAGAAACAGAAAGCTCTAGCAGAAACCTTGACATTGAATGAATTGAAATATTTCTTTCCCTTCTAGTTTTTACAATTTATTTCCATCCTATTTATGAAGAAACTGGAGAATATCTTCATGTGAAAGATAGAATGAAGCAAGCAGGGTACATTGGAGATAACAGTGTGTCTAGTCTGTGATGTGTTATCCTAAAAGAGTGGGAGTTGGGGAGAGACACACAAACACACACAGAGAGAAAGAGATGGATTGACAAAATTCAGGTTGACCCAACATTCACAACATGGGTTGACTGTATGGTGAATCAATCCAAGATTTTTAAGATTTACGGAAAGCTTTTATTGAGAAGAGCGAACTTGAATGTTGTACTGTTTCTGTTTGCTTGAAAAAGAAACTCTCATGTTGTTTTTTTTTAAATTCCATTTATGAAGAATTTCATAACTATGCATATACAGTTTATTTTATTTATTTATTTATTTTGTCAAGCATTTATTAGATAACAAATATAGGTATAAACATGATTATGAATACATGAAACAGATACGAATAAAAGGGGACATTAGAACAGGGACAGTAGGCACATTGGTGCACATATGCACGCCCCTTACAGACCTCTTAGGAATGGGGTGAGGTCAAGAGTAGACAGTCTTAGGTTAAAGTTATGGGGTTTGGGGGAAGACACCACAGAGTCAGGTAGAGCTCCCAGGATAATAAGCCCAATCGGGCTTTTGAGCGCATGCACTAAAATAAGTCCTCCCCCCAAAATAAGCCCTCCCTGAAAATATTGCAACACAGCAGCAGCCGTGAGGTGACCACACTTGCCGCCTCCTGCACCTCAAAAATAATAAGACGTCCCCGAAAATAAGGCCAAGTGCTTATTTCAGGGGTCAAAAGAAAATAAGACCTGTCTTATTTTCAGGGAAACATGGTATTGTGTTGCTGTAGTTGAAGCTGAAGTATTCACTGACAGGTAGGACATTGCAGCAGATATTTTTATGTACTACGCTTAGGTCAGACTGAAGGTGGCGTAGTTCTAAGTTGTCTAAGCCCAAAATTTATGCGTATGTATGTATGTATGTATGTATGTATGTATGTATGTTTGTTCAAGGTTCAAGGTTCAAGGTTCATTTTATTTATATGCCGCCCAATTCCCGGCGGGACTCAGGGCGGCGCACAAACCCAAGGGAGGGGAAGGGAAACACAAAGAACTACAACAAAAAAGTACAAGAGAATTTAAAACAACCAACAGCCACACAATTCGAGAGGGGAAGGGAACTCATCGATCCCAGGCCTGCCGACACAGCCAGGTTTTAATGGCTTTTCAAAAGGCCTGGAGAGAGGTGAGGGTCCAAATCTCTGTGGGGAGCTCGTTCCAAAGGGCCAGAGCCGCCACAGAGAAGGCCCTAGTATGTATGTATGTATATAGTATGTATGTATATGTATATGCGTACGTATACACAAACACACACAGGATGAGTTCCAGGTGCTGCTACTGTCAGTTTGCTCAGGGATGTGCTGCATGCATGTGTGCATGCACAGTACTAAAAAATGCTTCTGTGCATGCAGAAAACAAAATATCGGCAGTGCCAAGAGAACTGGTTTGAGGGCGTGGCAGGCTGACTTACAACCTACTCAGTCGAACCGGGCCAAACTGGTAGGAATCCACTCTCTCTCTCTCTCTCTCTCTCTCTCTCTCTCTCTCTCTCTCTCTCTCTCTCTCTCTCTCTCTCTCCCTCCCTCCCTCCCTCCCTCCCTCCCTCCCTCCTTCCCTCTCTCTCTTACACACACACACACAAAATATACACAAAATGTATATACAATTTATATACCTATACAAATGTGTGTGTGTGTGTGTGTATATATATATATATATATATATATATATATATGTGTGTGTGTGTGTGTGTGTGTGTGTGTGTGTGTGTGTGTGTGTATGTATACAAAAGTTATGCATATGTGGTGTTTAACTAGACCTCTGCAAGAATTTGAAACCTTAAAAGCAGCCCTATTTAAGTCAGTTCTTTTTTTCTCTCCAGGATTTAAAGCTGGACTAATAGCATACTAAACTAAAAGAAGACAATATCTGTAGCTCAGGGTTGAACTGTGGACTGCTGGATGCACTCCGAGCTTGGTTGTTTGCTTGCAGATGTTTCATTACTCAACTAGCTAACATCATTCATGCTAGTGAGGAAGGGGTTTATTCCCTAAGCTATATACAATAGCTTGCTTTGCCATAAGCTACTGAGAAGGAACCGAAAAGATCACAACACGTCTCATCCAGCAAGCAATTCCAAGATAAGCAGTTTATCACCAGATAATCAACCAAAACAGAAAAAAAAATACTTTAATCATGGAAATATCAATAAATATCAATATTTTTCTGTCCTGACAGAAAAAACACATTCCCATTAACATTGGCAGGGCAAGCTGTGATGTCCCCTAGTTGGGTAATAAAAGCAAATAAGCAAGCTCAGATGCACATAACAATTTTATACCACCCTATTCCTTTTAGAAACCAACACTGCTACAACATATGATGCTGACAACACTAGAATGTAGCAATACTAGAATTCATTACATCATGGCCTGGGCTACAAAGTAGATTTAATAGCAATAGCAATAGCAGTTAGACTTATATACCGCTTCATAGGGCTTTCAGCCCCCTCTAAGCAGTTTACAGAGTCAGCATATTGCCCCCAACAACAATCCGGGTCCTCATTTTACCCACCTCGGAAGGATGGAAGGCTGAGTCAACCCTGAGGCGGTGAGATTTGAACAGCTGAACTGCAGAACTGTTGTCAGCTGCAGTACCCTGCAGTGCTGCATTTAACCACTGCACCACCTCGGCTCAATTTAAGGAGCACCTATCAGTTGGGGGGATTCAGCCGTTTCGTACCTGTCCATGTGAGCTGGTTGTTAAATTACCACCCACCCTGCTATCAAAGTGGATCCTGGGCTCTGCCCTGCCCTGCAATGGAGTAATGAGCAATGGAGTGGCTGGCACGAGGGAAGGAGAAGGCTGCTTTCCCTCTTTCTTCTCCCTGCTCCTCCTCCTTCCCTCGTGCCGGATGCTCTGTTGCCCATTTCTCCATTGCAGCACAGCACTCATGATCCACTTTGAAAGCATGGGGGTGGGTGGTTAATTTAACAATCGATTTGCCCAGAGTCAGGGAGGCCATCACGGGAGACTTGTCCCCAGTGGTGAAATTCAATTTTTCTTTACTACTGGTGCTGTGGGCGTGGCTTGGTGGGCGTGGTGTGGGTTGGTGGGCATGGCTTTGTGGGCATGGCAGGGGAATGATACTGCAAAATCTCGATTCCTACCCCACTCTGGGGCCAGCCAGAGATGGCATTTGACAGTTCTCTGAACTACTCAAAATTTCCTCTACTGGTTCTCCAGAACCTGTCAAATCTATCCATTATTTCTTGTCCTGCCTTTAGCTGCTTTGGAGATATTGAAGCCCCTTAGATATTGGAACACTGCGATCCTGTCATCCTTAGTCCTTCTTTTCATTAAACTCAACATACCGGTTCCAGCAACCATTCTTTTTAGTATTAGAAGCAGTGGTGAAATTCAAATTGTTTTACTACTGGTTTTGTGGGCATGGCTTGGTGGGCATGGCAAGGGAAGGATATTGCAAAATCTCCATTCTTATCTCACTCCAGAGAAAGGTTACTGCAAAATACCCATTCCCTCCCAATCAGCTGGGACTCGGGAGGCAGAGAAAAGATGGGGCGGGGCCAGCCTGATATGGTATTTGCTGGTTCCCCAAACTACTCAAAATTTCCGCTACCGGTTCTCCAGAGCTGGTCAGAACTTGCTGAATTTCACTCTTGATTGGCAGGTCTAAGCTTTTTAAATGGAGAGCAGTGTCAAATTAAAATAAGTACCACAATCATCCACCTTATAAATATAACCATGTTCTGCATATTCCTGATATTATTCTACATTTCTACTTTTTCTAATAATTCTGTCCAAGTAATGAGGCTACAAGCCACACACTGAGGTATAGGATGGAGTAAATGTAGCATAAAAACAAGAATTTTATGTCCCATGGAAGACTTCTTGGCCCTTCACTAACACAAATAAGTCAAATTAAGCATATCTGCTTGCATCTATGAATCTTGTCCTACCACACAACCCCACCCACACCCTGAAAGTGTAGAATTTCCAGCTTGCTCCATTAATCATTTAGCTTGAGAATATTTTATCTGAAAATACTGGGAGAGCTCAAACATGGAAAAGATAGTTTGACCTACCCAAACATTCAAGGCCCATCCTGAAAATTAAAATGATTCCATGGATCATCTCCCATATGTTTATTTGACAAATATACAGTCTTTGACTTTTAGTTTTTAGACAAGAAAAGTGGCACTTAGATATATACAGCTTCATAGTGCTTCTACATCTGTCTCTAAGTGGTTTACAGAGTCAGCATTTTGCCCCCAACAATCTGACCTTGGAAGGATGTGTTCTGACCTCGGCTCCCCCAAACCACAAAGCAACTCCTTGTCCTGACAAAAAAACATTTTTATTAAATTACTATGAATTCTGCTCATTCACATCCAGCAAAGTCTTTCAAGGGAGGAGTCACAGTCACAGACCTTATCTGGATTGGAGAGCTGACAGGCCGATATCTGCAAAACTTGGCAAAAAGTCTTGGAGAGTCACAAACCAATTAAGCGAACTAATTGTCTCCTGCAAACTCCACTCCCCTTTTGCTCCTCTTTTATTTCCTCTGGGAGGGGCCATTCATCGTCCACCTGTGGCCTTACTCCCAACCTGACCCCTGTTTTTAGCTGTTCCCTTTTTTGGGGAACTCTGCACATGCACACACTGGAAACAGGCTCCAGCTGTTCGTCTGCCTCACTGATGTCTGACTCGGAAGACAGCTGATAACTGGCATACCGCTCTTGCCCCCTCTCTGCTTCTGACGCATCAGAGCCTTCCCCACACTCCAGGACTGGCCCATGCTCCTCCCCAACCTCCTCACTGTCCGAATCTGCTGCCAGTTTCACTGGCCACTGGTGGGCCACAACAGGATGGAAGGCTGAGTCAACCTTGAACAGGTCAGGATTGAACTGCTAGCAGTCAGCAGAATTAGCCTGCAATACTGCATTGTAACCACTGTACCACCACAGCTTCTAAATAAATCTAAGATAAAGATGACTGTTGGAGCCATGTAATGAATAAGCATAGCTGCCATAGCATAGGAATAATGCTAGGGAGAAGAAGAGCAATGAAGCTAATCAGCATCTGTTAAGACACATCTTTCCCCCTAAAGCAATATTTTCTTAAGGATGCAACCTTTCTAATGGAACCCTAGTGGTGAAGTGGTTACAGTACAGTATGACAAGCAAACTCTGCCCACAGCGTGGAGTTCGATGTTGACAGGGCTCAAGGCTTTTCATCCTTCCGAGGTTGATAAAATGAGGACCCAGATGGTTGGGGGCAATAGGTTGACATTGTAAACCATCCAGGGAGTGCTATAAAGCAGTGGTCACCAACTGGTGGTCCGTGGACCACTGGTAGTCCATAAGAAAATGTTGGTGGTCTGCAGAATATTTTTATATTGCTCTAATAGTATTTATGTCTTTAAAAAATTCATATTACTGGTCCACTGGGTTTAAAATTATGAATTTAGTGGTCCCTGAGGTCCGAAAGGTTGGGGACCCCTGCTATAAAGCACTTTGGGGTAGTACTGCAGGGGTGGGTTTCTCGCCCCGTTCCAACCGGTTCGGTTGGAATGGGGCCAGCAGCGTCCTCGTGCACGCGCGCGGTGCACACATGCGTACTAGCGTCTGCGTGACGCTCCAGCTACTCCTGGACGATCGCGCAGGTGCTGCGCATGCGTGGAAGCGCAGAACTCGTCAAAACCGGGTAAGGACCGCGGGCGGGCGCGCCCTTCGCCATTCCCGGAAGTTACTTACTTCCGGGTTCGGTGACCAACCGGTTCGCAGGGACCGCCGCGAACCGATTGAAACCCACCCCTGTAGTACTGTATATAAGTCTAAATGCTGTTGTATGACCAGGAATCAGACTTAATCTTTTCTGTGCGGTAAGGTGCTGAAAGCCATAAAGAATGTAATTACAAGGTACTGAAATTGCAACATATTTCGTTAAACTATAGTGTGAGCAAAGAAAATGTTTTCCATTGTCCATGTAAACTCGTTGAATCTTCTTTCTGGGCTACAGAAAGGTCTGTTTTGTACCTCATGCATTAATTGAATGTCCTGCAAAAAAATAATAATTCTCTTTTCCATTCAAAAATAGGAAAACGTCCACAAATCGTTTCTCTTTTCTTTTTGGCAGTTGTGACACCAATATACAGCAAGCTGTGGAGAAAGGACTGTGCGGAAATGTTTTCTTTTCTTTTAAAGTGATGACTCTGACTTGAACTATTCCCAACAGCAATCAAAATGCCCTACATGTTTAAAACCAAGATTAAAAAAAAAGTTTTGTGGATGCTGGCAATGTAATTGAAGAAACTCCATTGTATTTAGATAGCCACAAAACATACAACAAATGGCCTTTTATCAACTAAAGCTGATAAATAAATAAGGATGGTTGCCATCCTTTCTAAAAGTAAATCACATTGGTGGCTCATGAACTGGACATGTGAAGGCTAAACTGTTGTAATGCGCTCATTAAATTGGGAATTCAGATTAATATTAACATACTACAGGATCTTATAATCATTATGATACTGGGCTATCAAGAACTTTTTTGGAATATAAAGAGAATAACAGAGTTGGAGGAGACCTTGAAGGTCTTCTAGTCCAACCCCCTCCTCTAAACTCTATAACGTTTCAGACAAATGGTATCCAATGTCTTCTTACAAAGTTCCAGTGTTGGAGCATTCACAACTTCTGTAGGCAAGCAATGATTAATTGTTCTAAATATCAGGAAATTTCTCCTTAGTTCTAGTTCATTAGTTTCCACCCCTTGCTTCTTGTCCCGCCTTCTTGTGCTTTGGAGAATAGGTTGACTCCTTCTTTGTGGCAACCCCTTAGATATTGGAAGACTACTATCATGTAACCCCCCTAGTCTGTCTTTTCCTTAAACTAGACATACCCAGCAACAGTTCTTTATATGTTTTATAACATATAAAGAGCCGAGGTGGCACAGTGGTTAAATGCAGCACTGCAGGCTACTTCAGCTGAATGTTAATTCAATGTTGTACTAATTCAATATTTCCCAGATTGTGTAATTAACAGATTAACAAAGTTAGAAGGGACCTTGTAGGTCATCTAGTCCAACCAGCCGCTCAAGCAGGAGACCCTAGACCATTTATGACAGATGGAAGTCCAGTCTCTTCTTGAAAGCTTCCAGGGATAAAGCTCTCATGACTTCTGAAGGCAATCTGTTCCACTGGTTGATTGTTCTCACTGTCAGAAAAGTTCTCCTTATTTCTAGGTTTAATCTCTCCTTGATCAGTTTTCATCCATTATTCCTTGTCTGGTCTTCAGAAAATAGCTTGACCCATTCTTCTCTGTGGCAGCCCCTCAAGTATTAAAATACTACTATTATGTCAGGGCAGCCTCCATCAGTAACCAAGAAAGAAACCACTCAAGTCCATTTTGCAGAATTAAGAATACTTTTACTGGTTATGAGTAGATAGCAGCTAAGCAAAGCAAGATCTGAGGCAAAAGCGCGCGTAATCATCGATATCAATATGTGACGCAAACTCCCTCCCCTTGGTGACCCCATCCCATAGTCCAATCCGCACACCCCTCAGGTGTCATGTGGGTTCCATCTCTGAAAACCATCATCAGGTTGGTATGCTGGACAGTTGGCCTTGGCGGGCAAATCCACGATTTGCAACAGGCGCAGTAGATGGTGAGAACAAAACTCCCTTTTCTTACAATCACTCCTGTACTTAAAATTTCCCCTCCCAAATAACATGCCTCCCCCTCCCCATTTCAATGACAGCCGAAAGCAAGTAGCGAAGCAGAGGCTGACATATTATGTCTCCCCAGGTTCTTTTCTTCACTAGACTAGCCATGCCCAGTTCCTGTAATCATTTTTCATTTCTTTTAGCCTCCAGTCCCTAATCATCTTTGTTGCTCTTCTCTGCACTCTTTCTATAATTATTCTGATTCTTTCATGCACTGATATTTTTTTTGTCTTCTTCTCTTTGGTCTTTCCTAATGGTGAATTAGATGTATTCAGATAGTCAATCCTTGAGATAAGAAGAATATTATTCAAATTACACAAAGCTTCATATAAAAATGAGCCGAGGTGGCACAGTGGTTAGGGTGCAGTACTGCAGGCCACTTCAGCTGACTGTTATCTGCAGTTCAGCGGTTCAAATCTCACCGGCTCAAGGTTGACTCAGCCTTCCATCCTTCTGAGGTGGGTGAAATGAGGACCCAGACTGTGGGGGCAATATGCTGACTCTGTAAACCGCTTAGAGAGGGCTGAAAGCCCTATGAAGCGGTATATAAATCTAACTGCTATTGCTAAAAACATTTGGACTGCCTTTTTTTTTCAAAGCACTCTGATCATTTGGAAAGACACTTAGTCACATTTTTTTTTCAAAGCTTGGAATGGAAGACATAAAATTTATAATGTATAATGTGCTTATCGCAGACTGAGACTAGAGAAAGTATGAATGTCAATAGGCCTTTATTTAAGGCGCTTTGAAAATTATTTTCGGCTCAAAATCTGAAATGCACAGAGACTTGGGTTTCCTAAATTTGCGTAACCCCCCCCCCTTTTTTTTTTTTTTGCAATCCTTTCACTCGCTGCCAAGTTGTGGATAAATTGACAACTGAAAATGGAAGTTAATGAGAAAGCAACAAATTGGGACAAGATTAGCCATGCAGAAAATTGGTAAAGCCCCAATACTGAAACAGATTTTTTTAAAAAAAAAAAATTATTAGGAACTCAATTCTATTTGATACAAGTTAATTTTGTCCAGAAAATTGAAGACCATATTTCACCAATCACACACATTCATTTCCCAGTGATACAATTAGCTTTATTACTTTCTTTAAGCCACCAAACCTAAAAAAAAAAAAAAAAAAAAAAGATAACAAAATAAAACGAGATGAGCACGTTTGAGTTAATGAGGATTTTTTTTTGGACCCAATTTTGTAATTGCTTCTTACAAAATTGAAATTCCCAGTTGAGGTATCTGACGATATAAAACATGTCAAAATAATAGCTACATCTGTCTGATTGAACCCTGTTCCTTTTCTGAATGCAGATTAAAAAGAGAGCAGGGCTTACGTTTTTGTGACCCTCCATTTTTGGGGGGATGGGGGGGTTTGCCTGCAATCTTGGAAATTGACTTTTGCACAGGTTCTTTCTCAGATCACATTACATATTATTTTCTCTGGAAATTCTTAGACATCCAGGTGTCCCAAAGGTCCTGACAGGCCTGCAATTATATTCCTTTTAGATTTTTGGCCTGCCACACTTTCTCTTATTTCATTATGCTGTTTCTTTAGTATAGTTGATGGGAGGAGGGAATAGACAGGAGTGGGATTGTGGAATGTTTTGTTTTCATTCTTTACTAGAAGCCAAGGTCATCCTTTGTCTCCGCACCAGTACACCTGACCGGAAGCAGCTGGGTGTGGATGCCAGCGTGGAAGAAGAAGATTGGACCATGTGATGGATTATTTATTTATTTATTTATTAGACTTCTATACTGCTTAATAGGGCTTTCAGCCCTCTCTAAGCGGTTTACAAATTTTTTAGCAAATTGAGTCAGCAACTTGCCCCCACAGTCTGGGTTCTCATTTCACCCACCTCGGAAGGATGGAAGGCTGAGTCGACCTTGAGCCGGTGAGATTTGAACTGTTGAACTGCAGATCACAGTCAGCTGAAGTGGCCTGCAGTACTGCACCCTAACCACTGCGCCACCTCGGCTCTTTATTATGGGTGTGGGGACAAGATCATGAACTTTTAACTGGGTGGAATTCTGATGTCATTTCCAGTATTGGGATCCATAGCACGATGCCAACATGCCTGTCTTATTAAATTGGAACTTTAAGTATAGTTTTGCCTTTGACTCTGATTTAATTCTGCATGGTATTTGGAACACTTACAGGTGCTTTTTCCAAAAGGCAACTGGGATTTTTTTTTTCTTGAAGACATTCCATTTCTTATCCAAGCAGAAGTTGAAAAAGCTTTTTGAATGAGAAGCAAAACATCTTCAAGGAAAAATAAAGAAAGAATAGAATAGAATAAAATAGAATAAAATAGAATAGAATAAACTGGAAGGGACCTTGAAGGTCTTCTAGTCCAGCCCCCTGCTCAAACAAGAGACTTATATTATTGAAGATAAATGACTGTCTAGTCTCTTCTTTAAGTAATGAAGTGCCCACGATTTCTGGAGGCAAGCAGTTCCTCTGGTTAATTGTCCTCACTGTTAGGAAGTTTCTCCTTAATTCTAGGTTGCTTCTTTCCTTGATTAGTTTCCATCCATTCAGAGGTGGGTTACTCCCAGGTCAGCCCAGTTCGGCTGAACCAGTAGTGGAATTCAGGCCTGGGTCACAGAACCGGCAGTGACCCAGCTCTGCCATGCCCCCGAATTAGTTCTCTTGCTGCCGCTGGGCCGTCGCCATTTTGGATTTTAGTGACTGTGCATGCACAGTTCACTGTAAATTGTTCTGCGCATGAACAAAGAGCAATTTACATTGAAGAGTTCACACGTGCACAAGCAGACTGGTAGCAAAACCAGTAGCAACTCACCCCTGCATCCCTTGTTTCTTGTCCTGTCTTCTGATGCTTTGGAACAGTTTCCCTTCAGAGGTTGTGGGTGCTTCATCACTGGAAGTTTTTAAGAAAAGATTGGAAAGCCAGCTAACTAACTAGTGCAGTGTTTCTCAACCTTGGTAACTTGAAGATGTCTGGACTTCAACTCCCAGAATTCCCCAGCCAGCGAATGCTGGCTGGGGAATTCTGGGAGTTGAAGTCCAGACATCTTCAAGTTGCCAAGGTTGAGAAACACTGAACTAGTATAATAGGATCTCCTGCTTGAGTGGGAGGCCCCTTCCAGATCTATTCTGATTGATTAAAATAAAACAGGATCACAACATGAAATAACTAAGCATGCAAGTATAAAATGATTTTAGATGCTTTTTTTTTAATCAGGCCTCAAAGATCTAATTAAAGGACAAAAAGAATGAAGCAGTTTTATCAATCAAATGTGAATGTAGTGCTAAAGTTTTTTTTTCTCTCCAAATCACCTTGGAGTCAGAGAGAAAACAGACAGCCATGGATCTATATTCTTTGACTATGAACATCTTAGAATGTGATCCTATTAGACTTAATAGGATTGATTTCTGAGTACGTATCTATTAACTTCGCTATTATATTCCAACACGTCTGAAAATTTATTCTCACCTATTTTCAAACCTTACAAAAGAGGGATAGATAATCCATTTTTCAGTGCAGACAATGTCTACATTCCAAATTAAACCTTTCACCCTTCCATCACATTCAACTTCCTTTGAAGTATTGGAGCCCAGATTCATTTCGGAATGAATCTGCATAGGAGAAGGAAAAAAAAGCATTCTCTTTTTAAACTAGCTAATTAAGTCAGATTGTTGAGTCTTCTTTGGCTTTGATCTTCCTGGCCAGTGAGGGTGGGATTTAAACTTCACTGTTGCTAGTGAGCTTTTTGGGTTCATTGGTTTGTCTAATAGCAATAGCACTTAGACTTATATATCGATTTACAGTGCTTTGCAGCCCTCTCTAAGTGGTTTACAGAGTCAGCATTTTGCTCCCAACAATCTGGGTCCACATTTTACCCACCTCAGAAGGCTGAATCAACCTGGAGCCTGGTGAGATTTGAACTGCCAAATTGCAGGCAGCCAACAGTCAGAAGAGGTAGCCTGGAGTACTGCATTCTAACCACTAGGCTCTAATGAAATGTTTTTACATAAATGTATCCTTCCTGCACCTCAGGGGTGGGTTTCAACCGGTTTGCAGTGGTCCCCGCGAACCGTTTGGTTGGCGAACCCGGAAGTAAGTAACTTCCGGGAACAGCGAAGGGCCCACACGCACGCACGCGCTCCTTACCGGTCTTTGAAGGCTTCTGCGCTTCCACGCAGGCACATGGCACATACAGCGCCTGCGCGATTCTCCGCGAGCAGCTGGAGCATTGCGCAGGCGCTAGGACGCATGTGTGAACTGCGTGTGTGCACCAGGACGCCGCCGGCCCCGTTCCAACCGAACCAGTTGGAACGAGATAAGCAACTCACCACTGCTGCACCTTATGGCAGGAATGGAGTGGAAGTCGGTATTGTCAAGAAAACCATGGAGTGAAGCAGTGGTGGGATTCAAATGTTTTTACTACCAGTTCTGTGGGTGTGCTGTGGCTTGGTGGGCATGACTTGGTGGGCATGGCAGGGGAAGGATACTGCAAAATCTCCATTTCCACCCCACTCCAGGGCAAGGATACTATAAAATCCCCATTCCCCCCCACAACCCACTAACTTGTTTTCCAGCTTCGTTCTCCTGTGCAAGGCAACACAAGAAGACCCAGCCGATCAACTGGGACTCAGGAGGCAGCAAACAGATGGGGGCAGAACCAGCCAGAGGTTATATTTGCCGGTTCTCTGAACTACTCAAAATTTCCCCTACTGGTTCGCCAGAACCGGTCAGAACCGGCTGAACACCACCTCTGGAGTGGAGATGAGTGGGGATGGAGTGGAATTGGGCATTGTCAAGGAAGCCAGTGTCTGAAATTGCAAATGAAGTTCCGCCCCTTTTTATGTCTGTGACTTCACTGTATAGACACTTTTGCCTTATGGCCCAGAAATGAACTTTGAGTCCAATCATCATCAATAACAACGTCCTGTTTTTCCCCCTCATACCATCACTCTGCAGAACACCTATTTACCCTAGAACTGTAAGGATATTTACTCACATAGTATGGCTGTATTGCTATTTTCCTTCTCATCTTTTTCTCTACCTTCTTCTATTGGTATCTTATGATTGTATTACTTTGTTGTTGTATGTACACTGAGAGCTTATGCTCTGGAGACAAATTCCTTGTGTATCCAATCACACTTGTCCAAATAAAGTCTCCCCTCCCCTCCCTTCCACTGCACTGCACTGCACTGCACTGCACTCCATTCCATTCCACTCCATCCCATTCCATCCCATTCCACTCCATCCCATTCCATTCCATTCCACTCCATCCCATTCCATCCCATTCCACTCCATCCCATTCCATTCCATTCCACTCCACTCCATTCTATTCTATTGAGACATGATAGTAGTGTTTCAATAACTTAGGGGCTGCCACAAAGAAGAGGGAGTCAAGCTATTTTCCAAAGCACCTGAGGGTAGGACAAGAAACAATGGGTGGAAACTAATCAAGGAAAGAAGCAACCTAGAACTAATGAGATATTTACTGACAGTTAGAACAATTAATCAGTGGAATAACTTGTCTCCAGAATAGCAGTTAGCAGTTAGATTTATATACCGCTTCATAGGGCTTTCAGCCCTCTCTAAGCGGTTTACAGAGTCAGTATATTGCCCCCAACAACAATCCGGGTCCTCATTTTACCCACCTCGGAAGGATGGAAGGCTGAGTCAACCCTGAGCTGGTGAGATTTGAACAGCCAAACTGCAGAACTGCAGTCAGCTGAAGTAGCCTGCAGTGCTCCATTTAACCACTGCACCACCTCGGCTCTGTTGTGAATGCTCCAACACTGGAAGTTTTAAAGAAGATGTTGGATAACCATTTGTCTGAAGTGGTGTAGGGTTTCCTGCCTGAGCAGGGGGTTGGACTAGAAGACCTCCAAGGACTCTTCCAACTCTGCTATTCTATTCTATTCTATTCCATTCCATTCCATTCTCTTTTCTTATGATGAGAACATACGGAAGAGAAATAAATACAACATTAATAGCAATAATAGTACAGATAGTTCTCAACTAACGACCATAAATAAGCCCAAAATTTCTGTTGCTAGGTGAGACACTTATAAAGAGAGTTTTAACCCATTTTACAACCTTTCTTGCCACAGTTGTTAAGTGAATCACTGCAGTTCTTGTTAGTAACACAGTTGTTAAGTGAATCTGACTTCCCCATTGTTTGTGCTTCTTAGAAGGTCACAAAAAGTGATCACATCATAGCAATAGCAGTTAGACTTATATACTGCTTCATAGGGCTTTCAGCCCTCTCTAAGCGGTTTACAGAGTCAGCATATCGCCCCCACAGTCTGGGTCCTCATTTCACCCACCTCAGAAGGATGGAAGGCTGAGTCAACCTTGAGCCGGTGAGATTAGAACCGCTGAACTCCAGATAACAGTCAGCTGAAGTGGCCTGCAGTACTGCACTCTAACCACTGCGCCACCTCGGCTCTTCCATCATCCTGGGACATTGCAGTAATCAAAACTATGAGTCAGTTGCCAAGCATCTGAATTTTGATCACGCGACCATTGGAATGCTGAAGCAGTCGTAAGTGTGAAAAAAATCATCATCAGTCACATTTTTTTAATACTGTTGTAACTTTCAACTGTTAGTAAACATACTGTTGTAAGTCAAGGGCTACCTGTACGTATTATTGCATTTCCTTCCTTCACAACATCACATGTATATAAATGGATGCAGCAGTCTGTTTCTCAAAGGTGTTGGATACACTACAGTTTTATCAACTTTGAGTCAAGAAAGCAGAAAGTAATTGACTATTCAAGTTCAAAGTGGCAGATGTTTTATTTTTAAAGGTAGAGAAGTGTATAACATTTCAGGGCTCACACTGTTTCTTCTGTGAGAGAAAATGGCTGGAAAATGTACATAGAAGCAACCTTAAATAATCCTATATAAAGAATGTGCAAAATGTTTGTTGATTTATTTCAAGGTTTATTTGGTTGCCCAACTCAAACAGTGTGATTCTGGGTGGCATACGAAGAAAAAAGGGAGAAGAAAACAGTGCTAAACAATCACACGAAGTGCTTTTTCAAAAGGCAACTGGACTTTGTTTTCCCTTGACGATGTTTCACTTTTCATCCAAGAAACTTCTTCAGTTCTGAATGGAGAACAGAACTGAAATGAACAGAACTGAAGAAGCTTCTTGGATGAGAAGCAAAACATCTTCAAGGGGAAAAAAAAACAAAGTCCAGTTGCTTTTTGAAAAAGCACCTTTGGGATAACCATGACCTGGATGACTGAGAATCTCCATAGACTATGCTAAACAACCATATCATTAAAGACAAATGAAGGAAAAAGGGTGAATGTGACCGAAGGACTCAAATTCATATATCAGTCTATAAGTGGAGAGGAAACAATTTAACAATTTAACTGAGATGAGGTGGCACAGATGTGGAATAGATATCGAACAGGCTAAAACTAAAATAGGCTTATTTACTGAGATCTACCAATTTATAAGGCCAGAAAAGAGAATTAGATACATTTATAGAAGATGAAGCTTTGAATAGCTGCAGGTCACAGTGACAATGTACTTGTAAAAATCAGCTGCTAAGACTCATGTATCTTGTTTGTGAGTTTTCTTTCAGCACTTAGTTAGCTAATACGGAACCAGAGAAATGGCCTGGACAGATTCAATACAGCAATTAGAATAGCAGAGTTGGAAGGAACCTTTGGAGATCTTCTAGTCCAATCTTCTGCTTAGACAGGAAACCCTAAACCACTTTAGACAAATGGTTATCTGTTGTGGCCCAGCAAGAGCCGTTGGAGCTGCCACCAGACTCTGACAGCGAGGGGCCCTATGAGTCGGCTCTGGAAGATGTGGAGGACCCTGGACAGGATTCTGACTCCGAGCAGGGCGCAGAGAGGCTGGTTGGCCACCAGGAGGCGCCTGAGGCCTGGAGCAGCAGTGAGAGCCAAAGGGAGCATGCTCCCAAAGTCAAGCCTTGGAGCAGTGGGGAGGAGACAAGGGAGTGTGACCCTGACGTCATGCATTGGAGCAGTGGGGAGGAGACAAGGGAGTTGGTCCTGGATGCCTGGCAACGGAGAGCTAATAGGTGTAAAGAACAGTTACACAGTTACAGGAGATAATTGAACTCAGCTGGTGGTAATTAGGCTCCTCTCAAGACTATAAAAGGAATGGCTTTCCACAAGCTTGTGGCAGGAATCAACGTATTTACTAGAGCTGGAGAAGCGATCGTGACTATCTTGGCAGGCTGGATTGCTGCCAAGATCTAGTCAGTGCTGGAGTGCTGCCAAGGTCTAGTCTCTGTGTTAATAAATCCTTGAAGTATCTTTGTCTCGACATGCTTTGGTGTATGAAGAGAGGGGTCAGAACTATTATCCAACATCTTCTTAAAAATGTCCAGTGTTGGAGAATTCAAAACTTCTGGAGGCAAGCTGTTCCACTGATTAATTGTTCTAACTGTCAGGAAATTTCTCATTAGTTCTAAATTGCTTCTCTCCTTGATTAGTTTTCACCCATTGCTTCTTGTCCTACCCTCAGGTGCTTTGGAGAATAGCTTGACTCCCTCATCTTGGAATTCTTGGAAGTCTCATGTGGTGATTGTATATTTTGTTTGGGGATTAAGAGATTTGAGATTTAGTTTATTTATATGCTGCCCTTCTCCGGGAGGGACTCAGGGCGGCGAACAACTCAAAAGGGGAAAAGGGGATACAAACACAATACACGTAATTAAAATACACAAGAGTCATACAGCCATACAAGTAGAGAGGGGAGGGAACTCATCAACCCCAGGCCTGCCAGCACAGCCAGGTTTTGACGGCTTTCCGGAAGGCCTGGAGAGAGGTGAGGGTCCGAATCTCCATGGGGAGTTCATTCCAAAGGGCCGGAGCTGCTACAGAGAAGGCCCTCCCCCGGGTGGTAGCCAGGTGGCATTGGCTGGTAGACGGAACCCGGAGGAGGCCGACCCTGTGCGATCTAATGGGTCTATGGGAGGGTCTATTAATTAAAGAGTCTTTGGTATTTAGCAAAAATAGATTGAGAATGGACAGAAGGAAATTGCAATTGCCTAGAATCCCCTTTTATACAAAATGTTCATAAATCAAATGTTTTTTTCCCCAAACTAGCAGATTATGAATAGTCTAATTATTCTCTATAATCAGCAAAGCATTATTAGACTGGCAAAGTTCTATTCCATTTTATTCCAAGTTATCTCAAATAAGTACAATGAATATTAATTAGTACTTTCTTCTGAGCAGATCTCTTTGGAATTGCAACACAAAGGGCATTGGATAGTTGAATGTAATGATAGGTACTTAGTAGGATTAATTAATTTTAGTGATTGAGATACATCTTTTTTAAGGGGTGGGTGGGTGTTAATCAGTGTGTAGCAATAATTATAACTCACTTTCCAGATGACCAACACATAGTTTTGAGGTTCTGGGTAAGTTCCATCAATCGTCATTTTTATACTTGTCTATTAAAATTATGGGCAGCCATGAAGGGACAGATCAGAAAATCATTGGAAAAACAGATGCATGGAATTTAGATGCCTTGCTTTCTGTAAATGAAATGCCATCTATGCAAATTTCATATTATAAAACTGTAAGCCCAAATAAATCTTTGTATTTTCTTCATACAAAACACATCTGAATATCTGTCAGAAAATGGTGCTTCCTATAATGAATTTTTAGTGCATTTTTCCTGTCATTAATAATCCCATTATAATTTGTAGTAGTGTCTTCATTCCTTATGATGCGAAGATAATGTTTTACAGCTCAGGAGAAATACCATTATCTGAGCCCTGAAAGTTGGACAAAATGAAATTTTTCTAGTCTAGTGAAGAGAAGGACCAGGGATAGCAGTGCTCCAATATTTGAAGGGCTGCCACAGAGAGGAAGGGATCAAGCTATTTTCCAAAGCACCAGAAGGCCAGACAAGGGACGATGGATGGAAACTGACCAAGGAGAGATCCATCCTAGAAATAAGGAGGAACTTTCTGACAGTGAGAACAATCAATCAATGGAACAGTTTACTTTCAGAAGTTGTGGGAGCTTCATCACTTGAGACTTTCAAAAAGAGATTCGACTGCCTTTTGTCAGAAATGGTGTAGGATCTCCTTGAGTGTGGGGTTGGACTAGATGAACTATAAGATCCCTTCCAACTCTGTTAATCTGTTAAATGTCATGCATGTCACAATATATGAGCCATTTTTAAAATAATAATAATAATTACCACTAGGGAAGGACCCAAAAATGCACATGCTGTTCCTAAAAAAAAGACAATACTTCTTGAATTGCTGATGAATGTGTAACATGTTTGAAGTGAAAAGATAAATTTATGACAATATACTGTATGTGAAATAAATTGAATCTCTTGCTATAAGGAATGGGTAAAACAATAAAATCTAGTAGGAGGTTTTGTGAAACAACCTAAATGTTTAAGGAGACTATTTTGGGATATAAAAGTACAAGCATTTTATTTATCATTCATAAAAAAACATATTTAGATAGCAGGACAGAATTCTTTTGTTAAATACTCTAAATGGGCAGAAGTATAAATCTTAATAGCAATAGCAATAGCAGTTAGACTTATATAGCGCTTCATAGGGCTTTCAGCCCTCTCTAAGCGGTTTACAGAATCAGCATATTGCCCCCAACAACAATCCGGGTCCTCATTTTACCCACCTCGGAAGGATGGAAGGCTGAGTCAACCCTGAGCCGGTGAGATTTGAACAGCTGAACTGCAGAATTGCAGTCAGCTGAAGTAGCCTGCAGTGCTGCATTTAACCACTGCGCCACCTCGGCTCTATATTAAAAGGAGGCATTGGGGCCACTTTCTCTCACATGCCAAATTATTGCATATTATAAGGTGACAGGTGAACATTGAGGAAACAGAGTAACACTCTTTTTAATACTCCTTCGATCGCTGAAAGAATGCTACAGAACAAATTAATTAAATGTGATGTTCAAGAGGAGGAGATATTCTCACTAGTTTGTCTCATCTCCCAATCCAATTGGCTTAGGGAAATGGAGGAAGACAATACTCTGCAATCAATTTCTAATGGAGTAAGCATTCTGTAATCAGAAAGGATATTAGAAAAAGAAAAAAAGTTCATTTGTCGATTTTTTAATCAAGTCCAAACAGAAATACAGCCCAATTTAATAATGTAATCAAACTAAAGACCATGTAGTGAAGGCAATCACAGACTAACTTGTGAGAACATTGGATCAAATAGGATGTTCCCTTCATGTTTTATGAGGAAAAATAGTTGGGATATCATGGTAATATTTTTGTGCAATTATCTGACAGCAGCCTTCTTTTTTCTGTTATGAATTTTGGTCAGTCAGGGGGATTGCAAGAACTGATTGTAGTTGCTCTGTATGGAGAACTAGGCAGGCAGGAATTGAGGCAAGGCATGTTGTGCCATAAGAAAACAACCTTTATTCTAACAGATTAACAAGGCAAGTCCCGAACCAGCAACAACAACATTTGCCATCTGACAGCTCTTTATATAAGAGCTGACAAACGGATGGACCAATAGGGAGGCTACATTCTCCCGCCAGCTGGCTGCTGGCGTCTTAGCCAATAGGAGCATCTGGCAGCCAGCAATGTCTTCGGACGTCATCATAACCCCAAGGATTTAACAGTAGTTTTCTATTGTAGAGACCATCTGTATTATACAAGTTTTGAAGGTTTTGACAATAGTTCCAAAACCTGCAAGAACCCAGTGGTGGGATTCAAATAATTTAACAACTGGTTCTCTGCCCTAATTAGCAGTTGCATAGGCACGGCTCAGTAGTCATGTGCTGGGTGGGCGTGGCCAACTCAACATCACTCATGTCGATGGGTGCTTCACCTTAGCTGTTAAAATGTAGTAAGTGTTAACTGGAGAGGCAATAAAGATGAGGCTAGAAACAACACCAGAATTTTTCCTTCCTGCCTTCCTTACAGGATTAGTCATGTAAAGTGGAAAAAAACAAAATGAGATTTCTTCCAACAAGCTGTTGGAGGAATGTAGTAAGCTGTTAAAATGTAGTAAGTGTTAACCGGAGAAGGGCAATAAAGATGAGGCTAGAAACAACACCAGAATTTTTCCTTCCTGCCTTCCTTACAGGATTAGCCATGTAAAGTGGAAAAAAACAAAAGGAGATTTCTTCCAACAACCTGCTCTCCAAACTGCTTAGAAAATTGCTTAGAGAGCCAAGGTGGCGCAGTGGTTAAAAGCAGCACTGCAGGCTACTGCTAGATCAGCAGGTCAGCGGTTCAAATCTCACCGGCTCAGGGTTGACTCAGCCTTCCATCCTTCCGAGGTGGGTAAAATGAGGACCCAGATTGTTGGGGGCAATAGGCTGACTCTCTGTAAACCGCTTAGAGAGGCCTGAAAGGCCTATGAAGCGGTATATAAGTCTACTGCTATTGCTATTGCTATTAAAATTAACAACCGGTTCTCCCGAATAGGTGCGAACTGGCTGAATCCCACCACTGGCAAGAACCATTTGATCCACAAAGGCCACAAAAACCATGGAAGCTAAAGGTCAGGAAATCTGGAGGGCATCAGGTTGTGGAAATCTGATGCCACCTGAATGCGCTAGGCTTCAACTCCCATAATCTTCATGATTAGGAACTTCTTGCAAAGTATGTGCTCCAAAGTAGAATAGAGCAAGTTAGTTCCATAGTAAACGAAAATAAGAAAGGTTGCCATGCGGGAAAAAGTCACCTTTGATGCTTTTATAGACCAACGTACCATTGATTAGTCAAGATCCGAGCCAGCCTCGATAGATTGAAACTCTTCTTGTAGAAAAAGCAGACTTAAAAGAGAGATCAACCGATCTTTATTTCTTCCATGCTCCAAAGAATATTACAGCAACAGCTACCTCTGCATGGATAGGTTTAAGAGGGGGAAGAAAAGAAAGATGTTCTACTGACTCCAGTGAAATGAAAACTGATTGCCAGACTAATTGTGCTTCTCCAAACATTTAGAGAGTGACCATCTGGGAAGTCAGTAACAATTAGATATTGTTTAGTCATAGCATGCCAGAAGTCAAGTGTCTGTCCAGATATGGAACTTGAGCACAGATTTACCATGCACAATTTTATAACAAATATTATTGCTTGTAAATGCAGAGATGTAGGTCTAGTGATGAAATACAATATAAAGTGTTGCGATGGCTGAACAATATATATATAAAGGGGAGAGAGAATTACATGACATGTGACTTGGGGCAGCCCTGCCTATGATTCCCCAAATCTCATTGTTAAAATGCACACATACATAGGGACTCTGGAGCTCAAAATCTGGGGCTGGGAAGTATAAAAGAAACTCAAATTATAGCAGTGTTCTGGCTGCTTACAATTTGGCGGTTCGACTCTCACCAGGCTCAAGGTTGACTCAGCCTTCCATCTTTCCAAGGTGAGTAAAATGAGGACCCAAATTGTTGGGGGCAATATGCTGATTCTGTAAGCCATTTAGAGAGGGCTGTAAAGCATTGTAAAGTGGTATATAAGTCTAAGTACTAGTGCTAAATGCTGTCTAAGGGGCTGCCACAAACAAGAGAAGGCCCTATGGAATCATGCCCATTTCCGGATTTCCGGAACCTCCAGTAGGCCCATTTACCCCCCTCCCGGAGCCTCCACGTGGGTCCTGCAAATACCTGGCATGATGAACAGGCTGTATGAAGACTCCTGGGAGGGACGTGGGTGCAGCCAGCCAGGGGTGGCATTTGGGGGTTCGCTGAACTGAACAGAATCGTATCTAGAGGATCACCGAACCTGTGCAAACCCCCAGCAACTCACTCCTGAGTATACTAAAAACAAAACAATTAATCAGCCTGAAGATCATTTCAGAAATCCTTCCTTGTTTAGCCATTATAAAAAGAAGGAAATGACTACTCATTTGAGAGGGACACTATTGTATATTGTTTATGCCTCACAGCTTCTCCAATGTTTTGAAATCAGAAGGAAGGTTTACATGTACTGCACACTGCTACCTATGATGCAGAAATGACTTGATGGTCATCTTCCTTTCATATAACTGTCATAAGCACTGAAGTATCCATAGTCAGTTTAAAAAATAATCGGTGCAAAAGGATCATTTGAGTCCCCATTCCACATTTTTTTCTCAGAGCATAAAGTAAGTGCATTGCCTGGAATAATACCATTGATTCGTCCGATTTAAAAAAAAATACATAGAATATAGTTCCCGCAATTTATTAAACTTACAATAAAGTTCACTTCAAAGATCCTGCCAATGAGTCTTCATAGAGAAATATCCTCACCTCAATCAATTAATTAAGGATATATAGTGGAACCAATTTTGTCTACCATCAATCCATCCATCCATCCATCCATCCATCCATCCATCTATCTATCTATCTATCTATCTATCTATCTATCTATCTATCTATCTATCTATCTATCTATCTATCTACCCACCCACCCACCCACCCACCCACCCACCTACCTACCTACCTACCTACCTACGCCCTAATGGCAAAGTGGTTAGAATGTTTAAGGTTATTTTTGCTAACTGCTGACTACCTGCAGTTTGGCAGTTCAAATCTCACCAGCTGAAGGTTGGCTCATCCTTCCATCCTTCCAAGGTCAGAAAAATGATGCTAACTCTGTAAACCACTTACAGGGGGCTGTGAAGTGAAAAGTGGTCTATAAATCTAAGTGCTGTTGCTATATCTATCTATCTATCTATCTATCTATCTATCTATCTATCTATCTATCTATCTATCTATCTATCAATCATCTATCTATCTATTATCTATCTATCTATCTATCTATCTATCTATCTATCTATCTATCTATCTATCTATCTATCATCTATCTATCTATCTATCATCTATCTATCTATCTATCTATCTATCTATCTATATCTATCTATCTATCTATCTATCTATCTATCTATCTATCTATCTATCTATCTATCATCTATCATCTATCATCTATCATCAAACTTGTATGCTGCCTATCTTGCTAAAGGTAACTCTAGGCAGCTTATAGACATTGAATAAAATGTAACGCAAAACATTAAAACAATGAATAAAGATCTTACACGTAAAAATTCAATTAAAATGAAACCAAACAGGAGGGAGAGGTAGGGAGCAAAGGGCGTGGAGGGAGGAGATCATGTGTTCTCTAATCCATTAGCCACCCCCATCGTGCTGCACCCACATTGGGGCTACAGGCTAGTTGGCATAGGCATGTCTGGGGTGAGTACATTTTTTTCTTACCATCTTTCAGGTGATGTTCGTTCCATCATTTTTGAAGAGGACCTTGACATCTAGCAGGCTGTGGGCTGTCCATGGTGTGCCCGCAGGTGGCTGGTAAGGCCTATATGGGCACAAAATGTTCTGCCACATGTCGGGCAGGCATGTGGGGGCACCATGGTTGTGGCATTTGCAGCTCTGGCTTTGTGGAGAGCTCACTTCTCTTGTGCTATGGTTGTTCTTCTGTCCTCAGATGTCTTTCAGGTAGCCTAGAATCCAAGACATATTTCTTTATATGACCCATAGCCAATCAAATAATTATTTTCTATCTCATGCTGAATCCACTCAAAGTAATTGATCTTTTATGGCCTTAACCTGAAGCCTGTAAGTGGCCTAGAAACCAGGTATCCATTACACGGTTTGTTTGTGAGCCCCAGAGTGAATATAGTCTCTATATTCCATATACAGTATCTGTACAGACACCAATATCTGCTTAAAAGCTAAAGGTTCCCCTTGCACATCTGTGCTAGTTGTTCCTGACTCTAGGGGGCAGTGCTTATCTCCGTTTCAAAGCTGAAGAGCCAGCGCTGTCCAAAGACATCTCCGTGGTCATGTGGCTGGCATAACTAAACGCCGAAGGCACATGAGGCGCTGTTACCTTCCTACCAAAGGTGGTTCCTATTTTTCTACTTGCATTTTTACGTGCTTTTGAACTGCTAGATTGGCAGAAGCTGGGACAAGTAACAGGAGCTCACTCTGTTACATGGCACTAGGGATTCGAACTGCCGACCTTCTGATCAACAAGCTCAGCATCTTAGCCACTGAGCCACTGCATCCCTAATATCTGCTTAGGTTCATTGAATAAAGGTCCATCCACATAACCATTCGAAGCATTTTTTTCTGGGCATATTTTGGTTTTAAAGTACTGTTTCCTCCTTCTGTCAGTTTGAGCGGGCTTGTCCATTTTCCTGGGGGTTCTCCTACATCCTTCCTTAGAAGCTACACCCTACATTCATAGCTTGATCGTAGAAAATAAGATCATTTTTCAAAGTGTTTCTTCAGGAAGGTTTTTGCTGCCTCCGCTGCAGTGTTATTTCAGTGAATTTTTTTAAAATATAAAATAGGCATGCAGAACATCCCCAGTTTGAAATGATGGCGATTTCCTTGACCTGCCTATTTTCTTTCTTTAATTAAGCCCAGTGGTACACTTTTCATCTTTTTCTAATTACTTGAGTTAAAAAGGTTTCACAAAGAAACTTTTTTCCTCAAGTGAATGGAAAAAATTATGAAACAGTACAGCCCTTGATTGACATTTTATAAAGAATCTCGGGAAATAGCTACCAGAAAGAAAAATAGTTATTTTCCTTTCTTTCTTTCTTTCTTTCTTTCTTTCTTTCTTTCTTTCTTTCTTTCTTTCTTTCTTTCTTTCTTTCTTTCTTTTTCCTTTTCTCTTCTTTCCTTTCCTCTTCTTTCCTTCCTTCCTTTCCTCTTCCTTCCTTCCTTCCTTCCTTCCCTTCTTCCCTTCTCTTCCCACCTTCCTTTCTTCCCTCCTCTTCCCACCTTCCTTTCTTCCCTCCTCTTCCCTCCTTCCTTTTTTCTCTTCTTTCCTTTCTTTCTTCCTTCCTTCCTTTCTGAGAAATACTGCTGCACTTTGAACTGACAACCTTCTCTATGCTAGGTAAAGGTTGTATCCATTGTGCTGGTTCAGCACCACAATTCAGAAGACCGTCTAGAAGATGTTAGGAAGGGTAGCAAACGAAATAATATATATGACATGAAGGTGGTTGTTTTGCCTGCATATTTTTATTTTGATGACCTGACTCGATATATAAATTTAACTTTATGTAGATTATGATTTATTTATTAGGTACCGTCAAGTAATTTTCAACTCGTGACTACATGGGTAGATCTTCTCATGAAAAATCATATACCGGTAGGCTATAAATACATATTCAAAAGCAAATATACTGTATACCCAGGTACATACATATGCACTATACACCGTTGCACAGAAAGCAATGCGATTTGCAAATGTTTCATTTATTTATAGCTCCCATTTATAGGCCGCCCAACTAAAAATTATTCTGGTTGACATGCAATTAAAAAGCCATTCAATACAATATATATGTAAAAATGGAAGGCAATAAACCAGGGACTAAAATAATAAGCAACTGAGTTAGGAATTCCAGAAGCTCGTGCTCATAAGGAAGCACCAGGAGAAAAAGCCAGATTTTAACAGTTGTATGAATTATTATATTTAGTGTATGGCATTGTTACAGTAACCAGGAGTCCACAATGCAGAGTAGCAATTCGGCTTGCCAAGCTACCAGCCCTGTTGTAGGACACGCCTGCACACTTCCCAAGATGTGCCACAGGAGACCAAGCTGACTTCACACCAAAGAGAAAGATGAGTGGCTTTTCCTGCAATGTCACCCAAGGGCCTCTCCCTTCCTGGAGGTGCCCTACAATCAGGCGCTACAACTGGGAAGGTTCAGTCATCAGGAATCTGACTGCATGCATGGAGCACCAACTCGTCTCCCCACCAAAGTGGTACTTGAACATGCTTTCAAACTCGTAGCTGGACAGAAGCTGAGGCAAGTGATAGGGGACCACCCTGACACACAGTGCTAGGACTCAAACCACTGGAATCAAGTCTACCTCCAGCTCATTAAGCCACTGAGCCTATGTAGCTATATGGGAAAAGGCAAGGAAGGGCCCATTCTTCTGGCCTTCCAAAAAGCGGTTAAAACATATCTGACACTGGTAGGTAGGTAGGTAGGGCATGCCAATGTAGATATTCATGCAGTAAGAAAAGTGGTTCCTGGATGGAAGTGTGCTTATAAGCAATTTTTCTCATTTGCATGCTTTCTGAAGCATTTGAGGCCCATATGTGGTACCAATAAAGGAGAATATTTGTAGCTCAGGATTGAAATGGAATGGAATGGGATGGAATGGAAGGGAAGGGAATGAAACAGAGCAGAGCAGAACAGAACAGAATAGCTTTATTGGCCAAGTTTGATTGGATCCACAAGGAATTTGTTTCCAGTGCATAAGCTCTCAGTGCACATACAACCAACAAAGTAATATAATCATAATAATGATACTAATAAGAGAATGTAATAAAAATATGAGAAGGATAATAGTAATATAGCTATACTATATGGGTAAATGGTTCACCAAGAAATGCGCGATAGACATATGCGCGCCGACAAAATCGTGCCAACAAAATTGCGCATTCGGTATTTTGGTATTTTATTAAGATTTATAGGCCGCCCTTTTCCCTGAGGGGACTCAGGGCGGCTTACAACCATTAGGGAGGGGGTACAATACAAAATAAACAATATATAAACAAAATAAGTAGTAAAAACACAACATGCATTCTACATTCAACACTCGGGTGGGGCAAATTAACGCATATGTACGTTATAACCCTAACCCTAACCTTAACCCTAAAATTTTTTGGATTTTATTGTGCTTGTTCACGGTTTTGTCGGCGCGATTTTGACATTGTGAATTTGTGGGTGAGATTTTGATGTCGCGGTTTTGTCATCGTGGTTTTGTCTATTGCGTAATTGTCGGGTGACGGGGTAAATATCCTTAGACATAAGACAGTAATGCAAGAATTAGATGTTCAGCAGAGTGAGGGCACATGGGGAAAAAAAACTGTCTCTGTGTCTAGTTGTTTTGGCATGCAATGCCCTGCAGCAGCATCCGGGTGGGAAAATGATGCTCTCTTAGCTTAATTGTTTTCTTGCAGCTGTTTCATTACCCAAACTAGGTAACATCATCAGTGCTAGTGACTCTCAGTGATTCTAAGTGGCTTAGAAAGATAAATCTCCCATATGAAAAAACAATGAAAAGCAATAACCGCCTTGGTGACAAGAGTTTGATGGACTCCATCCTACTCTGGGTTCCCCAAGCCCATTGTTAAAACCAGGTCTTCAGGGTCTTGTAAAAGGGTGTCAAAGTAGGAGCCAATCTTACTTCTGCACAGATGATGTCCCACGGGAAGGGTGCCACCATAGAGAAGGCCCTTCTTCTTGGTCCCACTAGATCAGGGGTCAGCAACATTAAACACTCAAAGGGTCACAAAGGTCCTAACCAGAAGCTCCCCATTCAATTCTGCAGCCAACCGGAAGTCCAGTTCCCCCACCATGGAGTCTCCTCCTAGCAGGGCATCCTTTTTCCTCTGCCAACTAGATATCCAGTTCTCCCACCATAGAGTCTCCTTCTAGTATGGCATCCTTTTTCCTCTATCTGTCTTAACCAAAAGCCATATCAATTGTGGAGCCAACCAGTGACAGGGAGCTGCAACAGAGGGATGAAAGAGCCACATGCAGCTCCAGAGCCGCAGTTTGCTGACTCCTGCACTAGATAGACCACCTTAGGAGAGGGGACCCGCAGCCTCCCTTGCATGAGTTCCCAACCTTTGACCAAGCAAACATGAGGATGTGGTTACCTGAAAAGAAAAAAAAAAAGCAATAGAAATGGGAGAAAAGAAAAGAGCAATGGGAAAAGGAATAACCTAATTTTAATTTAGAATAGGCTAGATTGCCCAAAATGGATGGATTGATAGAACTAAAATTCAAAACTTCTAAGGGGCACCAGGTTGCACCATCCTGGGTTGTGGCATGAAATTTAGGAGCATTCTTGAGGTTTTTTTGCTCATAGCAAGCTTGAAATATATATCCTCTTCTCACATGGCACAGCAAAAGAATGTTCAATAGCAATACTACACCAACTGTTTGTGAAATTTAAATTTCAGTGCAGATGTTGCCATATGGGAAAGGGAGAAGATTTACAAAATACTGCCTACGTTTTTACATTTCCTCCCAAGCATTAATTCCCTCAATCTGCTGTTACTTAAACAATCCTTTTCTTACAGAAATACACCAACACTGCATGATCAGAGTCAGAGATCACACAGTGAATGCAATGATATCATTTACTGTCATGTATCCAATCAAATTTGATTATGTGATAATTGGACATAGAAAAGGAACCCTCTCAGTATAATTGGGAAGAGGGAATGTATCCCTTCACTCAGATAATGAAGCTGTCTTGATATATTATCCACTAATGGATAATACACTCCTTCCAATGTGTATTTAAATGTGCAGCTGAATATGACATTGCAACCAATTCTAAACAGGAATTCTATTCCATATTATTCTGTTCTGTTCTGTTCTGTTGTTCTGTTCTGTTGTTCTGTTCTGTTCTGTTCTGCTCTACTATACTCTGTTCTATTCTATTCTATTCTATTCCATTCCATTCCATTCTATTCTACTTTTCTATTCTACTCTGTTCTGTTCTATTCTATTCTAATCTATTCTACTCTACTCTGTTCTATTCTATTATATTCTATTTTTCAAGAGTTGAAGTCTGCTTTTGATTGGGAATTATCACTACTCTTTTTTTTAAAAAAAATCTGGCACCCTGAAACACATACTGTTCACTCGCCATCTTCAGGCTGGGTTTTGGGCTTAAAGTATGATCAGAGCTGCCATCTTTCTATAAATCTTGGTGTGTGTGTGTGTGGAGTGCTGGCTTTGTTTCAGTAAGTGGATTGATTGGATGTGTGGCTGTATCCTGATTGGTAGATTGGTGCTGATTGGTGCTGACTGTGTGTCTGTTGTTCTTTCGTGTTGTAGCGGCCTGGGTGGTGGGTGGGGCTCGTTTGTTGAATAGGGCTGATTTCCAGATGTCTGGTAGGTGGGAGGTATTGTCACATTTATTCATGTTGTGGGGGTGTTTCTCTATTTCAATAGCTTTCATTTAAACGGGACAGCATCAGAGGTGATATTCAGCCAGTTTGGACCAGTTTGGGCGAACCGGTAGCAGAGATCGTGGGTGGGTCCACCCACCCGATCCGGCTCTATGCCATCCTATTTAGCCACCTTTTTGAGGCTGGGTGCATGTGCAGAAGGAGAGAGAGAGAGAGAGAGAGAGAGAGAGAGAGAGAGAGAGAGAGAGAGAGAGAGAGAGAGAGAGAGAGAGAGAGAGAGAGAGAGAGAGCAAAGTGCACGTGTGGAAGACTGGGCGTATCTGTGGAAGGTCTGTGTGCACATGAAGTAAGGGTGCACACACGCACAGCGAACAAATGGTAAAAATAAGTGAAACCCACTGCTGGACAGCAAACTCTAAGACTTTAAACTAGACAGGGAGTTTGGGGAAATTAGGAAAACATCCCATAGCAGTGTTCCAATATCTCAGGGGCTGCCCCAAAGAAGAGGGAGTCAAGCTATTCTCCAAAGCACCTGAGGTCAGAACAAGAAGTAATGGGTGGAAATTAATCAAGGACAGAAGCAATTTAGAACTGAGGAGAAATTTCCTGACAGTGAGAACAATTAATCAGTGGGACACCTTCCTTCAGACGTT
Organism: Thamnophis sirtalis; assembly: GCF_051295495.1. NCBI lineage: Eukaryota > Metazoa > Chordata > Lepidosauria > Squamata > Natricidae > Thamnophis > Thamnophis sirtalis. The sequence continues at coordinate 85,769,681 of NW_028261387.1, forward strand.
AAGGGTGCTCCATCAGTGGAGATCAAACAACCACTTGTTTGAAATGGTAAAGCATCTCCTGCTTGAGAAAGGGATTGGACTAGAAGACTTCCAAGATTTATTCCAACTCTATTATTCGGTTCTGTTTTCTATATTGTCGTCAAGAAAATAACACGAATTTGAGTTTGAGTCAAAAGAGACTATCTTTATCTTCCTATTTAGGGCACCTGGAAGGTAGAAATTGAAAGATTTTCACAGCTTCCATTGGTGAGATGCATAGAAGACAGCATGAGAAAAGTTTATAACTGTTCTGGCATAAATCAAGTTACACCACTCATGAAACAACCATGTTGGCAGGCTGGGAAAAGGAAAGCCCTTTCTCCTCCCAGGAAAAGTGTTTTATTTTAAACTGCTTGCTGATTAGGAAGAATTAAGGACCTGCTTACATCCATCACAGACATTTCCAGCACTGTCGAAAATCACCTTTGTTCGGTGAGCGCACTGCTTTCCTGAAACAAAGAAATAAATCAAAATGGGTATAAAGAACTAAAGAAGAAAGATGGGAATTGCTTAAATCTGTGGTCTGTGGTCTGTGGACCCCCCTGTGGTCTGTGGAGGGCTGCGACATCATCACAGGGGGTCACTGGATGTACTCTAGTACCTTAAATCCTGAGTTGAGTCTTGGGGATCCGTGGCCACAAAAGGTATTTAATGGAGGTCTGTAGTGAAGAAAAACTGGAGAACCACTGGCTTAAACAGTGCGCATAACTTACCACATTCTTATTTTATTCCCAATCATCATTGGTTCTTCCCCCGAAATAGTTTTTAAAAGAAAGGAATTCAGTTCTGGGAAGGAAGGGAGGGGGGGAAGGAGGGAAGGAGGGAGGAAAAAAAGGAAAGAAGGGAGGGAGGGAGGAAGGAAGGAAAAGGAGAGGGAGAGAAGGGGGATGGAGGCAGAGAAGGAAAGAAGGCAGGAAGGTAGGTGGTAGGTAGGTAGGAAGGAAGGAATGAAGGAAAAATGGAGGGAGACAAGGGAAAGGAAAGTGGAGAAGGAAGGAAAGCAAGTGGGAAGAAAGAAGGCAGGCAGGCAGAAAGGAAGGAAGGAAAGAAGGAAGGAAGGAAGGAAGGAAGGAAGGAAGGAAGGAAAAGGGGAGGGAGAGAAGGGGGAGGGAGGCAGAGAAGAAAGGAAGGAAGGAAAGGGGAGGGAGAGAAGGGGGAGGGAGGCAGAGAAGGACGGAAGGCAGGAAGGGAGGTGGGAGGAAGGAAGGCAGGAATGAAGGCAGGAAAAAGGGAGAGAGAGAAGGGAAAGGGAGGCGGAGAAGGAAGAAAGGCAGGCAGGAGGAAAGAAGGAAGGAAGGAAAAAGGCAGGGAGAGAAGGGGGAGGGAGGGATGAAGGAAAGAGAGAGAGAGAGAGTATTTTATGGTTCTGTCTACCTATCCATCCATCATAAAAGAATATGATATATCCAGGTTATTTGGTTCATCCGATGTTCAGAGAGCAGTGGCTTTTACTGTGGCTCAGAAGATAGTGGGGTCACTTGAGTAACATGCCTGAGAGGCCTTCGCTGGTTTTTATTCTTAAATATGTCATGCTATGCAAACATGAGATGTTCTGGCATCTCTTTCTGATTTGGGGCAGAAGATCACTTTGGAATGTCAACTCATCCCGGAGGAGGAAATGTCAGCTTCCTAGCCGGTTACAGTCAGAAAATCCAGAAAAGCTTTTGCTGAGTCTACAGAACTGGCTGTTCCCCTCACCCCTCACCCCCAGGTAATTGGGTCAGGAAGGAGAGGAGGTTTGCTATTATGTGTGTTTTATCAGCACATCATTTATCCTTGGGCAGCAGGGAGAGGTTTGGGGGCTTGTTTATTTTGAATCTTGTAAACCCACCCAAAGATTCTCTTGCACGAGATGGACAACTATATCAATCAATCAACAAATCTCAATTGTTGTATATATTAAACCCAAACATATATAAAAACATTCTCTTCGGCATGTTGGTCTTTGCTGCCGTAGAAGCAGTCCTGGACTTATGACCTGTTGTTAAGTAAGACATTTGTTAAGTAAGTGTCCCCCCCCCCCCCGTTTTATGGACATGCTGAGAAAGATTGAGGGCAAAAGAAGAACGGGATGACAGAGAATGGATGGAGCCTCATATATACAATGAGTTGGGATTATTATTTACAGTACATTGGAGGGAGATAATTCAGAAATCATTAATAAAGAACTTATTGCCCTGTTAGCTGCCACATTTGTTTGTTTAATCCTGCCTTTCTCAATTTTACAAAGAATTCAAGGCAGCAAACATATTCAACACACTTTCCTCCTCCTATTTTCCCTACAATCACAAACCTATGAAATGTATTGGTCTGAGAGTATAACTGGTGCAAAGTCAAACATCCGGATGTCATGGCTAAGGTAGGACGTGAACTCACAATCTCCCGCTTTCTGGACTGGTACCTCAATGACTTCTTTAGAAGGCCAGATCTTGAAGAGGAAATTCAAAACCTTTGGCCACCTAATGAGAAGGAATGACTCTCTGGAGAAGAGCCTCAGGCTGGGAAAGATTGAGGGCAAAAGAAGAAGGGGAAGACAGAGAATGAAGTGGCTGGATGGAGTCACTGAAGCACTAGGCATGAGCTTAAATGGACTCCAGAGGATGGTAGAGGACAGGAAGGCCTGAAGGAACGTTGTCCATGGGGTTGTGATGGGTTGGACAGGACTTCGCAATGAACAACAATAACAATGGTCATTCTTGCCACATTTGTTAAGGGAATCACTGCAGGTCTTAAGTTAATAACACGGTTGTTAAATGAATCTTGTTTTCCCATTGCTTTGAAGGCCAGACAAGGAATAATGGATGGAAACTCATCAAGGAGAGATTCAACCTGGAAATAAGGAGGAATTTTCTGACAGTGAGAACAACCAACCAATGGAACAACTTGCCTTCGGAGGTTGTGGGGGCTTCATCACTGGAAGCTTTCTAGAAGAGACTGGACTGCCATCTGTCAGAAATGGTGGAGGGCTTCCTGCTTGAGCAGGATGGGGTTGGACTAGATGACCTACAAGGTCCCTTCCAACTCTGTTAATCTAATCTGATTTAGTTTGTTAGAAGATTGCAAAAGGTGATCAGATGACCCCGGGATACTGCAACCGTCATAAATGTGAACCATTTGTCAAGCAGTTGAATTTTGATCACATGACCTTGGGGATATTGCAATGATGCTAAATATGAAAAATGGTGACAAATCACTTTTTCAGTGCTGTTGCAACTTCAAGCAGTCAATAATTAAACTGTTGTAAATTGAGGACTATCGGCAGAGGTGGGTTCCTACCAGTTCGCACCTATTCGGTAGAACCGGTTCGTCAAATCTACCAAACCGGTTAGAAGACGTTCCACCAGTGGACCCGGAAAGCAGGCCACACCTACAGAAGAGGTTCCAAACTTTTTGGAAACCCACCACTGGTCCTTGGATATGATTATTCTACACTATCATGCTCATATTTATAAAGCTCAGTGCCTCTGTGAAAGGTAAGGATGACTACTGCGTTTGTGGTGCAATCAGAACATTACATGTGTTGAAGTTGTTTTAACGCAAACCAAAGATGCCTTTTAAAAAACAAGTTTACATCATATTCTTATGCATGCCAGTGCTGTGTGAGAGGTAATTTAAGGTGGTTCTGACAAGTTTCATTAGCATCTTCATATCCGGTCACATGGGCGGCAAGCCACTCCCATCCGGTCACATGGGCGGCAAGCCACTCCCACAAAGGAGGCCACACTAACAGAGTAGGTTTGAACAATTTTTGAAACCCACCACTGACTATCGGTATTTAATGACCACTATAGAATGATGCTAAGCCAAAAGCTCCTTGCTATTGCTGAGCTGATTGACCTACCAAGATTACTGAAAATAGCTTTGTGAGTTCAAGTGGTCTTTTCTTTGAAGGGTTGCAAAGGCAAAATGGAGGAGGAAGAGAGGAACCTGAAGCTAGCAGATTATCAGGGCTCCAGGGCTGGGTTGCTCCTGGCATTACTGCTGGTTTGGTATGTGCAAATATTTTTTTGTCCTTGATGAGTTTCCATCCATTGATTCTTGTCCTGCTTTCAGGTGCTTTGGAGAATATGTTGACCACTTTTTCTTTCGGCAACCCTACAAATATTGGAAGACTGCTATTGTGTCACCACCTGCAACCATTACTTATATGTTTTAGGCTCCAGTCCCCTAATCATCTCTTGTTACTCTTCCCTGCACTCTTTCTAGAGTCTCAAAATCCTTTTAATATCATGGCAACTAAAACTGGATGCAATATTCCAAATGTGGTCTTACCAAACCATGATAGTGTGGTACTAGCACTTCATGTGAGCTTTATTCTACCCCTCTGTTGAGTGTACTTGAATTGAAAAGAAGTTTTATATAGTGGGGCAGGTGCCAGCTTAGAAGTCAGGAGACTATGAAATGTAGCCCCCACCTTATCTGCAGAGCTGACTGGGTGGCTTTAGGTCAATCACTCTCGCTCAGCCCTAGGAAGAAAAAATGGTAATATGCTTGTGAAAATCTCACTAAGGAAACTGAATCAAGACTGACTCACAGAATAATCATCTTTGTTATGGGGATAACAACCCCATAATCCCTCGCAGGGTGGAGTCTGGGCAACTGAATGGAGCTAGTATTTACTGGCCGGATACCATACCTGTCGCCAGTACAGAGTGTTGTTCAACAGATATATTCTCATTGTGCCCAGAGAGAAAGAGAGAAATATGAGACTGACTCACAGAATGCACACACTTATTTAATTCTTGAAGAAAGAGGTATGCCAATAATGGCAACCTACTCCCTGTCACACACACTGCAACAGGAATCTACACCGATAAATCAATCCATTTCAAAAGGCAATAATGGTCTTTTTACAGTCTCATCTCTTTGACTTCAAGTGCCCTATTCAACACAAGATCTATAAGATTTATACCAGGAGGGGGAAAAAAAGATTGGACCATCTAATTGCCATAAATAAAAGTCCAATTGGGTCTTAAAACCTTATTTATCTTAAAGCTGTATCTAAAAGCCTTTCAACCTTCAAAAGATAGCACAGCAAATCCCTATTTCAGGTGTGATAAAGTTTAGTGGGGAATTGTGAAAAGGGTCTTCTAAAAAGAGACAACAGTTCTGAATGTTGTACAAAGTAGGACTTTTTGCTAAATAAGAACGAATCTGTCAGAACCTGCAGGAAGCGAATGTATTTCGCTAAACTTATCTGTAAGATAAAATGACCATTATTGCAATGCTTCTGACTTTCATTTCTGAATCCCGGAGATAAAGGTAGTTTCTTTTATCTTGAACTCAATTCCTGGTGATTACAAGGAGGGCAGTCACAGCATTTTCCGGGCAAGAACATAGAAGTGGTTGTCATTGCTTTCTTTCAAGACAGCTGTTGACTATCCAGCCTAGCCCCCATTTCTGGTTTACCCTGTTGGTTTCTCATTTCAAGGACTAACCAGGCTATCCTTGCTTACTTCCTCAGGCCAGACAAGATCAGCCAAGGGCTGAATCTTGCTGAGATCTGAATAACAACCACCTTCTGTTTCTGTTGACAAGCCAAAGACTATTTATGAAAGTCTATTTTTTTTTTCCTGTAACCATCATCTCTCTCCTGCTCTCTATGCCCTCCTGGGCTTCTTACATTCTATGGAACTCCAGAGGAAGTTTGTGAGCTGTTCTGTAAAAAAAAAAAAAGAACTATAGATTATTCACATCTTGAGAAAAAAATATATCATAGTTGGAAAAGGTTTATCTTCAGCTTGTCTTCAACTTGCACCTTAAAAACAACTGGGGGGCACAGATACATTTCATGTCTCATTCAGGGTGGGGGGATTAGATTCCTATAAGAAAATCTAGTTGCTATGGCATCTAAGAAAATTGTTGTTATTGCATTTTAACAGATGTGGGGGGAAAAACCTCACCAATGCTGGAATCAAATCAGGTAGTTTGAGGAAGGGAGGGAGGTAGGGGAAGGGAAGGGAAGGAAGAGAGAAGGAGGGAGGGCAGAAGGAAGAAGGGAGGGAGAGAGAGAGGGAAAAAAGGAGGAGGGAGGAGGGAGGGAGGAGGGAGAGAGGGAGGAGGGAAAGAAGAAAGGAAGAGAAGGAAGGAAGGAGGGAAGGAAGGAAGGGAGGGAGGAGGGAGGGGGAAGGGAGGGAATGGAGAGAGGGAGGGAGGAGGGAAGGAATGAGGAAGGGAGGAAAGAAGGGAGAATGGAGGGAGAGAGGGAGGGAAAAAAGGAGGAGGGAGGGAGGAGGGAGGGAGGATGGAAAGAAGGAAGGAAGAGAAGAAAGGAGGGAAGGAAGGGAGGAGGGAGGGAGAAGGGAGGGAAGGGAGGATGGAGAGAGGGAGGGACGAGGGAAGGAATGAGGGAGGGAGGAAAGAAGGAATGAGGGAGGGAGAGAGGGAGGGAGAGAGGGAGGAGGGAGGATGGAAAGAAGAAAGGAAGAGAAGGAAGGGAGGGAGGAGGGAGGGAGGGGGAAGGGAGGGAGGGGGAAGGGAGGGAAGGGAGGAGGGAGAGAGGGAGGGAGGAGGGAAGGAATGAGGGAGGGAGGAAAGAAGGAAGGAGGGAGGGAGAGGTGGAGGGAGGTGGGAAGGAAGGAGGGAAGGAAGGATGGAGGGAAGGTGGAAGGAAGACAAAACACAGTTGTAGACTGTTTTAGTTTAATCATCAATTGTAAGACTTAAACATTCCATCTTTGCCAGTTGCTTCTTTTTCAAATCCTTAATACAACGGAAGTCATAAATGTTCCTGCAGCACTCAAAGACCTTAAAAGCTTTTTGTTTAAGAGAAATACATAGATGAGATGAGGCCTAATTTACACTGATTAGAAACTGACAAGACAGAATTCTTACAGAAGCTTCTATTTGTCTTCCTTATCATTATTTTTCTTTTATTTTTTGCAAAATCTCTTGAAATCAACCATGATGGAGAACAGCCCCACAGGGCAGAGAAATTCTTCCTTGGTTTGTTTACCAACTTTCTGGGGGAAAAATAGATTTTAGAGAAAAAGAAAATTCCAATGAACTCCTCAAGGGTGACTAATTAGTAAGTGTATATACCATGTTTCCCCAAAGATAAGACAGGGTCTTATTTTCTTTTGACCCCCCAAAATAAGCGCTTGGCCTTATTTTTGGGAAGGTCTTATTATTTCTGAGGTGCAGGAGGATTAGAGTTCGTAATTTTGAATGGTGACTAAACAAACTGTTGTAAGTCAATGACTATCTGTACACCAAACATTAAATAAGAGTGACCTAAATAAGGATAAGCTAACCTGACCAGACCTGATCTGAAATAAGGGTGAATAGAAAGAAGGACTAGGAGAGACATGATAGCAGTGTTCCGATATCTCAGGGGTTGCCACAAAGAAGAGGGAGTCGAGCTATTCTCCAAGGTACCTGAGGGTAGAACAAGAAACAATGGGTGGAAACTAATCAAGGAGAGAAACAACCTAAAACCAAGGAGAAATTTCCTGATAGTAAGAACAATGAATCAGAACAGAATACCTGTGGAAGTACCTGTGGAACAGAAATTACCTCCGGAAGTTGTGAATGCCCCAACACTGGAAGTCTTTAAGAAGATGTTGAATAGCCATTTGTCTGAAATGGTATATGGTTTCCTGCCTAGGAAGGGGGTTGGACTAGAAGACCTCCAAGATCCCTTTCAACTCTATTGTATTGTATTGTATTGTATTGTATTGTATTGTATTGTATTGTATTGTATTATTGAAATGGAAATACTCACTATATCTTCATGGTACTATCAGCTTTTTCAATGCAGTGGAAACCGCTGGTAAGACTTTTTTTTAAAACTTCAGGGTTTTTTAAAAAAATAAATAAATCAGAAGTATAAGCTAATCATGGAGAATATCACATGTACTTTGTCATGAAAAGGGATTGGCTCAGATGTATACTTTATGGCACTGGGTTTCAAAGATAAGAGGAACAATGAGGCATTAAAGTCAAAAGCTCCTTTTGCAACAGAAGAAAAAAAAGCTTTGTAGAAATAGAAAGAAAGATTGTGTTTCATTTTTTGGAAACCTCTCTGTGGGATGTGTGTGTGTGTGTGTGTGTGTGTGTGTATGTATATGTATATGTATATGTATATGTATATGTATATGTATATGTATATGTATATGTATATGTATATGTATATGTATATGTATATGTATATGTATATGTATATGTATATGTATATGTATATGTATATGTATATGTATGTATGTATCGTGTTTCTGTGAAAATAAGACCTGTTCCCAAAATAAGCCCTACCATGCCCAATATAAGCCCTACCTCAAAATAAGCTCTGCTTAAGTACCCGTACAGCCCCCCCCATTGCCCATTCCATCTGGTTGCTTGTGGTGCCATGGCTGCAAGGCCTTTTGCCCCGCTAAGAGCAAGCAGAAGAAGTGGGCCTCCCATGTACTTCCAAAGTAAATGGGGGGGGGGGATTAGGACATCCTTGAAAATAACCCCTAGTGCTTATTTTGGAGCCCAAAAGAAAATAAGACTGGGTCTTATTTCGGGGAAAACACAGTATGTATGTCTGCATTTGATCTCTATAGACATTATTCTCAAATGATGACCAGGCAAAGCCAGAGGGTGGGGTTAAACACGTCATCAGTTTGGAGTCACTGCGCCCCTAGTAAGAGATCTAGGTCCATCCTGCTTTTAAGACCATTGATTCTTACTTGGCATCAATTTGCCTTGATCATTAGTAGAACAGATACTTGTGAATAGGTTGCATGAAACGTACTATTTTTAAACTCTATCCTGGCTCTTGATTTCCTGCGCCTTGACATTATATGCTGAAAGGGAAAGTGTGATCTGCATGCAAATTGAATATTGTGGAACTGCTATCGGTTGAAAACAAAATCTACAAAGCAACCCTATGCCAAAGCTAACCAGCATTGTTGTGACTGAGAGATGCTTGTTCTGTGAAATGAAGTTTTCTCTTAGGGGCGTACATAACTGCCCATGCTACTGTCTTTTGCTTCTGGATACTAGACTATAGAATAATAGAGTTGGAAGGGACCTTAGATGTCTTCTAGTCCAACACCAACACCCCGCTCAAGCAGGAGACCCTATACAAGTGTTGTGGTCCACCAGTGGCCTGGAGAACTGGCAGCAGTCAGACAGAGAGGAGGTTGGGGAGGAACATGGGCCAGTCCTGGAGTCTGGGGAAGGCTCTGATGAGGGCTTTGCATCGGAGGCAGAGAGAGGGCCAGGGCCATCTGGGAGTTATGTGCTGCCTCCAGAACCTCCAGAGTTGGACAGAAGTGAGGCAGAGGAACAAGCTCCCCCCGTTCCCAGTGTGTGCATGCGCAGAGCTGCCAGAAGGCAAGAACAATTAAGACAGAAGAGATGACTCAGAGTAAGGCTTGGAGGTGATTGGCCCCTCCCATAGGACATAAAGGAGGAGCAAAGGCACATGAGTCTTTGCAGGAAGCAACTTGGTTCATGCTGGTCAATGTACCTTTTGAAGTTCCATTTTGACTCTTTGCTCTGTGTGGCCTTGCCAAGCTAATTGTCAATTAAGTCTTTGGCAGTGTTTTCAAAGAAGATAAAGGTGGGTGCTTATCATCCTTATCCCGAAAGACTTTGGCAGCCTACTGTCGGACTCTTTACAAACTATTTGGGACTCATAACAGGCTGTGAATAGATGTAATTCACAGCCTTTGAAATAAAAAAGAGGGTTTTTGGACCTAATTGTGTGCTTTTTACTGTATCAGGAAGCCTAGGTCAGAACAATGTTATACTCTTACTTACACCACTTCATTTTCACAATAAAAATGCTCTTCAAAGTACATTACAATATTACATACAGAAGGTGAGTAACTGTGAACAGGGCCTCGTGATCCAGGAACACACACTACTGACACACAACACAAAGTCCATTGTACAAATAGCCTTCCTGGCCAATTTCTGAATATTTTGCATTACATTGTCCAATTTGCCCAATTCTGCATTAATTTGAGGGCCGTTCCCATTGAAAGCACATGGATGCTTACAAATGCTTTGTCGTTTTTTTTTTTTTTTAAAGAATTGACACAGTTCTAGCTATTTTGACTGAGCTGAGGCATTGAGACGGACACGTTTTAGAGTCACTGGGTTTTTCTTTTCCTTTCTTGCCTTTCTTCTCTGCGCTGACATTCCATGTTGAGGAGTGTCACTTCAGATTGTGTCACTCTCCCTCAACTGTGTCCTGCAGCATAGCATAACTGATGCAGGCTGACATCACCTGCTTGCCTAGGATTTGCCAACTTTTAAGAAAAGCTTCATTTGCTTCCTCAAAAAAATATGTGAGCTAAAAAAATTGTTATTTGTGGAACTGGCCGATCTTTGACCCATCGTCATTAAATATGTATATCCTGATTAAATGAGCTGAATTCTAGTTTACGTGGCATACACTTGTTTTTCTCATAACAAACCCTGACGCTTTTTGATCCTTGAAACAAGAAGCTCAAAAATCCTTTGTTTTCTTCCCACCGTGTTGTTTTAAGATTCCTGGCATCCTAAACTCTTATTGAAGAACTTTGTCTCAGAACTGACGTGACTATAGAAATAGCAATAGCACTTAGACTTATATACCGCTTCATAGTGCTTTACAGCCCTCTGTAAGCAGTTTACAGAGTCAGCCTATTGCCCCCAACAATCTGGCTCCTCATTTTACAGACCTCGGAAGCAGTGGTGGGGTTGAAAATGTTCCACTACCGGTTCTGTGGGTGTGGCCTTGTGGGAATGGCAGGGGAAGGATACTGCAAAATCCCCATTCCCTCCCCACCCCACTAACCTGCTTTCCAGCTCCGTTCTCCTGTTCAGGACAACAAAAGAAGATCAGCTGGGAGGCTGGGAGGCAACAGAGTGGGGCCAATCTGTTTGACGGTTCTCCAAACTACTCAAAATTTCTGCTATAACTTCTCCAGAACCTGTCAGAACTGGCTGAATACCACCTCTGCTCGGAAGGATGGAAGGCTGAGTCAACCTTGAGCCTGGTGAGATTTAAACTGCCAAATTGCAGGCAGTCAGCAGAAGAAGCCTGCAGTACTGCATTCTAACCACTGCACCGCCGCTGCTTCTTAGGGTGGTAATACAAGTTGGAGAGAGCTTGACTGTACTTTTTTGCCTCAAACTCTCCATTGCTAAGATGAAATTCTCTCTCCATAAATTAATGTCTTAATTTCCCTAAAGCCCAAGTGGAAAAGAAAGAAGATAATTATTTTCTGGTGGGGTTTTTTTGTTGTTTTTTTTGCAAACAATCTGAAGCACGACAAGGCCATATGATATAGTTGTGAAACAGAGGCGAAGTTTGTCTGTTGTGTGGGAAGGTGTGATTGCATGCATCTAAAAGAACAGGACCAGGTATTATTTAACTTAATTATGGTTTCATCTGAAAAGGCTCCTCACCTGAGAAAGATGACAAAAGTGTCCTTGCTTTCTTGGGGCCTTCTGCATCAGGTGAGCCAATCCATAGGACAGGTTCTGGAGCAGAGACATCAGCATTAAACCACATTTTTTTTCTTTCCAACCCTTTGATCCAGTTGCCCACCATTTCTGGAGCTGAAGGATCTGGTTACATCCACTCATTCCCTTGTCCTCATGCTGTAATGTATTCCAGATGGGCCTTGAAGACCATAACTGTGTCAGGGTACCAAGTAACAGCCCCAACGAAAGAAAACTCCAAGTCTTGAGTTTCTTCAAAGTTCCACTTTTTTAGAGATGTCATATTGGCACATCTGGGAAAACCTGGAAGCTTTCAGATTCAGGTTTTTCCCACCTGAAAGTCCCTGCCCAGCACCCACATGTCCAGGATATGGTCCAATCAGGCACCATCCAAAACTGGAGATGCCTCCCAGTCACACCATCACAGCTGCAGGGCAAGGTGGCCTTGACTCCCTGAGAAAAGAAAGTTATTTTGACTATATAAGACCCATACTCCATATAATCCCTCCTCCCGTTTTCCCACAGTAGAAAGTGTGGAAGGCCTGAAAGCCCAAATGTAAATGATGGCTTCCAGGTCTGACAGACTGAATACTACCCAGAAATAGCAATTAGCACATGATGTAGCATCCTTCACACTAGCCAGGGCAATTCAGTATTGCTCTATATCATCATTGTTGCAAGAGCTGAATGGTTGCCGGTTTGCCTCTGTAGCAAAGGTGGTATTCAGCAGGTTCTGACCAGTTGTGGAGAACCAGTAGCGGAAATTTTGAGTAGTTCAGAGAACCAGTAAATACCCCCTCTGACTGCCCCTGCCTCCCATCTATTCTCTGCCTCCCGAGTCCCATCTGATCAGTATCCTTCCCCTGCCATGCCCACCAGCCACTCTCACAGAACCAGTAGTAAAAAAAATGAATCCCACCACTGCTCTGTACAGTTCAAGGCATCATGTGTCCTAGTGGACAACCATTTAAATGTGAGCCAGCAGTGTGCAGCAGCTGCCAAAAAAGCCAACACAGTTCTAGGCTAAATAAACAGAGGGATAGAATCAAGATCACATGAAGTGTTAATACCCCTTTATAATGCCTTGGCAAGGCCATACTTGGAATGCTGCAGTCAGTTTTGGTCACCATGATGTAAAAAAGATGTGGAGACTCTAGAAAGAGTGCAGAGAAGAGCAACAAAGATGATTAGGGGACTGGAGGCTAAAACATATGAAGAACTATTGCTGGACCAGAGTATGTCTGGTTTAATTAAAAGAAGGACTCTGGGTGACATGATAGCAGTGATCCAAAATCTTCAGGGGCTGCCACAAAGAAGAGGGAGTCAAGCTATTCTCCAAAGCACCTGAAAGCAGGACAAGAAGCAATGGGTGGAAACTAATCAATGAGAGAAGCAACCTAGAACTAAGGAGAAATTTCCTTAGAGAGTTAGAACAATTAATCAGTGGAACAACTTGCCTCCAGAAGTTGTGAATGCTCCAACACTGGACGTTTTTAAGAAGATGTTGGATAGCCATTTGTCTGAAGTGGTGTAGGGTTTCCTGCCTAAGCAGGGGGTTGGACTAGAAGACCTCCAAGGTCCCTTCCAACTATGTTATTCTATTCTATTCTATATTCCACACTATTTCTTCTCCTGTGGTAAGTCTTCATCCTGGACAAAAAAAAATCACCTCCTTACTCCTACCATTCAGTAAACTTTAGAAGGATATCTTTTTCCAAATGGATTTGTGGAAAGATGCAAGGTTGGAAAAAGTAGTTGAATGAGGATGAATCTTGCTGTTTGGTACTATAAGATGGTGTGATTTTTAATACAAGGTTACTTTGAAGGGATGATAGTATTACGTGTAGATATTCTACAATTAGATTCACAGGGTAAAGCTAGTGGAAACTTAATAAAGTTCTAATCAAGAACCTAACAGTTATTATGGTAGCATCTCAAAATATAGGCAGTTTGAGGAACAATGGTTATATTTCCAAATGTTAAGAAAAAGCTTTATATATCACTCCAAGAACTCAAATCACAATGAGTACAACAATAGATTTTAGCAGTGATGAAATTTATTTTTTTTACTACTGGTTCTGTGGGCATGGCTTGGTGGGCGTGGTGTGGCTTGGTGGGCATGGCTTGGTGGACATGACAGGGGAAGGATACTGCAAAATCTCCATTCCCACCCCACTCTGGGGCCCGCCAGACTTGGCATTTGCCAGTTCTCCGGACTCCTTAAAATTTCTGCTACCGATTCTCCAGAACCTGTCAGAACCTGCTGGATTTCACCTCTGGATTTTAGTATTCAATTTCAATTTGCAAGTCCCAATTGTAATGTTTTCCCTGAATCCAAGTGTTACCCAGAATAACAACATCAATGAATCAGATTTCCTTCATTTCAATAATCATTATATCAAACATGTTATGAACAAGAGGCCTGTCTGTTTGGATCTTAATGCCCCACAAGATTTTAAACTGCTCAATTTCCAGATCCTTTTCAACTTGATGGTTCCAATAGATTTTTTTTTTTAATTTATATTCAAATCCAAAGCTCTGGTAAAGTTGCCAATGGATAAACTGGCAGTTTGGCCATGATGTTGCTTATCAGTTTGTGAAATTTTGCTGCAGCTACTAATTAAATGGTCCATAGTTTCATCGTTGTTAGTTTAATAGTACTATCTGGTCAGTCATAGCTGCCAATTCTTTAGCTAGTGTTGGTCTTTATACACCTCGAGTTCTTCCCAAGAACCTAGGATATCATTTATGTATCGGCCAGGGGTAGGTTCCTGCCAGTTCTAACCTCTTCTATAGAAGAGGTTCCACAAATCTACAAAGCCGTTTAGAACCGGTTCCAGCTCCCTCCCCCCGCCCGTCCGCACATCATCAAGATAAAGAGCGAGAGGAGGAATTCTGGGAATTGAAGTCCACAAGTCTTAAAGCTGTCAAGTTTAAACACCCCTGGAGGGTTTTTTTTCTAAAGGGTTAGGGGTGCAAGGGTCTTGTAACTTGACAGCTATAAGACTTGCGTGCTTCAAATGCCAGAGTTTCTGAGCCACCATTTTGGTTGCTAAGCAAGAGCATTGTTAAATGAGTTTTGCCACATTATACAAGTTGGCCACACCCACCCAGTCACGTGGCTGGCAAGCCACTCCCACCCAGTCACATGGGTGGCAAGCCACTCCCACCCGGTCACATGGGTGGCAAGCCACTCCCACCCGGTCACCTGGCCGGTAAGCCACTCCCACAAAGCAGGCCACACCTACAGAAGAGGTTCTAAAAAAATTTTGAAACCCACCACTGGGTCTAGTAAATATATGGATCCAAGCAGTGACGTCTTTTGCACTTGACAGATAGAAATTTAGTGAATGTGCAGATTTTCTAAGTTCCACGCCAGATTTTTTGTGATGGCAACTGGCGCGCCAATAACCACAGGAACTACCATTCTATGCTGTAATCTTTCAACTTTGATTGTCAGATTTTGATCTTTGTGATCTTCTCCAATTCTTATCCTACTATTGTCTGCTTTTGTCACATCAATTCTTCACCTTTTCTTTTTCTCAAGCAGAGTTAAATCTGGTGTATTATGAGACAAAACTTTATCAGACTGTATTCAGAAATACCACAATATTTTAAACTGCTTATTTTTGGACTACGTTTTCAACAATATGCTCCCAACAATTTTTCAATACTGGCACATGATATTTTTGATAGACGTTCCAGCGAATCATTTTTGGAAACTGTTTTATTTTTTTATAATCAGTTTGTACAATCCTACGTCTCACTGTACACTCTGAAGTTTGAATCATTTGATGATGGTTTTTTTCAATTCTGGCCTTGATTGCATTACTTCAAATAATTTGCTCTTAAGAAGCCAAAATCAAGCCTTCTGGTTTTTTAAATGCTCCAGTTGTGAGCCATTACTAGTTTTTACCTTTATCCACTTTCTCCTGGATCTTTTGAAGGAATTGACCATCTAATGCTTTTTTTTAACCAACATTCTGCACTTCATTCTTCCCTGTGATTATTTCATGATAATATTGTTCGCATAGTCAGCCAGATGTTCGGATGGATTTGGCATTTTATCCACCTATCGAGTCCTTCCCAAGGATCTGGGATAGTACAGTAGATGTTGATGTTTGATGATGTTAAAGGTATCATCACAGGATGCAAACTGTTTAATTAAAGCTGCCTTTTGCAATTGATTGATGGTGAATTTGTCAATGCGGATGGTGTTTAAATGGTGCTCCAGTTGTTTTACAGTTACACCAATGAACCTATTCAGGGGTGAAATCAGAGGTGAAATCCAGCAGGTTCTGACAGGTTCTGGAAAACCAGTAGTGGAAATTTTGAGTAGTTCGGAGACCTGGCAAATGCCACTTCTGGCTGGCCCCAGAGTGGGGAGGGAATGGAGATTTTGCAATATCCTTCCCCTGGAGTGGGTTGGGAATGGAGATTTTGCAGCATCCTTCCCCTGCCCCACCCACCAAGCCCCGCCCACCAAGCCACACCACATCCACCAAGCCACGCCCACAGAACCAGTAGTAAACAAAATGTGAATTTCACCACTGGGTGAAATGCTCTGAAGTCTGCTACTGGTTCGCTTTGCTACCAGTTTGCTGCGTGTGCTTTGCGCGATTTGCGTGCATGCACACCACAGATGCTACCACGCAGCACTGAAAAAGGAGGGTTTAAGAAGGCTTTTCCTGCTTTCTAGAGAATATAAGTCATGTAGCATAGCTGATAGCTGTACAGCTGATCATCAGAACTACTGGTTCACCCAAACCGATAGCAAAAAAATGCTACCGGTTCGAGTTAAATTATTGCAATGTGGTGTCTTATAGTCCTGAAGTCAGAATTGTAGTAAATTCTATCTGGAGCCTCCCAAAACAATGTTCTATGCCCCATGGTGGTTAGAATACATATGAACTTAATTATGGCATGAATAAGAAACAGGGTAGCATCATTTTAGCAGGTATGTATGTATTTATTTCTGCTTACCTTTCCCTTCCATTTTATGTATAAAAGTTATTTATTTATAAGATTTATTTATAAATAAGTAAACAGGAAGTGTGCGGGAGGCAGAAAGAAATCAAGTCCGCACGCACTTCCATTTCACAGAGAGTTTCAAACATTTCCCTCAGCAAACAAATCTCAAACACCTCATCCAGTTGTGCTAAAATAGACACGCTAATATTTCTTTGTTCTACAGAACAGGCTTTAATGTGAACATCAGAGACAGCAGACGGCTTGATAAAATATCTAGCCTGCATAATGCTATTAAAATTGCTATGATGGAGCAAAACAGGATTTCATGTCAAGCCAAATTGTCCTGAAATGCAAAAAAAAAATATTTCATGAATATTGTTAGAGAGGAAAATTGTGAGCTTTCAGAAACATATGCCACGTCAGCATTCTCATTCTTCCCTATTTAAAAAAAAATAACAAGTATAATTTTGCAACTAAGGATCTCAGGGCTTTCTGGTTCAATAAACCCAGGAATACAGTCAAGATCAGTGATGGCAAACCTTTTTGGCACAGAATGCTCAAGCTGGAAGGCGCTTGTGCACATATGCGCATGTGCACACGCCTGAGCGCTGGGATGTGTGTTTTCTTTTTTTCCAGACAAATTTCAAAGTTTCAACAATGACATTCAAGACCCCCTTTTTAATATTGATGAACGTGGGGAAATTAGAATATACTGAAATGATTATTATAAATGAGCTGTATAAAATGTGACCCAGTCCATAAAGTATGTGTCAGCGTTCCAAATATCATCCAAAATTAAATCAGAGTCCAAGGCAAAGTATTGCTCTAAGTTCCAATTTATTAAGAGAGACATGTTGGCACATCTGTGGAAAACCCGAATCTGAAAGCTTCCTGGGTTTTCCACCCAGTTGAAAGTTGATGATCCTGCCTCCACACCCACAAGTCCATCACATGGTCCAATCTCCCACTGCCATGCTGGCAGTTCCACCCATCCAGTTCCGGTCAGGCTCAGAGGTGCCAAGACAAAGGATGACCTTGGCTTTCTAGAAAGAATTTTGTTATGGCTACATATAATTTAACTTCTTACAATCCCCCCTCCCATTTTCCCACAATAGAAAATGCATAGTAGAATAATAGAAAGTGTGGCAAGCCAAAAAATGACCTTGGGCTTCTAGAAAGGGATGTTTTATTTTGACAACAACACATTCTACTCCTTACTAGAGCCGAGGTGGCACAGTGGTTAGGGTGCAGTACTGCAGGCCACTTCAGCTGACTGTTATCTGCAGTTATCTGCAGTTCGGCGGTTCAAATCTCACCGGCTCAAGGTTGACTCAGCCTTCCATCCTTCCAAGGTGGATGAAATGAGGACCCAGACTGTGGGGGCGATATGCTGACTCTGTAAACCGCTTAGAGAGGGCTGAAAGCCCTATGAAGCGGTATATAAGTCTAACTGCTATTACTATTCCCCCTCCCAATTTCCCCACTAATGAAACTGAATAGTAAAATAACAGAGTGTGTGGCAGGCCAAAGATCCTAAAAGGAATATGACTGCAGGCCTGACAGTATGTATGACAACATTTTGTGCATGTACAGACCATTTTAGATGCAAATTTTAGATGCAAATTTTGCATATGCACGTGCAAAATGTTTTGTATCCCAAACTAGCAGTAATGCCAGCGGTAACCCCCCCCCCCCCCTGGTTAACGTGACCAAAGACATCTGAGGAGGGTGGGAAGTTTCTATTCTTTTTATTAATCTGAAGCATGGGAGTTTTCCAGTGCTAGCTTCAACTTTCTAAGTCAGTGTTTCTCAACCTTGGCGACTTTAAGTCTTGTGGACTTCAATTCCCAGAATTCCCCAGCCAGCTGTGCTGGCTCGGGGATTCTGGCAGTTGAAGTCCACAGGACTTAAAGTTGCCAAGGTTGAGAAACACTGTTCTAAGTTATACTTTCTAAGAAAATACTTAATAAAAGGTCTTTCAAGCCTGAATGGAGCTTCTGATTCCTGATTCAATTGGGTTCATTGCTTGGAACAATGACAACTCACTGATAAGGTTTTTGAATTATCTATAAATTATCTATAGAAACAAAAAGCTTCTTATGGGAACCATTCAAGACCCCTTGAAGAATTCTTGAGTAGCAAGGAAAGTGAGGAAGAATCATAACTTATTCCTTCCTTCCCTCCTCCCTCTCTCCATCCCTCCCTCCCCCCTCTCCCTTCCTAATGGAAGGCTTTCATTTTGAAAGCGTTATCTAGCTCTATTTATTTATTTATATTGATTGTGTTTATATGTGGCCCTTTGTCAAAGAAGTCAAAGTCACACGCATAGGGAATATCCCTCATTTTATTCATGACAACAAGCTGTTGAAGTACGTTCCGTTCAGACAAAATGAGACTGTTTCAAAGTCAGCCAATGAGACGTGAGGTGGACAGAGACTTGCTCATTGCTCCTTCATTCAGACCAGAAAGTTGAAGAAAATGTGACAGCAGTATTTGGGATGCTTCAGGGAAGGATGACAAGTTATGGATATAAAAGACAGGCAAGAGGGATATGTAAGCCAGGGGTACAGCATACATATAGAAGAGCCGAGGTGGTGCAGTGGTTAGGGTGCAGTACTGCAGGCCACTTCAGCTGACTGTTATCTGCAGTTCAGTGGTTCAAATCTCACAGGCTCAAGGTTGACTCAGCCTTCCATCCTTCCGAGGTGGGTGAAATGAGGACCCAGACTGTGGGGGCGATATGCTGACTCAATTTGCTAAAAATCTGTAAACCGCTTACAGAGGCCTGAAAGCCCTATGAACCGGTATATAAGTCAAATAAATAAATAAATAAATAAATAAATAAATAAATAAATAAATAAATAAATAAATAAATAAATAAATAAATAAATAAATAAATAAATAAATAAATAAATAAATAAATAAATAAATAAATAAATAAATAAATAAATAAATAAATAAACAGACAAACAAATAAATATAGCCCTATGAAGCGGTATATAAGTCAAATAAATAAATAAATAAATAAATAAATAAATAAATAAATAAATAAATAAATAAATAAATAAATAAATAAATAAATAAATAAATAAATAAAGCATGATGTTTTTTCACATAACAAACCAAAATGGAACTTTGTAGATGAACTTTCTGGTATCTGATTATAAATTGTGATTCTGTTCACGACTCTTCCATACCACATGCAGGGGTGGGATTCTACTGGTCTGGACCAGTTCGAGCGAACCGATAGCTCCAACAATCAGCTGGGAGCGAACCGGTTCTCCCCGACGATCAGATGGGCCCACCCTCCCGTACCTTTATCTTCTCAGCTGACTTGCGCAGAAGAGCAGATTGCTGCACGAATCAGCTATGGTGCTCCTCTGAAGATACCCGGAAGTGGAGATTTCTTCAAACTGTGCATGCACGCCCAGCATGCATCAGGCACGGACGCGTGGGAAGCATGCCCATGTGCGCAAATCGGGCAGTCACTGAACCGATTGCTAAACAGCGAAGATCCCACCACTGACTGCATGTATCACATACTTTGAACATTAAAGATAGCTCATGAATGAAAGAGAATATGTGTGTCCCTGTATAATGTTATATAATCTATATAATGAGATATAGAAGCAAAGGCAGCGTCACAAACAGGCTGAAGAACAGTTTTTATCCATGGGCTGTAAAAATCCTGAATGCAAAATAGCATCATAACTACGTAGTACGATATACTTGCAGGGCCGGAGCAATGTGTAACATGCTCACAATGGGGGCAATAGTACTGTGTGTTTTTTAATATGATTTACTGGGTCAGGGATTTCTGTTTTCACTGTGAGTTGGATTGTGTTGGGTTTGGGTTAGGGTTTGTGTTGGGGGGATGCACTAAGGGAGGCTCAGCCAATTTCATTGTATACATCAGTGATGGCTAACCTTTTCTGGACTGAGTGCCCAAAGCCCCCAAATGCAATGCGCCCCCACCCATGCGCTCGTGTACTCCGCCCCCTGTACATGCACTTGCACCCCCCTCTTGCCCCCCTCAAACATGTGTGCACGTCCCCCACCCACCGCATGCATGCATGACCACCCTGCACGCCCTCCATCCCCCTACACATGCGCAGGAGAGACATGAAGGCCAGCTGGCTGGCGAGACGCGAGCACACATGCACAGTGGAGGTGAACTGGGGTGACGGCTCGCATGCCATCAGAGAGGGTGCTGTATGCTACCTCTGGCACGCATGCCATAAAGTTTAGCCATCATGGGTATACATGACAATAAAGGTTTGAATTGAATTGAATTGAATTGAATTGATGTTGTAGGATCCAGTCTGGGTCGATCACTGGGAACAGAGCAGAGGTGGTATTCAGTGGGTTCTGACCTGTTCTGGAGAACCGTTAACGGAAACTTTGAGTAGCTCAGAAAACCGGCAAATACAACCTCTGACTGACCCCAACCCCATTTATTCTCTGCCTCCCGAGTCCCAGCTGATCGGGAGGAAATGGGGACTTTACTGTAACCTTCCCCTGGAATGGGGAGGGACTGGAGATTTTACAGTATCCTACCCTGCCACACCCACCAAGCTACACCACGCCCACCAAGCCACGCCCACAGAACCGGCAGTAAAAATATTGAATCCTACCACGGGACCAGAGGTTTTGATATCCGAGCTTTTGGACTTATGGGAGTTTCTCAGGGATCTTGTGATCTTGATCCTTTTCGTGTATTTCTAGTATCAGGATAAGGGGATCTTCTATTTAAAGGAATAAACTTTCCTTAGCGTTTTACTGCTTTGGAGAATGTGGCTTTAAGAGTAATCTACAAACCTTTCCAAAGAACAAGACACATTTGAGTGATGCTTTTCCTCCTTTGTAGCTCAACTTTTTCAGGCTTAATATTTAAAGTAAAACATTTCTTCACCTGGGAAAATGTAGTCTGGATAGATCCTGGAGCCATAGGTTTATTAGTTTTCAGAACATTCCCACTGCAGGATTTTATTTTACTTTATTTTTAAAAGGAGAACACAGTTCAGCAACTGGCAACAAATGCAATTGATTAAAAAAAAAAAATCTACATCTATCCAGTTAGGCAGCATTTGGAGTTAGTATTTGAACAGGGGAAATGCCACTGGGGTTTGAATACTATTTCTGTCATTTTGCCACAGCTTGGAAGCAATTGCATCCAAAAAACATGGCAAATTTAGGAGAATGTATATTCAATAAATCTCCCAGGTACTTTGCCATGCAGAATAGTGTATAAAGTCAATATCTAAATGATTTCAGTTGGCTCATGTCACATCTCACAAAAAAGTTATTTACATTCATTACCTTTTATATCAGCTTATATGCTGTATTTTTTGAGGAATTCTCAGAGTCTTAGTATCTTAGTCATGTGGAGAATGGATAGATGTATTTAGATGTTCAATATATGATGGATGATAGATGGGATAGGATAGGATAGGATGGGATGGGATGGGATGGGATGGGATGGGATGGGATAGAATAGAATAGAATAGAATAGAATTCTTTATTGGTCAAGTGTGATTAGACACACAAGGAATTTGTCTTTGGTGAATAAGCTCTCAGTGTACATAAAAAGACATGAAAAGATAATTCGTCAAGAATCATAAGGTACAATACAGAATGATCTTCATAGGGTACAAATAAGCAATCAGGAAATAATATCAATATAAATTGTAAGGATACAAGAAACAAAGTTATGGTCTTGCAGTCATGTGGGAGGAGATGGGTGATAGGAACAATGAGAAGACTAATAGTAATACGGCTTAGTGAATAGTTTGACAGTGGTGAGGGAATTATTTATTTAGCAGAGCGATGGCGTTTGGGGAAAAAACTGTTCTTATGTTTAGAGACAGAGACAGAGAGACAGACAGAGAGACAGAAAGACAGACAGACGCACATTCTTCATCTTCCCGGATGGGCTCCGGAGTCATCGCTGGCCGCGCAGAGCCTCACCGCAGCTCCACGCCGTGGAAAACATAGGCACGCGCACACATCCTGTACAGTCTCTGAGACTTTGTAACTTCTTCTCACTCGCCCGGGCTTCTGCAGAAGCTTCCCTCCGAAGCCCTCTGAAGCCCACCGAGGGAGGAAAGGCCAGTTGGGAGAGGGGCTTTGGTCCTGCTCCGGGCTGTAATTGTGTGTGTGTGTGCTCGCCTATGTTTTCCACAGCATGAGGCCACAGCCGGAAGATGAGGAATGTGAAGGGGACCACAGAGACCTCGTCCTTCTGAAGAGGACCTGTCCTCGAAGAGGGCAAATGTGGTGGCATCAGTCTTGGGGTGTTCTGTGGAGCCTCCCAGGGAAAAACACTGCTGCCAGATACTTTTAACCATATATTTTGATCCTATGACTGCAGAATGCTGGAAAAAAACATAAATTTAAGCCAGTTGTTGAGCCAGTTTCAAATGTGATTGGAACACTCAACAAGATGACCACAGTATGTTTGTGTGTGTGGGTTAGTGAGAGAGAGAGAGAGAAAGAGAGAGAGGGAGAGAGAGAGAGGGAGGGAGGGAGAGAGACAGACAGACAGAGACACAGAGAAAGAGAGAAAGAGAGAGAGGGAGGGAAGGAATCAGAGAGAGACGGACAGACAGACAGACAGACACACACACACATACACAGAGGGGGAGGGAGGAACGGAGAGAGAGACAGACAGACAGAGGCACAGAGAAAGAGAGAAAGAGAGAGAGGGAGGGAAGGAATCAGAGAGAGACGGACAGACAGACACACACACACACACACACACACACACAGAGGGGGAGGGAGGAATGGAAAGAGAGACAGATAGACAGACAGACAGAGAGACAGAAAGATAAAGAGAAAGGAAGAAAGAAAGAAAGAAAGAAAGAAAGAAAGAAAGAAAGAAGAAAAAAAGAAAAAAGAAAAAAGAAAAGAAAGAAAGAAAGAAAAAGAAAGTGGGAGAGAGAGATGAAAGAAAGGAAAGAAAGGAAGGAAGGAAGGAAGGAAAGAAAGAAAGAAAGAAAGAAAGAAAGAAAAAGAAAGAGAAGTTATGACCATAATTGAGCCCAAAATTTTGGTTGCTAAGCAAGACTGTTGTTAAATAAGTTTCACCACATTTTCGAAGTTGGCCATGCCCACCTGGTCACATGACCATTGAGCCACTCCCACAAAACAGACCACACCTACAGAATGGGTTCTAAAAAATTTTGAAACCCACCACTGCAAAGAACGTTATTGATTACAGTGGAGGAAAGCATGTTAGTATTTACATGGCTATCTTTCCTGCAATCTTAGAAACACTGAACAGTAAAAATACGAAAGAAATAAATCAGCGCTTTCATTTTAAAGAAAGAAAAGTTTTAGGAATGGTCTCTCTGTGTGTCTCTTTTCTTTGGCAATATCACCGAAGGCCGGAAAATGGCTTTGATCATTTCTACAGGGAATTCCCAACAGACTTTTTTTTCCACTTGTAACTTGAAATAGAGACTGTGGTTCATTCCAGCCCGAACAAATCTAAAAAGAAGTCATGGTTTAATACATAGGAGAATAGCGAGGTGAAAAGGGTGGGGTGATGCAAAGGGAATGGACAGAAGGGATTTTTAATGTCTCCTTTTATTCTGTAGCAATTCTCAGTCATCCAGGTCATGGTTGTCCCAAAAGTGCTTTTTCAGGAGACAACTGGACTTTCTTGGTTTTTTTTTCTTTTGAAGATGTTTTGCTTCTCATCCAGGAAGCTTCTTCAGCTCTGACAGGATGGTGGGGAATGGAAGGATTTGTACTCCTTGCATACAGCTGGTCATTTGCAGCCTTTTAGAGGGTCGTTGAAGCACTTGGAGGTTTATCTGTGTCCTGAGGGCACCTGAGTGGTGCTCCTGGTTCCTGTAGTCTGCAATTCCCCTCCCTCTGGAAATCCATTTCTACTCCCACCACACCATTCAAAGGGTGTTGTCAGTGGTGGGATTCAACCAGTGTAACAACCAGTTTGCTGATATCTGCTGTGTTTTCTGGAAAATAAGACAGGGTCTTATCAGGTGCAGTGGTGCCAAGACAAAGGATGACCTTGGCTTTCTAGAAAGAATTTTGTTATGGCTACATATCATCTAACTCCGTACAATCCCCACTCCCATTTCCCCACTTTAGAAACAGCATAGTAGAATAGAAGCATGGCAGGACAACGATCCAAAAGGAACATGGCTTCAGGCCTGACATAGATCTATTTATAGGCAACTGTGCATGCGCGCAGAACAAAATTGTGCGTGCACTGAACCGGCAGCAATGCCGGCAGAAACCCACCCCTGCTTTACATGTCAGATAATGCAGCCTAGTTACTGAAAACAAGCATTTAAATAATAATAATAACAAAGCAATTTAAATCAAGTTCATTTTGAAAAAAGGAAGCAAGGCTTGGACCCATTTTTAAAAGATCTGTCATTCAAAGTGTTGATGGCTGTCTTGCACTGGGAGAGTAAATAATGCATAAATAAGTAGATCTTCAGAGAAGCAAATTCTCATGGCTTTAATGAGGCTTTGTTACATGAGCTTTTTGTTTTGCACAATATCTTATTATCAGTGGAGAAAAGAAGTAATCAATTTGACTTTATTTAACCATATAAAAATATCAGCCTCCTGAAGGCAGGAAGGAATAAGGGGATTTCACACCGACTCAAAATGAAAATGTAATAATAGCTTTACCGGCGCCTTTCTCACCATCCCCTCACCCAGATCATTACAACCATTTCTTTAGGGACTGTTCAAAGTCACAACAGCACTGAAAAAAAGGGAACTTGTAACTGTTTTTCGGCACCTACAACCGTTGCAGCATCCCCGTGGTCACAGAATCAAAATTCAGACACTTGACAACTGACTCATATTTACGACCGTTGCAGTGTCCTGGGGTCATGTGAGCCCCTTTTGTGATCTTCTGATAAGCAAAGTCAATGGGGAAGCTGGATTCACCGAACAGCCGTGTTACTAACTTTACAACTGCAGTGTTCACTTAACGACGGTGTCAAGAAATGTCACAAAATGGGGCAAAACTCAACCACTACATTGCTTAGCAACCTAAATTTTAGGCTCAATTGTCATCATAAATCAAGGACTACCTGTCAGGGTTCCAATTAATACACCCAAAGCCCACAGAACTCCAAGGCAGGTAGATTCCTCAAAGAACAGATTTATTGGATAGATCATATTAGCACAGACTAGTGAAAACAGATTCTAAAGATTCCCGTGGTTTTCACCTAATTAAAAGTTTTCTCCTTTTTCCAAACAGTCACATGGTCCAATCTGGGTACTGTCCAGTTGCTTGGTAACAATCACTCCTCCTCTCTTCAGCCACCTGTTGGAATGTCCTTGGTTCCCAGGGGAAGGTATTTTGTTTTGGCTACAAACCCTAATTCCCCCGCTCCCTAACCCTCAACTCCATTGTGGCAACCCCGAAGCCTCAAAGATGGCCTCTGTCAGGTCAGCTTCAGAATGGACACTAACTACACACACCTGACAAGATGAGGAAGGAAAAGGAGATGTTTGTCTATCCTTCAAATACAACAAAGCTATTCTTACATCATATTTCTATGATGTATTTGCCTACTTCCCCTCTAGAAATAACTTAGATATAAAACTGGATTGCCTTACCTCAGCGCATTTCGAATCCATATGTTTTATGCGAAATGCCATCAGTGCCAAGTCTCAGGGATACTATAAATAACACAGCATCCGTTTCTTGCTCAGCATCTTCCATGGCCAACTCCAAAGAGCAGATCAATAACTGATTAAATATTTTTTTAAAAAAAAAGAAAGAAGAAGAAAAAAAGGATTGCTCTGATTGTTGGGAAGGGAGCAGTGGGAACAGGGACAACTGGACCATCAGCAGTACTTTTATTAGAAGGTAACAAAATGGCTACCTGAGAGACCGTCTCCTGCCACTTACCTCCCAATGACCAACAAGATCGCACAGGTTGGTCCTCCTCTGGGTGCCGTCAACCGGACAATGCCGGCTGGCAACTCCCCGGGGGAGGGCCTTCTCTGTTGCTGCGCCGGCCCTGTGGAACGATCTACCTGCAGAGATCCGGACCCTTACCACTCTCCCAGCCTTCCGTAAAGCCATCAAGACCTGGCTGTTCCGGCAGGCCTGGGACTGTTGATTGATATCTAGCCCCGCTTAGATGGAATGGATGATGTGGACTTTTAATTGTATTTTTTATTCTTAAATTTTAAATGTTTCTTTTGTCTTGTTGTGAGCCGCCCAGAGTCCCAATGGGAGTGGGCGGCATACAAATTTTATTAAACTCGAAACTCGAAAATGACACAGAGAGCAGATAGAAATCATTGCACGCTGAAGATGGGGGGAAACAGAAATTAGGCTGGAAGTTCCAGCCATGTGCTTTGTGGTCCAAATCAATTTGAAGAGGAGACCAACCTCCAAAGGACCTGAGGGAAAAGAAGTAACAGGTGGAGAGATTGATAGTGCAGATAGTGAAATTGAAAAGATGGAAACCAGGATAGCAGTCCTCACTTGGAAGAAGTTTATATAATGAAAAACAGAATAACATAATTCGAAGGAACCTTGGAGGTCTTCTAGTCCAACCCCTGTGCTCAAGCAGGAGACCCCATACCATCCCAGACAAGTGGCTGTCCACTCTTTTCTTAAAAAGCCTCCAGTGATGGAGCACCACAACCTCTTAAAGCAAGTCATTCCACTGATTAATCGTTCTGCCAGGAAATTTCTCCTCAATTCTAGGTTGTTCCTCTCCTTGATTAGTTTCCATCCATTGTTTCTTGTCCTGCCCTTGGGTGCTTCGGGAAATAAGTTGACCCCCTCCTCCCTGTGACATTCATTTACCTCTGCTGCTTTATAATGTGCAAGATGAGATACTCTGAGCCTTTTTACAATCCAGCAGCATAGAAATCCTGAAATACAAGAGATAATGTGAATGATTCTGCTTTCCTGTTGTTGTTTTGAGGTATTTTTCCTTCTCTCTCTCTCTCTCTCTCTCTCTCTCTCTCTCTCTCTCTCTCTCTCTCTCTCCCTTCCTCCCTCCCTCTCTCCCCCTCTCTCTCTCTCTTCTTCCTCCTCCTCTTCCTCCTCCTCCTCCTCCTCCTCCTCCTCCTCCTCCTCCTCCTTTTCCCTCTATCTTTTATTTTAGGCAGGTGACATGACTAAAAGTTAGACAGGAAAGAATGAAAAAAGTTTCTCAATAAAGGGTGATACAATTAAAAGCTAGAATAAGTGATAGAAACAAAGGAAATATAAATGTATACATTTTTATCTTACAAAATGAAAGTAACAATGAAAAAATGTGGAATAATTGAATAATGATAGATTGCAGCCTAATATAAAGGTGTATTGTTATTAGAAATACAGTATATAAATTGATTGAATGTAATAGTTACGTTTAATTTGATTAGTTTCATTTTGATTGGAATGCATGGCGCCAACAGTGGTGAAGAACTGTTCATGCATTGAGTTGACATTTTCATTAAAAAAAATTAAAAACTCAAAAGAAATAGTGATCATGAGCACATCAACATTTCACGCACAGGAATTCCACCCAAACTTGCCTCCCTTTCAATGAAATATCCAAATATCCATTCTCTTTCATCGCATTGAATAAATGGAACCTGGTCGGAGGATTCTCAGCGCCAATCCAATTGTAGGAAATTGCGTTTCTCTCGAAGCAGAATGATCAAATTAAATTATTAGAAGGTTACCAAGAAAAGTGGCTGCAGGTAGGCCTCTAACCCAATCCCCATACATTCTGTGCTTTATATAATAAAATCCTTTTATTATATATCTTTTTTTTTCACTATACGGTACATACATGTGGGAATTGTTTATATGAAGCAGCTCGATTCATCAGCAGCTGCTGTGCAGAATAGATTGGTATAATTTCATTGCCTTTATTGTAATTGGGAGAAGGATTTAAAAGGGTCAAATCCCTTTTGAGCATCACCAATATGTTTGACTAGCCGTTTTTTTTCCTTTTCTTTTTTCCATAGTTTCTTTTGAATGCAAAAAAAAAACCCCAAACCACCCACATTTATGACCCTTAGTTGCTGCTGACCTGAAACTCAAAGCCTCCTGCATCCTCAGAGCATTTTGCCAAATCCCATCATCCTTGCCCAAGGGACTTCTTCCAATGCTTATTTCTTCTCTCGCATCGAGAATGTGGTTTTGACTTGGAAAGAAAAAAAATGCAATAAAAATGTATTGGCAGGAATGTGCAAATTTTATGGTTAGGAATTAGAAGATTTACATGGGGAATGATCATCGTTATTATAATAGCCGCAAGTCTTGCTCGGCACCAAATATTCTGTAAATATTTTGGACCTTTCCATGAAAAATGCTGTTGTGGCCCTTAAATCAATGGTGAGAATGGCCACCGAACTAAATTTTACAAGCAGGCACTGAGGTGGGGAATGTCAAAAGCAATCAAGATACATAGGGATCGAATCAAGATCACATGAAGTGTTTAATACCACTTTATAATGCCTTGGTAAAGCCACGCTTGGAATACTGCATTCAATTTTGGTCGCCACAATGTAGAAAAGATGTGGAGACTCTAGAAAGAGTGCAGAGAAGAGCAACAAAGATGATTAGGGGACTGGAGGCTAAAACATATGAAGAACGGTTGCAGGAACTCGGTATGTCTAGTTTAATGAAAAGAAGGACTAGGGGAGACATGATAGCAGTCTTCCAGTATCTCAGGGGTTGCCACAAAGAAGAGGGAGTCAAACTATTCTCCTACTACTCTCACCTGAGAGTAGAACAAGAAGCAATGGGTGGAAACTAATCAAGGAGAAAAGCAACTTAGAAATTTCCTGACAGTTAGAACAGTTAATCAGTGGAAGAGGTTGCCTCCAGAAGTTGTGAATGCCCCAACACTAGAAGTCTTTAAGAAGATGTTGGATAGCCATTTGTCTGGAATGGTATAGGGTTTCCTGCCTAGGCATGGGGTTGGACTAGAAGATCTCCAAGGTCCCTTCCAACTCTGCTATTGTATTGTAAAGCTGTAGCTGCAAAATGAAGATGATTTGCTATTGTATTGTATAAGATGTAGTCATACAATGAAAATTCTCCCTCTTTTAATAAATATGATTTCAGTTATTGCTCCTGAACAAGACTTTGTAGATAATTAAGGGACACGGTGGTTCAGTGGCTAAGACACTGAGCTTGTCGATAAGAAAAGCTGGCAGTTTGGAGGTTCGAATCCCTAGCACTAGAATTACTTTATATGTTTTATTGGGCTGTTAGTCTTACCCAGCAATTTATTAATTTCCGAATCAGGACCATAGGTTAAGCTGCATTTCTCAAGGATTTATTACTCAAGCCTATTCACAAGAATCTACTCAACTAACAATCATCACTATATTTGCACTAGATAAGGGTAAATAGAATTCAAGGGGGGGGGGGGGGCTGGACTTGGAAATCTTGTGGCAATGTAAGGACTCTAAACCAATGATGCATTTTTAACTCCACCGTCCAGCTCTGCCTTCTCTTTTCTTACTGTCCCTTCAGATGTGTAAGAAGCTAGAAGTTTCTGCTTGGAACTCTAAAAGTATATCACATTCACTGATTGTATGTATACAACAAATTGGATGTGACAGAAATGGGGTGGATAGTTTGGTATTTGGCTTGCTGTGAAAACTCTAATCACTGTTTTAGCATGGTGTTCAAATTCAGGCCAAACCATTATATGATATATGCACAGTTATCTTTTACTGCTTACATTCAGGATTCAGAAAGTTGTTTGAACACATGCATTGTGTAGCAATATCAGAATAAAGGGAAAAAAAACAAGGGAGAGAAAGAGGGAGAAAGAGGGGGAAGAGAGAAAGAAAAAGGAGGAAGAAGAACAGGTAGAAGAGGAAGAGGGGGAGGAGGAAGAACAGGAAGAACAGGAAGAAGAGGAAGAGGAAGGGGAAAGGAAGAAGAGGAAGAAGAGAAAGAGGAGGAGGAAGAAGAAGAAGAAAAAGAAGAGGAGGAGGAGGAGGAGGAGGAGGAGAAGGAGGAGGAAGAGGAACAAGAGGAGAAGCTACCTCAAGTAGAACCTTTTGCAACCCTTCTGTCTCCTATGGTTACTTAATCACAGCTAAGTGGCTATTCTGCACAGATAATGATAGAGGGGTGCTATATATGTTTTGCATGTATGTTTGTAGGTATGTGATGGAAATGTTCCATCATTAAGGCAGAGAATCTTACAGAAAGTAAGTTCTATAATGCAACAGAAAAAAAATACAATGTATACAATTAGTTGGGATTATTACTTACAGTACATTGGAGGGAGATAATTCAGAAGTCATTAATAAATAACTTATTGCCCTGTTAGCTGCCACACTTGTTTGTTTAATCTTGCCTTTATCAATTTTACAAAGAATTCAAGGCAGCAAACATATTCAACACACTTTCCACCTCCTATTTTCCCTACAACCACAACCCTGTGAAATCTATTGGGCTGAGAGAATAACTGGTGCAAAGTCAACCAGCCGGATGTCATGGCTAAGGCAGGACGTGAACTCACAATCTCCTGCTTTCTGGACTGGTACCTTAAAGACTTCTTTAGAAGGCTAGATCCTGAAGATGAAACTCAAATACTTTGACCACCTAGTGAAAAGGAAGGACTCACTGGAGAAGAGCCTCATGCTGGGAAAGATTGAGGGCAAAAAAAGAAGGGGACGGCAGAGAATGAGGTGGCTGGATGGAGTCACTGAAGCAGTAGGCATGAGATTAAAAGGACTCCAGAGGATGGTAGAGGACAGGAAGACCTGGAGGAACGCGATAGGTCGGCCATGACTTTGCGACTAACAACAACAACACCTTAATCACTAACATGTATAGTAGATGAAGATAGCATAGCCTTTAGTCTGGTAACATTTTGGCTATAAATGTGAAACAATAAAGAACTCTTCTTGGAACAATTACCATGTGTCATTCTTGGTTTGGGGGCTGACAGCTGTAGAAGCTACCAGTCCAGGAGGGATCAGTTGACAGAAGGAATCTTTTAAAAACTGCATACTCTAACATGTGCCTTTAGTCCTTCATTACTCTTTATTCAGGCTGCTCTGTGTTCTTTGAAAAGTACTCATTTGGCAAGAAGAATAAAATTGACAGCGTACAATTTGGGAATTACAGACCTCGCGGTTGAAGTCTGCCGTAATTCAAGCAACCTGTTCGAAGATGTGGCTGTTGATGATCTTGAACAATTGTCTGTAACTGTGAGTCTAGCTTTGGATGTCTTCTTAGACTCTGTCTCCCCTCCCCGCTTGCTTCACTTTTAAGAACATCTGGCTAAATTGAGTTCATTATTGGCCATGAATCTTCTGACGGTATTCGAATTGGATCACCAAAGTCCTTCTTTATGGTTAGTGTGTTCTCCGTTGCCCTGGATTGCCATCACTAAAGTTGCAGCTTCAAATATATCCTCTGGGAAATCAATAACAAATCAAGCCAGCTATTCACTTAGATTTATTGGTGCAACCTGGTGAGGCTGCCAGAAATCTTCAAGAGGGTGTTGTTGATTATGAAGAAGGCAGGAGAAAAGCAACTCATGGCTAAATTTCAAACGGATTTGATAAACTTCACCTGAATCTCCTGTTAATGCAAGTGCTAAGTCAAGCAGACAGATGCGACTGCTGGTGCCTAGCACTCCAGAACTATAAAAATATTTTATCCATAGTCAATCAGTAATTCTCCTTGGATACAGTTCCCAAGTAAGGATGGAAAACACAACCCAGTGGGTCTGTTTAGAGAAAATCCATAAACAATGGAAAGCTATTTTCAAAACCTGGACAAAGCCCTTCCCATTTTTACCATTATTATGGAATGAAAAAATAATGGCCATTGAACATTTATTATTGTATGTTAAGAGCCGTGGTGGCGCAGGGGTTAGAGTGCAGTACTGCAGGATATTTCTGCTCACTGCCAGCCAGAGGTGGATTCCTACCGGTTGAGACGGGTTCAGCCGAGTAGGTAGTAACTCGGCCTGCCATGCCCCCAAACCGGTTCTATCGTCGGTGCCACCATCTTGATTTTCAGTTCTGCACATGCGCAGAATAATCTTCATTGCAAAAATGCATTTTCCCCCTTTTCTAATGCTGTACGTATGTGCAGGCCTTTTTAGGTGCAAATGTGCATGTGTGCTGAACCAGCAGTAATGCCAGCAGCAACCCACCCCTTCTGCCAGCTGACTGCAATTTAACAGTTCAAATCTCACCAGGCTCAAGGTTGACTCAGCCTTCCATCCTTCCAAAGTCAGTAAAATGAAGACCCCGATTGTTGGGGGCAAGATGTTGATTGATTGATTTTGATTTTATTAAGTTTGTATGCCGCCCTATTCCCGAGAGACTCAGGGCAGCTAACAATAAAAAGGGAGGGGGGGATACAAAAAAATTTAAAATTCTACAACAGCTGTAACCTCGAATGGGGCTGGATAGTTCAACAGCCCCAGGCCTGCCGGAACAGCCAGATCTTAACTGCTTTGCAGAAGGCCGGAAGGGTAGTAAGGGTCCGGATCTCCACGGGGAGATCATTCCAGAGGGCTGGAGCAGCCACAGAGAAGGCCCTGCCCCAGGAGTCGCCAACCAACATTGGCCGGCAGATGGAATTCGGAGGAGGCCTAGTCTGTGGGATCTAATAGGTCTTTGGGAGGTGACTGGCAGGAGGCGATCTCTCAAGTACCCAGGTCCAATACCATGTAGGGCTTTAAAAGTAACGACTAGCACCTTGAAGCACGTCCGGAGACTAATGGGCAGCCAGTGCAGCTCACGGAGGATAGATGTAACGTGGGTGTACCGAGGTGCACCCACAATCGCTCGCACGGCTGCGTTCTGGACAAGCTGAAGTCTTTGAACACTCTTCAAGGGCAGCCCCATGTAGAGCGTGTTACAGTAGTCCAGTCTTGAGGTGATGAAGGCATGAGTGACTATCCGAAGGGCCTCGCGGTCCAGGTAGGGCCGCAATTGGTGCACCAGGTGAACCTGGGCAAAGGCCTCCCTGGTCACAGCCAACAGATGATGTTCTAAAGTCAGCTGCAGATCCAGTAGGACTCCCAAATTGCGGACCCTCTCTGAGGAGCGTATAATTTCACCCCCCAGGCTGAGAGATGGAATAGCTGGACCATCTTTGGGAGGGTGCATCAATAGCCACTTGGTCTTGTCAGGATTGAGCTCCAGCTTGTTCGTTCCCATCCAGACCCTGACAGCCTCCAGGCACTGGCACATCACTTCTACTGCTTCACTGAGTTGGCAGGGGGCGGACAGATACAACTGTGTATCGTCCACATATTGATGATATTTAATCCTGTGCCGGCGTATGATCTCACCCAGCTGCTTCATGTAGATGTTAAATAGGAGGGGGGACAGGACCGAACCCTGCAGCACCCCATAATTCAGGGGTCTAGGGGTCGATCTCTGCCCTCCGACCAACACCGACTGCGACCTGTCCGAGAGGTAGGAGGAGAACCACTGAAGAACGGTGCCTCCCACTCCCACCTCCCGCAACAGTCGCAGAAGGATACCATGGTCGATGGTATCGAAGGCCACTGAGAGGTCAAGAAGCACAAGGATAGAGGAGTGACCCCTATCCCTGGCTCGCCAGAGATCATCGATCAGCGTGATCAAAGCAGTTTCCGTGCTGTAACCAGGCCTGAAACCAGACTGAAAGGGATCCAGATAATCGGTTTCATCCAAGGACCGTCGGAGTTGAAAGGCCACCACTTTCCCAACAACCTTCCCAACAGATGTTAACCCTGTAAATTGCTTACAGAGGGCTGTAAAAGCACTGTGAAGCAGTATATAAGTCTAAGTGCTATTGCTATTTTAAATGTACCGGTAGAAATTGGAGAGGGGAGGGAGAAATTTAAGGATTATGGTGACTGCTTATGAACTATGAATTATGAACAAGTTAGGTATTGTTTAAGTATAGTGGTAGTAACTGGCTTCACATAATGGCCAAGGGAGTATTCAGATCTTAGTTTAACATTTGAATCACTAGGCCCATACAAAATCTTCGAAGGCAATAAGAAAGAGATGTAACCATTTCTGAGACCATCTGATGTTCTACATGTGCAAAAGGAAGAGTTGCATTAAAAAGGAAGAGTTTATGGGCAATCTGAACTGATAAAAATCATAATTCATTAATGTTTTCATAATCTCAAAATAAGGGAACACAAGAGAATACAAAAGAATAGATGTAGCTTAGAGTTGAACTGTGAGATTCCTTGGTACTTTTTGACCTTGGTTGTTTGCTTGCAGACATTTCATTACCCAACTAGGTAACATCATCACTGATAATGTTACCTTAGGTGGGCAATGAAACATCTGCAAGTAAGCAACCAAGACCAAAAACCTCCAAAGGGAACATTTTTAATCCAAATGTCCAATGCTCAACATCGATAGCATTTTAATTTGAACATTTTCCATTGTCATCACCTCTGCTTTGCCACAATTTAAGTCCCATGGGGGGAAAAATTCAGACAAATTAAACTGTTATATCTTAAGGGTGTTGTATTAATATCCCATTGTTCAGGTTGGAGAAAACCTGTTTATTGGAAGTTCCATGCAATAATTGTTAGCCAGCCTAATAAAGTTTCAGGAAACCATTATGACTTCCAACGACCAGTGTCCCAATTATCACTGAAGATATCCACTTAGTGGATATCCCCCTCTAGTCCGTTAGAAGATTATTAAAAAGGAAGTCATATAGTCTACACCAGTGATGGCAAACCATTTTTGGCTGCCATGCCAAAAGCGGGGGGAGCACAGGGGGGTTGTGTGCTGGTGTGCCACACCCATAATACTATGCGAGTGACACCACCATCCCAGGGTGACTGCATGCACATGATCAGCAACACACACCCCACTTTTGCTGTGGTTTCTTTGCTTTCCCCAGGCCCCAGAGGCATTCTAGGAGCCTGGAAAGGGTGAAAACAGCCTCCCCACCCCCTCCCAACACCTTCCGGAGGCCTCAGGGGCTTCCCTGAAGACTGGGTAGGGTGCAAAATGGAACCCGGAAGTTCAAGAATGGTGACTTCTGGTTTGTCTGTAGGGCCATTTTTCGCACTCCGGAGCCTTCAGGAAAGCTGTGCTTTTTGTCACCGGCTAGAAGAGATTCTCTTGGATCAATCAAGGGACTTTGTGATGTCCCTGAGATGAGCAAGATATACTCTTCTCTGTCACCATCTCTTCGGGACGATTTAGGTCCAGATGGACCGTCCAGTGGCAAAAGTGTTGACTGCGATCTTGGAGCTCTGAGATCGCACGTTGTGTTGTCGTGACGTCAGCTCCTTTCTCCTAAACTGCATAGAATCTTAGCTAGAAGTTCTCCCGAACCCCTGTGAACCCACAGCAGCCCATTCCTGCCCCAAGGGCAGAAATAAAGCCCCAAGTGGCCTCAACAGCCCTTAGAAAGAATGCCAGCAACCAAATGACTTCAAAGAAATGCAGTCCTTCAATTTCCCCTACTACTGTCCTATCGGTATCCCTCCTTTCTCCCCTACCACATCCCCCTGTCCAGTCAAAACAGATGAAGCATCTTGGATGAGAAGCAAAATGTTTTCTTTGTGTTCCAATATCTCAGAGGTTGCCACAAGGAAGAGGGACTCACTCAAGCTATTCTCCAAAGCACCTGAGGGCAGGACAAGAAGCAATGGGTGGAAACTAATCAAGGAGAGAAGCAACTTAGAACTAAGGAGAAATTTCCTGACAGTCAGAACAATTAATCAGTGGAACAACTTGCCTCGAGAAGTTGTGAATGCTCCCTCACTGGAAGATAATGCAATATTTATCATGTTCTTATGGTCATTGCCAAGTCCAATAATTTGTTTTCTCTCATCATTGGTATTTTGTGGGGCTTGTCATAAATTATCCATTGGGAGCTTACTTTGTTAAACCTTTTTCTCGATTTACCTATCGAGCCCCTGATCTCATTCATCAAAGCTTCATCGATTCACAGACTAAAATGAAGCTATATATAGCTCGTTTGGATGAATTGGGAGATGCCTGAGTGCAGGATTGTAAAAACATAACCTGATACGGTGAAGGAAAAATAGGACTTAATATGAGTAGGAGCAGGGCCAAATCATCCTGTAATGCATAACAACTTGTTTTGACAGGAGTGGGTAAAACACTGAACAAGAAGCAATGGGTGGAAACTAATCAAGGAGAGAAGCAACTTAGAACTATGGAGAAATGTCCTGACAGTTAGAGCAATTAATCAGTGGAACAACTTACCTCCAGAAGTTGTGAATGCTCCAATACTGGAAGTTTTCAAGAAGATGATGGATATCCATTTGTCTGAAGTGGTGTAGGATTTCCTGCCTAAGCAGGGGGCTAGACTAGAAGACCTCGAAGGTCCCTTCCAACCCTGTTATTCTATTCTATTCTTCTTAAGGAAAACATGGTCCAGTTGCCTTTTGAAGGAGAAAAGCAACGATGAGACAACCATGACCTAGATGATTGAGAATCTCTACAGTCCTGGAGTCTGACTTGATAAGTCCTCCGCCTTTTCAGATTCCCACAACAGTTTCCAGTTCTTTTTCACATTTCCTGCTGCCTTCATTCACAGGTTCTTTGTAGCTGCCCATCTAGATTAAAATCTAAAATATTAAATGAAAAATAAATGTCACTCGCAAAGCATTACAAGGACTTTTTTTTTCTTATTATCAAGAAGGTGGTACAAATAAGAAGTGACGTTTGCGAATATTGACTAAAGTAAAACAAGCACAAACATAAAGTGATACTCATTTTCTTTGGCAATAAGACAGGCAACTCAACAATTAACGTTCTGTTGTCATTAAATACTGCTAAAATGGCAGGGATGGTATTTAACATTTTGACCTTGCTTTGCTTTATGTGTGACTGGTGCCTTCCACATCACTTAATTGGAACTGTTAAAAATGTCGCCTGAATGTTGGTTTAATAATTCAATATTTCTTGTAGGGTTTTTGGATTTTGTTTTTGTTTTTTTGTTTTTTGCTAAGTGAGCTACCTCCTTTATTTTCAGGTTTAATTAGAAAAGGATAACTAATTAAGAAAAGAACTCTTGTGTACTTCTAAAAGACGCTTATTTCAAGTTCGTACTCAAATCACTCCTTAACGCCATAATGCCAAAGCAATTATAATAATGATATATGCAAAATATTATCATATCTCATCTGACAACATAATGAAGATAATAGGTAAAGGTTCCTCTTGCACATCTGTGCTAGTTGTTTCCAACTCTAGGGGGCGGTGCTCTTCTCCATTTCAAAGCCAAAGAGCCAGCGCTGTCCAAAGATGTCTCCGTGTTCATGTGGCTGGCATGAGTAAATGCCAAAGGTGCATGGAACGCTCTTACCTTCCCACCCAAAGGTGGTTCCTATTTTTCTATTTGCATTATTTACATGCATTTGAACTGCTAGGTTGCCAGAAGCTAGGACAAGTAATGGGAGCTCACTCAGTTACGAAGCGCTAGGTATTCAAACTGCCAAACTGCTGACCTTTCTGTTAGACAAGCTTAGCGTTTTAGCCACTGAGCCACCGCGTCCTTACAAAGAAGATAACACAACCTTTATATGCGTGGGTCAAGTTGCGTAGATTCCTCCCTTCGATCAAAACAGTACAGGTAACCTCCTACATACAATCACAATATTTTGATTATTAGTTGTTGCAGTCATAAGTTGAGTCACTACATAACCAGACTCAATTTTACAATAATGTAAGCAAGTTGCAATACTTGTTAACTGACTCACATGGTTGTAAGTCTGAATCCAGCTTATCCATTGGATGTTTCTTCTTTGCCTTCTTTTTTGCTGGAAAATGTCACAAAATGTGATTCCATGAATATAGGATGCAT
Organism: Thamnophis sirtalis; assembly: GCF_051295495.1. Taxonomy (NCBI): domain Eukaryota; kingdom Metazoa; phylum Chordata; class Lepidosauria; order Squamata; family Natricidae; genus Thamnophis; species Thamnophis sirtalis. Next base: position 85,807,917 of record NW_028261387.1, read on the forward strand.
GTCGTAAACGTGAGCAGGTTGTCAAACCCCCCAAAATACAAATGTGGGAATGTTGCAGCAGTTACAACTTCGAGAATGTGTCACAAGTAATTTTTTTCACATCCGTCATAACTACTACTTACTAATACTATTTACTACTTTACTGTTAGGGAGGGAAATTAAAACAGTGCTGAGGCCTGGGGCTTCTCTTAATTTTGCTTCTGTCATCACCACTTATTTACTCACTTAATTACTTAGCACTTTTCCTCCAGAGTTCAAAGTGATAGACCAAGTTGTTGAGACTCTAGAGAGAGTGCAGAGAAGAGCAACAAATATTATGAGGGGACTGGGGGCTGAAACATATAAAGAACGGTTGCAGGAACAATTGTTTAATAAACATATAAAGAACGGTTGCAGGAACAATTGTTTAATAAAAAGAAGGACATGGGGCAGAGGTGGTTTTCTGCCAGTTCGGTGGGTCACATTTACTGTGCCTTTCAATACTGGTTGGTCCAGTGGCACTGAACAAGAACGCTGGAGGTGCCCTGCTGGGTTCGGGCCTCACGGACTTCTGCCCCTCATACTGCGCTTTGCATCTGCCAGAGCCCTACACAGATCTCTTTGGGGTGCAGAAGGGGAAGAAGTCCCCAAACTAGGATATCCCCCTTCCTCCACCCAGCTCTCCACCTCCTCCTTTGCTTAGGCTCCCTGCTGGGTTCAGGAGCTTCTGCCCCTCATGACATGCTTTGCAGCCACTGCAGCCCTGCGCAGACCTCTTCAGGGTGCTGGGCAACCTGATTCTGGGGATTTCCACCCCAAAAAAAGGACGACTCTGCTGCCGAGGATGAGCATTGGATGGGATGCCGGCGGCGCTGGGAGCCGGGCTGCGTGTGGAGGAGCTGGCGGCCAGGGTGCCCTGAAGCAGTGCCAGCCAGCATGTACTACAAGAAGAGCCCCAGGAGCAAGGGCGGTAGCGCTATGCCCTCCTCTGCCTTGCTCATCACCCAGCAACGTGCCACCACTGCTTTGTTGGATGGGCCGACGCAGCCCAGGAGGGGGCGGCCAATGTGGGGCATTGCCCAGCCAGCCCTTCCTCAGCAGCAGCAGCAAGTTCCACGATGTCACCTTCAAGATAAGCGATGGCCGCGGGTATCACTTGGCCAGGACAGCGGGGCTAGCCCAGTGCCCACCCAGTCACCGCTTGGTGGGTGGGTGGGCAGGTGGGTGGGCAGGCGGACGGACGTTTGCCCTGGCCCGACCGGAGCCTGGCATGAACTCCCCTCCTGTTTCTTCTTCTATGGGGTGTGCTGCCTTGTCTTTGACAGCCAAATCCTCTGCATGAATTCCCCCCAATTGGAAACGAGGTGGCTGTGAAAGACAAGGCAGCGCGCCCCGTAGAAGAAGAAACAGGAGGGGAGTTCGCGCCAGCCTCCGGTCGGGCCAGGGCAACCCTCCAAGTTGTGAATGCTCCAACACTAGAAGTTTTTAAGATGTTGGATAATCATTTGTCTGATGTGGTGTAGGGTTCCCTGCCTAAGCAGGGGGTTGGACTAGAAGACCTCCAAGGTTACTTCCATTCTATTCTATTCTATTCTATTCCTTCCCTGCTTGTTTTCCTCTCAGCTCTCTAAGATAAGTTGAGCTAGGAAAGAGTGACTGACTTAAACAAACTTGGTGTGGTCCCATGGAAAACAATCTTGAGATCCATCAGTTCCTCGACCAACATCTCATCCTGAAGATCAAACTGACACTTCAAGTTTATCAGGAGCCCTGAAAGCAGAGAAGGTCTAAGTGGGTACTAGAAAGAAAGGTATGTGAGAGGTGTAACCAAGTACGTAACATTTTTATTTCTAGAATTTTATGTTCCTGCAAGATGGAACAGAATGGTGAGATTCAGTTCTATATTCTCTATGAAAGATTGTTGTATATGCATCACAATTTTCGTGTCCCAAAGGGAGATTTTCTTTCCTTAAAAAAAACCCCACAAATGTAGATAAAGAGCAAATTGTACAAAAGAATTGGAGAACAATCGGGTAAAATGCCACAATACTATGACAAATTTAGAAACTGTTATGGAACTGTCAGCCACAATTATCATTAAAAGTCCATGCTTCAACTTTGTTTAAAATAAATTGGCTGATTGATCTTCAGTTCATGGGGCAAAGAGCTAACAAAGAAATAATCATTCAGTTCTTAGAACTTTCAGAATTCTTCTGATATGATTATTTTTGTACTCATAACCGATATATCATCCATTGCAGGTAAATAAAAAATAAATATACATGTGGTAAACACTTCTAAATAAATTATCTTCTTTGCAGCAAACCATCTTATCCAGGTCATTGATTCTGCATAAGCTAAGTCTATGAACACAGAGACAGACATATACACACAGTATGTACCCACCGATATACTATATACACATACACATGTTGTTGTCATTGTTAGTCGCGAAGTCATGTCTGACCCATCACGATCCCATGGACAATGTTCCTCCAGGACTTCCTGTCCTCTACCATCCCCTGGAGTTTATTTAAGCTCAAGATGAGTGCTTCAGTGACTCCATCCACATACACGCACATTTATTGTCAGATTGATTTTTTTTTAAAAAAAATATATATTTATAGAATTTATATAGCTGCCCATTTCCAAAGGTTGAGTCTGGGTAGCATAAAGTAAGACAAAACAATGAAAACAAATCTTAGAAACAGTTAAGCATAAATATAAATAGGGAGGGAGGGAGGGAGAGAGAGAGGGAGGAAGGAAGGGTAGAAGGGAGGGAATCTCTACTAATGTCTTCTATTACTGATATCATTAAAAATACCTGCCAGTTATCTCAAAGTCAATCGATATCTCCCATGTAAAGACATATTCAATACCAAATTGCAAACATCTTCTATGATAAAACTAAGTATTATTATTTTTTTCTGATATACTTCTGATAATCATCACTATATTGCATTGTACGTCTGCTTTCATCAAAATTATACATTGTACATTTTCAAAACTATGTACGTTTTCAAAAGCGGACCCATGTAAGACCTCCTAGTCATTACATACTGTACTTGTGAATAACATGTGAATTTCAGTAATTAAAGTACTCACTTAGAAGCACAAAGGGAAAAGAGAAACAGCTCGTTTTCAACTTCTGTTTTATTAACAAGCGTTTGTTTAATAGATACTCAGAAATCAGTCCTATTGAGTGTTTTTAAGTCTACCAAGTGTAATAAATTATCCATTGTTTTAAAGTCAACAGTTCTGCAAAGTAAAGGATCCTCATAGCTTACAGGTTGTTTCAGAGTAATCTCTTAAAGGGCATTATTTACAGAAAATACTACTTTTTGCCAATAATTCCCTATATTTATTTCTGAGAGACATCCCAGATGTCTGAACAATTTCATTTCTCTGAATCATTTTTTTAAACTATTTTTCAAGATTGGTTACATGAAAGACCCAACTCTGTTTGAGGACAATTGGGACTTTGATTTATATGATACATTTAGAACAATTCCATTCTAGCTTTAGAGATAATGCAATTGATGCAGAATAAGAGATTTCTTATAACAACAATTCGTTATGCTGCAAAAAAAGAGAGAGAAGTAGGCCACCAAATATCTTGGTTGCAATGAATTTAAATCTCTCTTTTTTTTGAAGGATAAAGTGGTCAGGAAAGTAGCAATTCATCCTTTGACCAACCTTAAAAATGAATAAACACCCCGCACATAAAAAGGAACAATTTCTAGAAATACAAGATGCAGTTGGAGAAAGGAGATTCAGTCTGGAGTAGTGGTTGAGGCATCAGGCTAGAAATTGGAAGATTATCACTTCTAGTCCACCCTTATATACAAAGCCAGTTCATTGACTTAGAGCCAGTCACTTTTCTGAGCCCTCAACAACAGGGCACACGCTGATCCACCAAGGCTGCCAGACATCTGAGGATGGAAGAAAAACCATAGCACAAGAGCTGCAAATGCTGCAACAATGGTGCCCACACATGTCTGCCTGATATTTGGCACAGTGATGAGTTCTGGGAGGTACGGCCCAGTATGGGTGTACCAGTGGCAGCTGCGGGCAGTGGCCACCATACTGGAACAGTGGCTGGTTGTGCCCATCCGCCCACCTGTGTTCATTACCTCTTTTCGTGTGAAAAGGGCCAATTGCACAGCGTACGGCACCTCTGTGATCTCTGCCGAGCAGCTGGGGCATCGCAGGGCCGTGGCGTGTGCATACACACGTAGCACGCGTACCTAAGGTGGATGCCTGGCCCCGTCGCAATGTACCGCTTGCGACAGGATCCAGAACCCACCACTGATGTGGCAGAACATTTCGTGCCCATATAGGCCTTACCAGCCACCTGCAGAAACATCGTGGGTGTCCCACAACCTGTTAGATGTCCAGAATGGTATAAGGCTGTGTTGGCAAATGTATGGCACGTGTGACGGAAGCAGAACACAGAGACATCCCAGGTGGGGTTCTCGGCCTCACTGGCTCCTGTTTCACATTCCTGTGCACCCCCGACGAACAGCTGACCATCGCGCATGTGCGGGTTCCGGATCAGTGGTCTCCCAGGTTTTGACGCTCCTGTGTGTGTGATGGCCAGCTGACCTCTGTGTGTGTGTTTGTGTTTGTGTGTGTGTGTGTGTGTGTGTGTGTGTGCATGCCATACATTCGCCAGCATGTTCAGGGAGGAGGGTTTTGCATGCCATTTCTGGCATGCAGGTCGGCATGCGGTGAGGTAAAAAATTAGCCATTGCTGGTATAAGGTCTCTTGCTAAAGCAGGGAATTGGACTAGAAGACCTCCAAGGCCTTCCAATTCTGTTATTCTGTAGTCTATAATCCCTCTGGCAATCCCTTGGATCTTAGTAAAGGAACAAGCAACTACCTCTGAGCAAGAGCATCCTCCAACAGCTACACGTATTTGTGCACGAAGATAATGCAAGCTTCTCCATCCCCTCTTCATAGATTCTTGATGCTCTGTGTCAACTTTTCAGTTCTGCCCAGAAGGATTTTAAAAAAAAATCTCTCTAACCAGCCAGGGATAATTCTACCTGGCTTACTTTGGGCCATCTTGGCAGTATTTATTGCGAGGTTCTTTTCAACATCTTTTCTTCTCTGGCGTTTTCCTCCTTAACTTTCCCTTCCTTATCCTTCGGTTGCCTTCCACAACAAAAGCTTCACACCAGTATTTCATGTCTTCATCCAGCCTTAAGTGCCTTAGATCAATTGCTGTGTAAGAGGTATTTATTTGCTGCTAGCTCAGCCAAGGAGAAAGGGGGCAGGGAACAAATTGCAAAGGAATGGAACAATACAGGTTTCACCCTTTCACCAAGCAACAATTTATTCCCCCGTCCCATTGTCTGGGTATTCTGGAGCTACCATTTCCTGCATACGTTTCGCCAAATCGTTGGCATTTTATTCTTCAGAATAATAGAAAAACAGAGTTGAAAGGGACCTTGGGGGTCTTCTAGTCCAACCCCATGCTCAAACCCTATACCGTTCGCTTTCAGCAAATTTCAGCAACAGGTTCTCTGCCCGGTTTCTGGGTGGGCGTGGCTGTGGCCATGGTGGGTGTGGCCTAGTCGGCCTCTTACACCATGGCAGGGGGAAAATTTTTGCCTTCCCCAGGCTCCAAAGGTTTTCCTCGAGCCGCTGGGAGGGTGAAAACTGCCTCCCCCAGGTTTTGGAGGTATTTCCAGAACCTCCGGGTGGTCAATTTCCCTCCCCCTCCGAGCCTCCACACAGGACCTGCACTTACCATATTTTTCGGAGTATAAGAATCCCTGGAATATAAGATGCACCAAGGTTTTGTAGAGGCAAATTTTAAAAAAAAGTTTTTGCACTCTGCAGACCTCCCAAAAATGGGCCGTTTTTCGCGAAAACAGGCCCAGGTTTTTTTTCAAAAAAAAAAAAAAGGCATGAATAACCTTTAGGAGGCTTGTAGAGTGCTCCTAGGGGGTGCCCCCCACAAAATGAGCAAAAAATGGCCCATTTTCCACAAAAATGGGCCCATTTTTCGTCAAAAAATTGCAGACATAGCCTTTAGGAGGCTTATAGAGTGCTCCTGGGGGCTGGGGGGGGGGAAATTGAGCAAAAGAGCCCCCTTTTAACTCATTCCTTCCCACCCCAGCCCCCAGGAGCACTCTGCTAGCTCTGCACGGCCATTTTGGTGAAAGGGGCAGGGTTTCAGGAGGCAAAAAATGCCGTATTCAGTGTATAAGACACACCCAGATTTTCAGCCTCTTTTTTGAGGGAAAAAGGTGTGTCTTATACTCCGAAAAATATGGAACCTCATATCCAAAACGAGCCATGTGGAGACAAGTTGATGGGGTGGGGCCAGCCAAGGGTGGGATTTGAAGGTTCTCTGAACTGGCCATAATGTTAGTTACAGGTTGTCCCGAATCCAGCCGAACCTGTAGCACCCTTGACTGTTTCGGACAAATGGTTCTCCAAGCTCTTCCTAAAAATCTAAATAATTTAAGATTTATTATTAGTATTAGTATTGTACTTGAAGCCTTCTTTCTCATTAGCAAGCCATTTACAATAAAACACTTTTTTTCTGGAAGGAGGAATGGTTTTCCTTTTTCCAGCCTGCCAACACGGCTGTTTCACAAACAGTATAACTTGATTTTCTCATTACAACATGCCAGGAAAGTTGTTTTTTTAAAAAAAATTCTCTCATGTTGCCTTCAAGTCAGCTCACCAGCAGAACCTGTGAAGGCATTTCCATTAACATCTTCAATGTGCCTTAAATACCGCATTTTTCAGAGTATAAGACGTACCAAGATTTTGAAGAGGCAAATTAAAAAAAAAAGTTTACGCACTCTGCAAGACCTCCCAAAATGGCCCGTTTTTCGTAAAAATGGGCCTGTTTTTTGTCAAAAAAAGGGGGGGAGGCATGAATAGCCTTTAGGAGGCTTATAGAGTGCTCCTCGGGGCTGGGTGTGTGTGCCAAAATGAACAAAAAAAGGGCCCATTTTTCACTCATTTCCCCCCTCCCAGCCCCCAGGAGCACTCTGGAAGCCTCCTAAAGGCTATGCACAGTCATTTTTTGCAAAGGGGGCAGGGTTTCAGAAGGTCACAAATGCTGTATTCAGTGTATAAGATGCACCCACATTTTCACCCTCTTTTTTGAGGGAAAAAGGTGTGTCTTATACTCCCAAAAATACGGTATGTATGTAAAGATAGTCCCCTTTGAGTCAAATTCAAATTCATGTTAGTTTCTTGACAGTAATATAGAAAACAGAACAGAATAATAGCATTGGAAGAGACCTTGGAGGTTTTTTATTCCAAACCCCTGCTCAAGCAGAAGACCCTATTCCCGGGATGGTGAACCTATGGCACGCGTGCCACAGGTGGCACGCGGAGCCATTTGTCAGGGCACGCGAGGCGTTGCCCTGTCAGCTGGCCAGCATGCCTGCACACACTGGCCAGCTGAGTTCAGTCTTTTTTAAAGCTATTTTTTGCCTTCCCCAGGCTCCAGAGGCTTTATAGGAGCCTGGGGAGGGTGAAAAGAGCCTCCCCCACTCCTCCGGAGGCACTCCGGAGACTTCAGGGACCTTCAGGGGCTTCCCTGAAGCCTCTGAAGGGCTTAAACCGACCATACGAGCAAACAGGAAGTGACTTCTGGTTTGCTCATAGGGTCTTTTTTTAGTCCTCCGGAGGCTTCAGTGAAGCCTCCTGAAGGTCCCTGAAGCCTCCGGAGGGCTTAAACCAATCCTAGAAGGAAACCGGAAGTGACTTCCGGTTTGCTCGGAGGGTCGTTTTTTGTCCTTCGGCAGCTTCAGTGAAGCCTCCTGAAGGTCCCTGAAGCCTCCAGAGGGTCTCCGGGATGGCAGGGGAGGCTCTTCTCGCCCTCCCCAGGCTCCTATAAAGCCTCTGGAGCCTGGGGAAGGTGAAAAAAACATGGACTACTGCATGTGCACTGGGGGGGGGGTGTCTCACATTGCATTATGAGTGCTGCACACCTGCGCATGACCTCCCCTGCACTCTCCCCCTATGGCACGTGAGCCAAAAAAGGTTCACCATCGCTGTCCTGTCCCTTTGATTAATTGTGCTGTCAGGAATTTTATCCTTATTTCTAGGTTGTTTCTCTCCTGGATTAGTTTCCATCCATTGTCCTATCTTCAGATGCTTTGGATAATAGATTGACCCACACTTACAATACAATACAATAGCAAAGTTGGAAGGGACCTTGGAGGTCTTCTAGTCCAACCCCCTGCAGGAAAACCTATATCGTTTCAGACAGATGGCTATCCAACATCATCTTAAAGACTTGCAGTGTTAGGGCATTCATAACTTCTGGAGGCAAGTTGTTCCACTGATTAATTGTTCTAACTGTCAGGAAATTTCTCCTCAGTTTTAGGTTGCTTCTCTCCTTGATTAGTTTCCACCCATTGCTTCTTGTTCTACCCTCAGGTGCCTTGTAGAATAGTTTGACTCCCTCTTCTTTGTGGCCACCCCTGAGATATTGAAAGACTGCTATCATGTCTCCCCTAGTCCTTCTTTTCATTAAACTAGACATGCCAATTGCTGTGATCCTTCTTCATATGTGTTAGCTTCCAGTCATCCTTTTTTGGTTCTTGAATTGTAGAAGTCTGCTTGGTTCAGGCACATATTTGTTTTTTTTAAAAAAAGAAAGCTCAATTGCCATGCAAATTTGAGACAGTGGTAGAAAACAGCTAATGCAAAAATAGTGTTGGTTTTCTGATGTTTGTATAATTAAGATTTATTATGAGTATCATACTTGAAGCTATTAATTATTATTTTTGCCCTTTGTTGAATTATTTATAAGTAGTACTTTCACAAATTATAGATATAAACATGGATAAAATAGGAACTTCATATCCTAAATAGATGTTTATTGACCAGTACATAATGCAAAGACCCGTATTGTTCCTTGACGCTAGAAAATTAGGGAATTAGTAATATGAATATCACTTGGCTTCGGTTATCTAATGATTAGCTGAGAATTTTTGCATGACTGATTTGCCACATGAACAAGAGCATCCAAATTATTTAAACTAATAAGAATATTATTGCTCGACTCTATTATTTAAGCGTTTGTGGTTACTGTTTGTATGATTTATATATTCAATAGCAACTGTGTCTGCAGTTTTCCATGGCGTATTATTAGTCTCTTATGATGAAAATGTCTTTGCTTTTCTCCCATCTCAAGGGAACCTAATTTAAATATGAATACAACCCCAAAAAAGTATTAGAAACTGAAAGTAATAACACTCATTTGAAAGAAAAAGAGATTTGTAAAGCAGTGATACAACTTGCTTTTAAAAAATTAGGATAAGTATAATAAGAGTAACAAGACTCTGGTTACCATTCAGCTCATTGAGCTCCCCTAAGTGTCAGCGTTCCAATTATTATGTGGAATTAAATCAGAGCTCAAGACATAAGTTTCAGCAAAGTTGCAAATTAATAAGACGGACATGTTGGTACAGCTGTGGAATCCCAAATCTAAAAGCTTCCTGGGATTCCACCCAGTTGAAAGTTCATGATGTAATCCCCACACCCATAAATCCATCACATGGTCCAATCGTCTTCGGCCATGCTGGCATCTCCACCCAGCTGGTTCCAGTCAGGTGCAGAGGTGCGGAGACAAAAGATGACCTTGGCTTCTAGAAAGGAATGACAACAACACATTCCACCATTCTACTCCTTTCTATTCTCCCTCCCAATTACTACACTAATGAAATAGTAACACTAATGTTTTCCAGTCAGAAGCTTTTAAAAAAAAAGTTTTTTCCCCTGCCAGTTCAGGCAAGGGGGAAAAAGTTTTTAAAAGAGAGAGAGAAAGAGAGAGAGAGGGAGAGAGAGAGAGAGAGAGAGAGAGAGAGAGAGAGAGAGAGAGAGAGAGAGAGAGAGAGGAAGAAGAAAGGAAACTCATTTTTCTGCCGTGAGATTAATAAAAGGAGAAAAAGAAATGCTGTTGCTTTAAATCGGAACTGAGCACACATAGCTGTCGAATTCTGGGAGTTGAAATCCACAAGTCTTAAAGCTGCAAACTTTGGAGTCCTGCTTTATATTGAAAAGTTGCTCAGGTTTGCAAAGTGACATCCTGCAGTTATTGGGGGGGGGTGTTGCTTCACACAGAGGGAAGGGAGGGAGAAAGGAAGGAAGGAAGGAAGGAAGGAAGGAAGGAAGGAAGGAAGGAAGGAAGGAAGGAAGGAAGGAAGGAGAGAGAAAGAAAGAAAGAAAGAAAACAGCACAGCAATTTATGGCTAGAAGGCTACTCAGAGGTCACCTAGTCCAACCCCCTGCTGCAGCAGGAAACCTTACATTGTCCTGATTATTTTGGTGCCTCTAACAGAGAGGAAAATTGCCAGAAAGGAGAAGTTTACTAGGACAAGACTGCCATGCAGAGGAAGGCAGAGATAGTCCTTGACTTATGACTACAATTGAGCCCAAAAGTTTGGTTGCTAAGCAAGAGCATTGTTAAGTGAGCTTCACCACATTTTACCCAATCCATGACATTTCCTGGTGAGTAATATCAAGTTGACCACACCCACCTAGTCACATGACTGCCAAGCCATGCCCACAAAATAGACCACGCCCACAGAATAGGTAGTAAAATGTTTTGAAACCCATCCCTGGTATGCGGGATGTCAAACTCGATTTCATTGAGAGCTGCGTCAGGGTTGTGTTTGACCTTGGCGGGGGGAATGGCCAGGGTGGGTGTGGCCAGCTTGATGTCACTCATGTCAGGGGAGTGCCTGTGGTGGCCCGAGTGCTCTGCCAGCGAAAACAGGTTTGCAAGGTCCATTTTTGGCTGGGACAGCCTCTTGCAGCCTTCTGCCAGTGAAAATGGAGTTCGGGGGGACTGCACACGTTTCTTGCAAGCTTCATTTTCAGACAAGATGGCCTCTGCAAAAACGGAGCTTGGGGGCGCAACTCTGTTACTGTTTACTATTTACCCACCTGAGCTCCATTTTCGCTGGCAGGGACACTACGTGCCAATCCTTTGCTGTTTCCAGGACAGCCCCTTGGACCAGATCTAAGCACCCCATGGGCCGGATCCACCCCTTGAGCCAGGGGTGGGTTTCTCGCCCCGTTCCAACCGGTTCGGTTGGAACGCGGCCAGCGGCGTCCTCGTGCACGCGCGTGGCACACGCATGCGTACTAGCGTTTGTGCGATGCTCCAGCTGCTCCTGGAGGATCGCGCAGGCGCTGTATGCGTCCTGCACATGCGTGGAAGCACAGAACTCGTCAAAACCGGGTAAGGAGCGCGGGCGGGCCGGTGGGCCAGTCGCCGTTCCCGGAAGTTACTTACTTCTGGGTTCACTGACCAACCGGTTTGCAGGGACCACCGCGAACTGGTTGAAACCCACCCCTGCCTTGAGCCTTGAATTTGACGCCCCTGCTTTAGTGGCTTTTAGCACAGTGTAAGAATTTGCTCTTTGAGCTTTTTCCCTGGTGCCTTAAAGCCTTCTTGTATATCTTCTAACAAAGTTTTGTCTCTCTTTGTTCTCGTCACTGTGACTTCCCATCTATCCAGAAATAAAGAAAAGGTGTTTGATACCCAGGAAACCCCAGAGGATCTTGTTCCCTCTGCATGTGTGATACATCTCTTTGCATCATTGCCCTATCTGCCAAGGTCATGAAAATGTTGCTACTTCTGTCCTAAGTTATGCCACTTTGTGCCACCCAGGGGAGAAGATGGGAAAGGGTTTTCAATTTCCTTCCTTTTAACCATTTTAAATTTTAATGCAACACATGGATTCCTCTTCCCCCAGCCATCCAGAAATACTGGTAGATACTATCGTAAATATAAATAAGCCAACTTCAGGGTGAAGTATCTTGAATCGTAAGGTTGGAAATCCTCAGACCATCTCAGACAAAGGGCTCTTACCCTCTGCTTGAACTAACAGTAGCACTTAGACTTATATAAGTGCTTCACAGCCCCCTCTAAGCGTTTTAGGGCCATGGTGGCTCAGTGGCTAAGACGCTGAGCTTGTCGATCAGAAAGGTCAGCATTTTGGTGGTTTGAATCCCTAGTGCTGCGTAACAGAATGAGCTCCCATTACTTGTCCCAGCTTCTGCCAACCTAGCAGTTCGAAAGCATGTAAAAATGCAAGTAGAAAAATAGGAACCACCTTTGGTGGGAAGATAACAGTGTTCCATGCACCTTCGACATATAGTCATGCCAGCCACATGACCATGGAGATGTATTCGGACAGAGCTGGCCCTTTGGCTTTGAAACGGAGATGAGCACCGCCCCCTAGAGTTGGGAACAACTAGCACAGATGGGTGAGGGGAATCTTTACTTTACCTAAGCGGTTTACAGAGTCTGCATATCGCCCCTAACAATCTGGCTTCTCATTTTAACAACCTCAGAAGGAGGGAAGGCTGAGTCAAACTTGAGCCGGTCAGCATCGAACTGCTGGCAGTGGGCAGTCAGGCTGCAATCCTGCATTCTAACCACTGCGAAACCATGTATCTTGGACAAACCTCCAATGATATCTAGGAGTCTGGCGATTTCATATAATAGCTGTCACAGGCAGACAATTCCTCCTCATTTTGAGTTTGGATCTCTCTGTGAAAACTATACCCATTGGCTTGTGTCCTCAGGAGCTATGGAAAACCAATCTACCTTCTTTCCTGTCCAAGTATTGGAAATCTTCCATCAAATCTCTTTTTAGCCACTTCTTCTTTAGACCTAAATGTCTAACTCTTTTAATGTTCTTCATAGGATTTAACCACGAAGTTCCTCACCACCTTTGTTGCTTTATATTGCTCTTCAAGTTCCTCAGTGCCTCCCCCACGCAGGAGCTATGGTAGCACAATGGTTAAAATACAGTATTGCAGGCTGAGTCTTCCCACTGCCAGGAGTTCGATTCCGACCAGCTCAAGATTGATCAGCCTTTCATCTTTCTGAAGGTCAGTAAAATTGGGAGCCAGATTATTGGAGGCTATATAATGACTCTAAATAGTTTCTATCCTTGGGCTGTCAGCCTCTTAAACACAACCACAATCACTCAATGCGGGAACATATACAGCTAGATTTTTCTTTTTCTTTCTTTTTTCTTTTTTCTTAATTACTTGCGTAGGGATTATTCTTTATACTATTTATATTGTTTGCATTTTTTTTCTTGGATTGCACCAGGGAGGCTAAACCTAATTTCGTTGTATACATGCTGTACAATGGCAATAAAGGCTATACTACTAAACTGCTTAGAGAGGTAAAGCATTATGAAGCGGTATATAAGTCTAAGTGGTATTGCTATTGTTAGTTTGTATTTTGGGGTAACCAGAACTGGACACATTATTCAGGCGGGGTTCAGTGTGAGATTCAGCCAGTTCGCACCTATCCGGGAGAACCAGTTGTTAACTTTCTAAGCAGCTCGGAGAACCAGTTATTGGAAGAAATTTAGTTTTTTTTCACCACTTTACAAGGCTAATCCTGTAAGGAAGGCAGGAAGGAAACATTCTAGTGTTGTTTCTAGACTGATTTGTATTGCCTTGTTTACAGAAACTGCCTCTCCGGTTAACCCTTATTACATTCTAACAGCTAAGACGAAGTGCCCATCGATGTGAGTGACGTTGAGTTGGCCACGCCCACCCAGTCACATGACCATCAAGCCCCGCCTACCCATCTGGTCATTAGGGCAGAGAACCACTTATTAAATTATTTGAATCCCACCACTGGCGGGGTCTGACCATTGGAGCCTAGATTGTCACTGTCACTTTCTGTCTTTTCAATGCTATATTCCTTGTCGATGCAGTCTAGGATTGCACTAACTATTTTCACAGCTTCTGCACACTGCTGGCTCCTGCTTAATCATTGGTCTATAAATTCTTGTGATTGGCCTGCTTTGACAGAAGTATAATGCTAATATCCCAGGAGTAGTAGTTCCTCTGTCTGCTACACTGGTCCAGACTACACCTGGAATATTAAATCCACTTTTATTGGGGGCAATTGGGAAATCACTGACACTCCCTAGCTGACATGTGGACAATTCTGAAAGGAAAAAGGAAGTTTCTTCAGTTGATGTTGTTATGAGCATTTACATCAAATCTATGGCTTTCTATCTGCAAAAAATATGTTTTGGTGGTCTTCTTCTTCTTCTCCTTCTCCTTCTCCTTCTCCTTCTCCTTCTCCTTCTTCTTCTCCTCCTCCTCCTCCTCCTCCTCCTCCTCCTCCTTCATCTTCTTCTTCCTTATCTCTTTCTTTCTTTGTTTATTTTGTCACTCATGTACAAGATAATAGGAATAAGAATAAATATGAATAAGAACACAGGAAATGGGTACAAATAAATGGGGACAGTAGGACAAGAATGTTAGCAGTGATGGGTTTCTAATTTTTCCTACTGGTTTGCTCCTGCGCGCACACATGTGTGTGCATAACACTTTTGTGCATGTGCAGAAGTGTCCGGGTGGATGGACGGAGCCTCCCACTTCCGCTACTACAAGTGCATCAGAACTGTGCCAAACCGGGAGTAATCCATCTCTGGATATTAGGCACGCTGGTGCACTTATGCACGGCTCTCCTTCTCCTTCTCTTCTCCTTCTCCTTCTCCTCCTTCTCCTCCTCCTTCTCCTCCTTCTCCTCCTCCTCCTCCTCCTCCTCCTCCTCCTCCTCCTCCTCCTCCTCCTCCTCCTCCTCCTCCTCCTATGATGAACTTTTCTTTGTCAAGAATTATTTTTCCCTCTAGGCAAGAACTTCCTGAGCCCCTTGTAGCCCATGTAGACTGGTCTACAGAGTATGATTTCCAGTCACGTGTATACTAATAGCTGATGGAGTAAATCACTGTTTTGACAGAAAGTGGCTGCATCTTTTCCTTGAAAACAGATCTGGCTGGTCATTCCTCTTGCTATTATTTTCTCCCTGCAAGCCAAATGTTCAATTTCCCACTACTGTGTCTCCCAGCATGTGGAAAATCTAGAATGCATTCCTTCCTCTGGATCTGTTCTAAAACTGGATTCTACCAGTTTTAAAGGAGAAATTGGTAGCTCAGGGTTGAAATGAGGGGTCCTTGGTATTCTCTGAGCATGTTTGTTTTCTTGCAGATGTTTCATTACCTTAACTAGGTAACATAATCAGTGCTAGTGATGATGTTACCCTAGCACTGATGATGTTACCTAGTTAGGGTAATGGAACATCTGGAAAAAAATAAAACAAGCAAATTCAGAGAGTGTCAGCATTCCAACTAATGCACCCATTAAAAGCAGAACTCTGAGGCAAGTAAATCCCTCAAAGAACAATTTATTGGATACATCATATTGGCACAACTGGTGAAATCCGACTCTGAAAGTTCCCATGGTTTTCACCTAATTAAAAATTGAATGTTCCCCCTTCCCTTCAGATCACATTGTCCAATAGAGGTGCTGGCAAGTTGCCTGGTTACTCCGCTCCTCCTCTTCTCAGCCACCTGTTGGAATGACCTTGGTTCCCACAAGAAAACTTTTTATTCTGACTGAAAAGCTGAGATATCTAAATTTCCCCACTCCTCCCCCGCTTTGTGGCAACCATGAAGTATTAAAGATGACCTCAGCCAGGTTTGCTTCAGGGTTAAAATAGAATAGAATAGAATAGCATAGAATAGAATAACACATTATTCTTTCTATTATTCTAGTTGGAAGGGACCTTGGAGGTCTTCTAGTCCAACCCACTGCCTAGGCAGGAAACCCTATACCGTTTTAGACAAATGGCTATCCAACATGTTCTGAAAAACATCCAGTGTTGGAGCATTCACAACTTCTGGAGGCAAGTTGGTCCACTGACAGTTCCACTAACAGTGAGCATCATGGATCCCACACTTGATTCAACTTTCTATTGTTGTTCCTTTGTCTTTTCACTACATAAGATCTCCAAAGTCCCTTCCAACTTTGTTATTCTGTATTGTTTTCTGGTACTCTGTATTTCTGAAAGTCTACATTTCAGAATGATCACCTATCATCTAACTTTTGAGACTTCTGTGGTTGGATTTAGTATATGGTCTATTTCTAATAATACCTGGTGGGTGTCATTAATGATCTCCTGGTGTTAAAAATAGTGATCATTTTTAATGGACTGACTTCTGTTTGCATATGTGGGAGTTGACATCCAAGCTTCAGTTGAGAGCTGGATTTAATTGCGTGGTCGTCATTTTTTACAGTATATCCTTAACACCTTTAGACACCTTCCAGCTGCCTTATAATTTTAAAACATTCTGTGTTTTGAGCAAGTCAGAGAAAAGTATGCACAGAATAGATGTTATTTAAATCATGAGCTGGGAAAAATATGTTGCATTTCCATTCAATCACCAAACAGACTGAAAACAAATATCCAAGGTGGTCAAAATCCTGTCCTAAGGCCTAGAGGTTGTTGGGGTCTGGATAGGGACTGAGCAACTGTGGGTTTTTGGACCACTCAGATCCAGAGATGTTCTACTTCTGGTCCTCAGTCAGGTTACATTAAGTTGGAGCAGTGGTAGTAATCTGCCCTGGGTGCAGACAACAGGGCATTTTATTTAGTATATGGCAATGTTACATTAGCAAGGAGACTACAATGCTAATATAGAGTAGTAGTTTGGCTCCCTAAGACTGCTAGACCTATTTGGTTCATGCGCAAACACACTTTCCAAGGGGTTCCACATTGCGGTGGGATTCCAAATCTTTTCCTGCTGGTTCTATGAGAGCGTGCTTTGGGCCCACACTCGCACTTTGCACGCACACCTAACATGCACTTTGCGCATGCACACAGCACTCAAAGACCACCCTCAGTGTCAGGATTGGTGAGCTGAGCTGTGTTTTAGCTCAGCTGAGGTGCGGTAATCCTTTCTGCTGCATGAATCAGCTGAGCTAAAAAAATAAGGGAATATAGGACAAGGAGCGATGGGGGTGGGAGGGCATGGCCAGCCAGAAGTGGTATTTGCCAGTTCTCTGAACTACTCAAAATTTCCGCTACCGGTTCGCTTGAACCGGTCCGAACTGGCTGAATACCACCTCTGGTGCCACAGGGGAGAAAGTTAGCTCCACACCAGAAAGAAAGATGAGCAGCATTCTGCAACAGCATACGGGGCCCTCTCCTTCCAATGAAGCCACCTCACAAATGGGGGTCACAACCAGGAAGGTCCAGCGCCAGCATGAAGCACTGACTCATCTCCCTACCAAAGTGGTTCCTATTTATCTACTCACATATAATAAGCTTTTGAACTGCCAGATGAGCAGAAGCAGAGGTGAGTGAGAGGAACTCCTCATGCCACACAATGCTAGGACTCAAACCTCTGGAGCAAAGTCAATCTCCAAAGTCATTAAGCCACTGAGCCACCATGCCTCTAAAACTTGGGGAGGATATGAAGGCAATGCAGCGGGTGGATGGTGAGAATGGAGCCAAGTCTCTGCTGCCATTGTACCAGTCAGGTTATGGGCAGAGTAGCACAGTAGCAATGGAGGAGGAAACTGCTCCAAGTACAGGTACGCTTCAAGGTGCTACTTGTCACCCACAAAGCCCTTCATGGTAGTGGATCTGGGTACTTCAGAGACCGCCTACTGCCAATCACCTCCACTCGACCAATTAGATCCCATAGATTAGGCCTCCTCCGTGTTCCATCTGCCGGTCAATGTCGACTGGCAACCACGCGGAGGAGGGCCTTCTCGGTGGCAGCTCCGACCCTATGGAACGATCTCCCCGTGGAGATTCGTACCCTCACCACCCTCCAGACCTTCCGCACAGCCCTTAAAATCTGGCTATCCCGTCAGGCCTGGGGCTAAAGACTGTAACCCACCCGAATAGTATGAATGTTGTGCTTTTAATGATGTACTGTCTTATGTGTTAAATGTTTGTTTCCCCCCCCTTTCGAGTTGTAAGCCGCCCTGAGTCCCCCCAGGGAAAAGGGCGGCATGTAAATAAACTACTCAAACTCAAACTCGAACTCAAGTGTCCAATCCGTTACATATGCTTCCACTCCTTTGGATTGGGGAAGAGTTTGGGGGGGGGGTCTTCTTGGACTCAGAGCTCCTGCTTGAGGAGCAGATGGCAGAAAAACTATTTCCTCTATTTTAATCTCTTCAACTGCAATCTCAAAAAAAATGTGTTCTGGAAGAGTCCCTTTGTCTTCAAATCAGGGGACTTTGGTTGCCTGTGAAACAAAGGTTGTCTTTGTAAGCAGACAGCATCAGTAGCGAGTCAAGTTGCGTGAAGCTTCATCTCCTCTCCTCTTTCTCTTCTTCTGCAGAATCAAGTGCTTTTCCACCCTTCATAGATTAAAAAAGGAAGGAGGGGGAGATGGATAGAGTTGCAGTGAGGCTTTCTCCTTGCCGAAGTTAAACTTTTTCAGCTGACGTGTCACCCTGGAAGAAGCGGGTGCAGATCTGATTAAACGAGAGAGCAAGACACCGTACAGTACATTACATCTCGGCCAACTTTTCAGAACTTGATGAACAAGGGAACGAAGCATAGATTCTTTTCCAGGTTTGAGAACTTTCGCTTCAGTGTTGCTCCAGCACCATCGGCATTAGACAACATTAGGTCCTAATAATGCATTCAGTACTTACCTTATTTTTCGGAGCACAAGATGCACATCCCCCCCCAAAAAAAGAGGGTGAAAATCTGGGTACAACTTATACACTGAATACAGCATTTTTGGCCTCCCGACCCCCGCCCCCCTTTCACAAAAATGGACATGCAGATGCTTTGGGAAGCCTGAAAAGTGCTCCTGGGGTCTGGGAAGAGCAAAAATGAGTGAAAAATGGGCCATTTTCTGCTCGTTTCTGCCCCCGGGAGCACCCTACAAGCCACCTAAGTGCTATGAATGCCCCCCCTTTTTTGACAAAAAGAGCCTATTTTTGTGAAAAATGGGCCATTTTTTGCTCATTTTTCACAAAAAATGAGGCATGCAGAGGGTTTGGGAGGTCTGCAGAATGCAAAACCTTTTTTTAAAAAAATGTACCTCTTCAAAATCTTGGTGCGTCTTATACTCCAAAAAATACGGTAGATTACAACCAATGGTACAAACCAGAGGAGCATTCAGTTCAAGGCAATTTTGACACCTGGAAAGTGTCCAGAATAAATGGATCAAACCCAAGATAAGCCAATTTGATTTGCACCCAGCCCAAAAACAGGGTTAGGGTTAGGGTTAGGGTTAGGGTTAGGGTTAGGGTTAGGGTTAGGGTTAGGGTTAGGGTTAGGGTTAGGGTTAGGGTTAGGGTTAGGGTTAGGGTTAGGGTTAGGGTTAGGGTTAGGGTTAGGGTTAGGGTTAGGTTTGGAACTCGCGGTTTGTTGAAGGCGCGCTTTTGTCGGCACGCTGTTGTCGGCACGCTTCTGCACTCATTCGTTGGCGCGATTTAGAACTCGTGGTTTTCTCGCCATAGTTTTGTCGGTCGCGCTTTTGTCAAGCGCGCATTTGTTGGTGAACCGTTGTGCACATGTGCTGTGCACGTTCATGCGGTGGACACCGGGCCCTGTTGCAATGTACCAGTTGCAACAGGATCCGGAACCCATCACTGGTTGCCAGGCATCTGAATTTTGATCGCTTGACCCTGGGGATGCACAATAGTCGTAAGTCCTGAAAAGAGGTCATAAATCACTTTTTCAGTTCCATTGTAACCAGAGGTGTGTTTTTACTGGTTCGGACCAGTTCGGGCAAAGCAGTAGCTTTGACAATCAGCTGGAGCCGCCCACTGTCCCTGTTCTATCCCGTCCTTGATTTCCTGCTTTCTAGCTCATCTCAATCGTGCGGGACAACTGATTTCCTCCCCCCCTCCCGCTTGCTGACTTGGAAGGTTAGCAGCTGAGCTTGTAAATGGTCTATATTCAGCTCTGTGCATGTGCACAAAACTCACAGGCACGCAAAGCATGCGCTTACCAAACCGGTTGTTAAAACCGGCAGCATCCCACCACTGATTGTAACATTGAACAGTCACTGAACAAATTGTTGTAAACCGACGACCACCTGAAAAAGTCTCCAAATTTTACTTTGATTCCTGATAACTTTAGAAATGCTCTCTTGTCATTTTCTTGGCACCAATAATGAAATGGTTTCTCCCTGTCTTTTTCCGATATGGTGTTGGTAAATATTATTTAGTTTGCCTTGTATTTTGCTTGCTGGAATATCCTAGAGCCCTCCCTACCCAGTATTAAACAGGACAAAACTGGCTTGGTTTTTGGAGATCAGCAGGGGTTGGGCAGATGTTGTCCTCTAGCAACTTAGAAACCTCCTTAAAACCTTAAAAAAAACTGGTTGGCATGTCTAATTTAAGAGACACGGTGGCTCAGTGGCTAAGACACTGAGCTTGTCAATCAGAATGGTTGGCAGTTCAGCAGTTTGAATCCCTAATGCCAAGTAATGGAGTGAGCTCCCGTTACTTGTCCCAGCTTCTGCCAACCTAACAGTTTGAAAGCATGTAAAAATGCAAGTAGAAAACTAGGAACCACTTTTGGTGGGAAGCAGAGGTGGGTTCGTATCAGTTCGCACCTATTCGGTAGAACCGGTTCGTCAAATCTACCGAAGATTCGAAGAAGAGGTTCCACCAGTGGACCCGGAAACCAAGCCACACCTACAGAAGAGGTTCCAAAATTTTTTGAAACCCACCACTGGTCCTTGGATATGATTATTCTACACTATCATGCTCATATTTATAAAACTCAGTGCCTCTGTGAAAGGTAAGGATGACTACCGCATTTGTGGTGAAGTTGTTTGTTGAAGTTGTTTTAACGCAAACCAAAAATGCCTTTTAAAAAACAAGTTTACATCATATTCTTATGCATGCCAGTGCTGTGTGTGAGGTAATTTAAGGTGGTTTTGACAAGTGTCGTCGGCATCTTCATATCTGGTCACATGGGTGGCAAGCCACTCCCACAAAGGAGGCCACACCCACAGAGTAGGTTCGAACAATGTTTGAAACCCATCACTGGTGGGAAGGTAAAAGGGTTCCATGCACCTTTGGCATTTAGTCATGCTGCCCATATGACTGTGGAGATGTCTTCGGACAGCGTTGGCTCTTCAGCTTTGAAATGGAGAGGAGCACTTCCCCCTAGAGTCAGGAACGACTAGCTCATATGTGCGAGGGGAACCTTCACCTTTACTCCTTTATGGTTGCAGGAACTCGGTACGTTTAGTTTAATGAAAAGAAGGACTAGGGGAGACATCATAGCAGGGTCCCGATATGTCAGGGGTTGCCACAAAAAAGAGGGAGTCAAGCTATTCTCCAAAGCACCTGAGGACAGGACACGAAGCAATGGGTGGAAACTAATCAAGGAGAGAAGCAATTTAGAACTAAAGAGAAATTTCCAGAAAGTTAGAACAATTAATCAGTGGACGAACTTGCCTCCAGAAGTTGTGAATGCCCCAACCCTGGAAGTCTTTAAGAAGATGTTAGATAGCCATTTGTCTGAAGTGGTGTAGGGTTTCCTGCCTGAGCAGAGGGGTGGACTAGAAGGCCTCGGAGGTCCCTTCCAACTCTTCTGTTATTCTGTTAGCAAAGCTTGAGCAGATTAAGTACAGGGAAATCGGTGTAGGGATTTAGGATCTCTGTTTCTTTAAATTCTTTGTTTCTTAAAAGAATATAGATTTTTTGCTTTGGGACAAAAGTAGAGGACCTTTTCAGGCAGAGCTGCCCCTCCTCTGGGGATTTAAACCTACTCATTTTCCAACTGATACATGCAATTGTTTTGTGCTAAAGGAGCCATTAGAGACTTGGGGAGGAAATAAAAGGGTTGCTGTTTTTAAATGGATAATGTCTATAAAAACGGCAGACACCAGCCAGGCTCCAGACAAATAGCTCTGCAGCTTTTGCAAAAGTCTGCTTGCAAAAAAATGTGGCTCTATCCATGGACGGAAATGGCCTTTACTGAGAAAAGGGTAGACAGGGAGGGTGAAGATTCGTTCTCTGAGCTTGTGGGTTCATATCCCAACATTTCATTACCAGGCTAGGTAACATCTTCAGCAGAGTTTAGGGGATGTCGGTGTTATATCTATAACAAAACAAAACGAAAACCGAGAAAAAATCATTGCTGCCAACCTGCCTTCCACCTGTACACTGCACAAGTCAATAAGAGGGCGGTGAAAATATTTACAGACCCCCTTGCATCCTGGACATCAATTGTTTCAACTCCGACCCTCAAAATGATGCTAAAGAGCACTGCACAACAAGACAACTAGACACAAGAACAGTTTGTTGCCCAAATGCCACCACTCTGCTAAACAAATATTCCCCATAACACTAATTATTCACTAAGTCTGCATTACTATTACTATTAGTCTCCTCATTGTTCCTATCACCCATCTCCTCCCACTTACGATTGTATGACTATAACTTCATTGCTTGCATCCCTACAATTTATATTGATTGTTTCCTAGTATGATTTGATTGCTTACTTGTACTCTATGCCTATCATTAAGGGTTGCACTCTATGATTCATGACAAAGGTCTCTTTTCTTTAATGTACACTGAGAGCATATGCACCAGACAAATTCCTTGTGTGTCCAATCACACTTGGCCATTAAATAACTCTATTCAATTCTATTCTATTCCCATGCCCATGCCCATGCCCATGCCCATGCCCATGCCCATGCCCATGCCCATTCCATTCAATTCCATTCCATTCTATTCTATTCTATCCCTCTGCATAAACAGAGGGATAGAATCAAGATCATGTGAAGTGTTAATACCACTGTATAATGCCTTGGTAAGGCCACACTTGGAATACTGTATTCAGTTTTGGTCACCACGATGTAGAAAGGATGTGGAGACTCTAGAAAGAGAGCAGAGAAGAGTAAGAAAGATGATTAGGGGACTGGATGCTAAAACATATGAAGAACGGTTTCAGGACCTGGGTATGTCTAGTTTAATGAAAAGAAGGACTACAGGAGACATGATAGCAGTGTTCCCAAATCTCAGGGGTTTTGCCACAAAGAAGAGGGAGTCAAACTATTCTCCAAGGCACCTGAGGGCAGAACAAGAAGCAATGGGTGGAAACTAATCTGCTCCGTATAAAATTTTTAATCAAGCCCCCCCCCCGTCAAAGGTGTCCCTCTTTACCAATCTGAAAATCTAGTCACCTTAAGTATAAGACACACTGGAGTATAAGACACACCAAGATTTTGAAGAGACAAATTTAAAAAAAGTTTTTGCACTCTGCAGACCTCCCAAAAATGGCCTATGCACACACAATGGAGCGTACGGCTCCTGTGCGATGCTCCACCGAGCAGCTGGAGTGTTGCAGAGCATCGCAGGCAGTAAGTACGAATGCACACACTGCACACATGTGCACATGTGCTGTTCACGTTCATGTGGTGGACGCCGGGCCCATTTCATGAACACAGGGCTGTTTTTTGTCAAAAAAGGGTATGCGTAGCCTTTAGGAGGCTTATAGAGTGCTCCTGGGGGCTGGGGGACAAAAACAAGCAAAAAATGGCCCATTTTTTGCTCATTTCTGCCCTCGCCAGCCCCCAGGAGCACTCTGGAAGCCTCCTAAAGGCTATGCATGGCCATTTTTGCAAAGGGGGCGGGGTTTCAGGAGGCCAAACATGATGTATTCAGTGTATAAGATGAACCCAGTTTTTCATCCTCTAAGGTGCATCGTATACGCTGAAAAATACGGTACTTGTTGTGTCCCTATAATACCAATCCAAAGTCATCTCTCTAATTCCAACTTTGAGGTTTAGCCCAAGCTGCTGCACATCCCTAATCTCGGCCACAGCAAAAGAAGACAGTGACTGGTGAGTAAAGAAATAAAATTATGGTTCTCTGCAAAATACTTTTCCTATTTCTCTTTTGCAAGTGAACAAAGCCTTGGAGTGGGTGGTGGATGAAAACATTTATTTTACAAAGCACTAGATTTGAAGTTCTATCTCCACTGTTTTTCCCTTCTTGAAATGAAAAGAGTTTCTGACTAGTGAATGAGTGGGAACATTAAAAAAAAAAAACATTCTGGTGGCAGTTTGTTTATCCTTACCTTCCTTTTACTATATGGTGATTAAAAGGTTTTTTTTTCCCCCTTCTTCTTTTGCTATATTTTTAAAAACCTTGGTAGCTTGGCCAATTAGCCTTCCTATCTACCATCTTTTTTACTTGCAGCCACATTGTTCCTTCTGTATTAGATTGCCATGGAAACTATCGAGCCAATCAGGGATCATAAAAAGTGGGATGATGTCACGGTGCTATGTATAAAAATCAGATTTGACTAGTTGTGATATCTTTTCAAACAAATAAATGGAATAGGGATGTATCTTTTTCTTCTCTTTCCAATGACAGTTTTGTTTTGTTTCGTTTCATTGTAAATTATCAACAAATGCTATTTCAGAGGATATTTCATAACTTTTCTTTTCCTTTTTCATTACACCATTCTGTTCTTACAGCCAGGACTTTATTAAGTGAGCTGGCTCTTGTGAAGTTGAAGCAGAATCTAGAGGAAGTTGAACTCTCTGCAATCTTTTGCAAACTACAGTTCTGAACTCCACCCATCTTCCATGTTAGGCATCGTGATTCAACAACAACACTCTTTTCCTGGACTGGAAAGGACTCATATCCCATTTGGATTACTGCAATGAGTCTACATGGGGTTGCCCTTGAAGATCCCCAGAAATTTCAACGGGTCCAGAATACAGCAATGGGTACCCTTAGTTTTCCCTAAGTAACACCTCTGTTGCACAAGCTACATTGGCTTCCAGTTTTTTCCCAGGTGCAATTCAAGATGCTGATCATCACTTTCAAAGCCCGATATGATCCAGCACCAGATTATCTGTGAGACCTGCCTTTCTCTAAGGACCTTTATTTCTATAGTCACCCAGAGTTCTGTAGCCAGTTGAGTGGCTTCAGAAATTGAATGGATGAATGGATGAATCTCTCCATTGTACCAGCCAGACAGAATGTGGAACTTGTTAGTAAAGGTACCGTGTTTCCACAAAAATAAGACAGGGTCTTATTTTCTTTTGATCCCCAAAATAAGCACTTGGCCTTATTTTTGGGGAGGTCTTATTATTTTTGAGGTGCAGGAGGCGGTGAGCATGGACACCTCACGGCTGCTGCTGTGTTGCAATATTTTTGGGGAGGGCTTATTTTCAGGGAAGGGCTTATTTTAGCTCATGCATTCAAAAGCTCCATTGGGCTTATTATCCAGGAAGGTCTTACTTTTGGGGAACAGGGTAGATAAAGGAGTTCCTGTGCATTTTGCTCTGCTAATTGTAGCCAATTTTAGGAGGAAGTTTCTTTAAGCCATTGTATCTGCACTGTGTGAACACATTTCCATGTTCATGTGGCCAGTATGACATCATGCCACAATGCAAAACATACGGTAAAACATAGAATGCTGTTACCTTCCCACCAAAGTGGTACCTATTTGAGGGTGAAATTCAGTAGGTTCTGACAGGTTCTGGAAAACCAGTAGCAGAAATTTTGGATAGTTTGTAGAACCCGCAAATATTACCTCTAGCTGACCCCAGAGTGGGGTGGGAATGGAGATTTTGCACTATCCTTTCCCTACCATGCCCACCAAGCCACACCACAAAATCCAGTAGTAAAAAAAAATGAATTTCACCACTGTTTATCTACTCACATTTGCATGCTTTTGAACTGTTAGGTTGGCAGAGGCTGTGCCGAGTGACAGGATCTCACCCCATCACACAGTGGTAGGACTTGAACTGCCAGAGTGTGAACCTTCTCCAGTGTCTTTTAAGCCACTGAGCCACCACGCCTCACGGACATTCCGAGTCCCCTCCACTAAATATTGCCATTTGATGGGAGTTAGGAAGCAGTGCCTTTTCTGTGGTAGCCCTTGCTCTATATACTGTCTGCCTCCTGAAGTTTGACAGGACTCCATCCTCTTATTTTTCTGTAAACATTGAAAACCTAGATTTCCTCCAAGCACTGGGATAAGACTGGATAATTAGATTACACTTTAGAAGTTTGACTTGGTGCAGGTCTTTGCTCTTTTAAATGTTTTAATCTGCTTAGTTTTGTAGTTTTAATATGATTTTATACGCTGTTTTAACTTTTGATTGGGAGCCACCCAGAGTTGGTACGACGGTAAGTGGCTATATAATTGTTTTAAACAAATAAATATCTAGCTGCTTTCAAGATATTTAATATTGTCCTTTTCCTAGTCCAGAACATCATGGCTAGGAGCCATGGTGGCACAGCGGGTAGAGTACAGTACTGCAGGCTCCTTCTGCTTACTGCTGGCTGCCTGCAATTTGGCAGTTCCAATCTCACCAGGCTCACGGTTGATTCAGCCTTCTATCCTTCAGAGGTGGGTAGAATGAGGACCCAAATTGTTGGGGAGCAATATGCTAGCTCTGTAAACTTCTTAGAGAGGGCTGTAAAGCACTGTGAAGTGATGTTGTGGGCTGCCAGTGGAGCTGACAGCAGATTCGGAGAGTGAGGAGGTTAGGGAGGAACATGGGCCAGTCCTGGAGTCTAGGGAAGACTCTGATGAGGGCTCTGTGCCAGAGGCAGAGAGGGGGTCAGAGCCATATGCCACTTATCAGCTGCCTTCAGAGTCAGACATCAGTAAGGCAGATGAACAGCTGGAGTCTGTTCCCAATATGCGCATGCACAGAGTTGCCAGACGAAGAGAACAGCTAAAGAAAAGGGGTTGCCTTGGGAGTAAGACCACAGGTGGACAATGAATGGCCCCTCCCAAAGGAATTAAAAGAGGAGAAAAAGGGGAGTGGAGTTTGCAGGAGACGGTTAGTTCACTTAATTGGTTCGTGACTCTCCAAGACTTCTTACCAAGATTTGCAGATTTCGGCTTGTCAGCTTTTCAAGCCAGATAAGGTCTGTGATTGTAAATCCTCCCATGAAAGACTTTGCTGGATGTGAACAAGCAGAATTCACAATAAATTAATAAAAGTGGTTTTTGTCGGGACCAGGGGTTTGCTTCATGCTATTGGGAAGCTTAGGTCAGAATAAACAGTATATAAGTTTAAGTACTATTGCTATCATCAATGATCATCAACCATGAGAACCAGTTTCCTTTGTCTTTGACAAAATGGCAGAAGATAAGTGTTTTAAACCCGACAGAAGAGCAGCTCTGAAACCCTCCATCCCATTAAAATATCAGCCGAGTCAGACAATTTGCTGTCTCTGTTCATTATGGATTTACAGATTATCCTAATAGCAAGACTCGTGGATAACCAGGTTCTGACAAAGGTCATGCGAGCCAGCTTCAACATTGGGATCTTGGTAGCCTTGAATTCATGTGACTCTTGTTCTGTGACCCAGGACAGCGAAATGTTGGTCATTAAATCCGAGGTGACTGCAAGCAAGACCAGCTCCTGAGCTGATTGGCAGCAAAAATCCCCATCTTTATATAATTGCAAATATTCTTCAGGGAGCCATCTATTTTCATTTCACAGGGGACGGGTCTGGAGCAGTGGCAGTTCAATCTGATCCATCCCCAAGTGCGTGCATACACCTTTTCCACCCTGCCTCAAATCACCCCCCCCCCCAAAGTAGGCTATTAATCGGGCAGTTTGCAATTCCCGTAACAGAAGAGAAAAATAAGTCTGCATCTGTTCTACTTGATCTTCATCATTCGGAAAGCAGCCTCAGGTCCTGCTGAATTTGGATGACCTACGAAGCACATTGTGAAATGGAGAAAGTAGCAGCATAATATTTAGATTAAAAGTCGTGTCCCGAGCAATGCTCGTTCTGGGAATAGCTGGTTCAAAACATTTTTTTTTTTCAAAGTCATCGATATGCTATCAAAAATAGCCTTCAAAATTAAATGTGATATTGAGTGTCCTTTCAAAAATGTGTCACATTGTTTACAAGTTCCTTTTTTAACATTATTATTATTAGTAGTATTTTTATTATTATTATTATTTATGCACTTTATTCATTAAACATGAAACTCAGCCAACTGAACATTCAAAAATGCATTACAAATACCAGTGACTGGTGCTAATGGTTGATACGGGTTGCTGCCAGAGTCCTAGGTATCAACCAAGCACCTTCTTAAAATAGAAGATGTCCCGAGCAGTGCAGTTTTTCCAGTTCTGCCGGTGTCATTGCAGGAAGCTGCAGTTGGCTGATGTATAAATTCTTGGACATGGTACCAAGGGCCCCGATGAGAACATGTTACATGTCTCATCCATAGCCGTGCAGTTTTGATGGCCAGGTCATGATATTTTGTGATTTTTTTTTCTAGTTCTTTTTCTTCAGCTCAGGCATCTCCTGGTACAGTGATATCAATAAACTTTACGCATCGGCCCTCTACAACTGTGAAATATAATTAATATAATATAATATAATATTATGTAGAGCGTTGTTAAGTGAGTTTCACCACATTTTACAAGTTGACCACACCCACCCATTCACATGGCTGGCAAGCCACGCCCAACTGGTCACATGACCAGCAAGCCACTCCCACTGGTCACATGGCCGGCAAGCCACTCCCACAAAGCAGGCCACACCTACAGAAGAGGTTCTAAAAAAATTTGAAACCCACCTCTGGTGGACACCCACGATTTCCCTTATGGTTCGGGTGAACCAGTCTGAACCGGCTGAATACCACCTCTGCTTGGAACCCTGACACTATCATCATCATCATCATCATCATCATCATCATCATCATCATCATCATCAAACAGTCCTCTATGAGAACAAGGCTGAAATTTGGTTCGAAGAGTCGGTTCTTCTATTCCTCCCTTTTGGCTCCAAAACTGCCGTCAGAATCCAGGCAGATCATATCACCCATGGCAGAAGAAGCCAAGCAAATTGCAAATGAGAAGCTGGGAAAGTGACTTTTGAAACTGCACACTCTATTGTCTGCTTTTCTCGGGGAGCTGACTTTCTGCCAAGTTAATTCTGTTCTTCTTGTGTGTCAAGGGAGCCAGCGACATCCCTACCTCTCCGGGGCTGCAAAGTTTCACCTGGTGAAATTACGGTTTGATAAATATATAGCTTTCCATTGTCTCTGCCACTGACATCATGTTCTTTGTACATTTCCTTTACCTGGCTTTGAGTCTGCTTGTCAGCGCTGAACTGCCCTGTAGCTGCTCCTATATATATATATATATATATATATAGGAAATCTGTGCCTTCTAATTCTAGTCACACGGCCTCTTGGGCCTCAATTCATCACTTAAATTTGTCATAAGTGCATTAAACTGAGCATTGAAATTGTTCTTGTCAAATCATCTCCAAGACATATTGAGCTAGACGGAGCTCCAGCCCCAGCACTCGGCACAGACATCTTGGCTCTGTCAAAATACAGCAGGCATTTTCACCCTTTTAAAAAAGACTTTAAGCCATTAAATTGCATTATAATTTCTACATTTTGATAGAACGTAGCTCTTATTTGCATCCGTTGTAGTCATGGATCAGTCAGGATTTTTTTTCTCTCTCTCTCTCTTCCTTTCCCTTCTCTCACTTCACATATTAATCTCCCTCTCCGCTGTACCCCCATCTCTTTGCTCGGATTTAGACAGAATTCAACCCTAATAATTTGCCGCAGGCTAAATTTTAAAATGCAAAGTGTCAGATGGAAATACAAAATGGGAAGGCAGCGGGGAACGAGAGGAAACCCGAACCAAAAATAAATTATTTTTCTAGCCATAAGGAGCAGTGCTATGAAAACTCTCCTCCGCCAAAACCGTTCCAGAAATTCAAGACTTCCAAATAGCCTGTTCTTACTTCCATACTGAAAATGGCTCCTGCTGAAAGTTATAGCTTTCTGGGTGGTGGCCTAAGGAAGGGATGAAATGACTTTTAGAGTCCTTCTTTCGAGGACAGAGACAGCTCCATGTCATCAGTCTTAGAGGAGACTTCTGTAGGATGGGGGGGGGGAGGGGGAATCAAGACAGCTGTTATAATCATGCAATCAAGGCCCTGTTGTGGCCCACCAGTGGCCAACGGAGCTGCCAGCAGAGTCGGAGAGTGAGGAGGTTGATGAGGAGGAACATGGGCCAGTCCTGGAATCTCAGAATAAAGTGGATGTCAGGCCTGCAGACATCTTTCTTTTTGGATTTTTGGCCTGACACACTTTCTATTATTCTACAATGCGTTTTCTATTGTGGGGAAACGAACAGTTCTGTGGGCGTGTCTTGGTAGGTGTGGTGTGTCTTGGTGGGTGTGTCTTGGTGGGCATGGCAGAGGAAGGTTACTGCAAAATCCCAATTCCCTGGGACTTGGGAGGCAGAGAATAGATGGGGGAGGGGCCAGTCAGAGGTGGTATTTACCGGTTCTCCAGAACTGGTCAAAATTTCTGCTACCGGTTCTCCAGAACTGGTCAGAACCTGGTGAATACCACATCTGCTTTGCAGCATATTAGTCAAGAACCGACTCGATGCAATATGATTCCATTATATTTTGTAAGCATTAAACCATTTCAAGAGATATTAAAAAGATTGACTTAGGGCCGGGTTTTGCAAAGTTTCATTGGTGGGGGTATATAAAAAAAAGAATATAGTTTTTTCCTGATCTTTTATTGATTATTTATTCAATTATTCACTCAAGCTTCTTAGCCACGCAGTTCCAAAATTGACGGCAGCTTACATCAAGCAATAAGAGAATTAAAAAGAAAACTCTTCATAATCTAATAAAACAAAATTCATCTAACTATACCACTCAATAGGGATGGGCTAATTCTCATTATCCTCAAATATTTTCTAGGACAGGTCTCAAAATTCTGTTTTGAGTACAAGGTTGTTGGGAACAAAGAAGCTACATATTTAGCAAAACTTTTCTCTCTTTTTTCTTTTAAGAAAGGCGAGAGAAGAAAAATAGGAAGAAATGTGCAGGAAGAAAATACAAAAATGAGATTGGAGTTGATCTTGCTAGGATGAGGATCCCTTTTTAGTCCTTGAGGCAGAGAAAGAAAAATCAAATCTATTAATTTTATTCTCTTGCATCTACCGTGCCTTGAGATGGCTTCTTGGAATACATACAGCTTCTAATCTTATTTCCATTTTTTCTTGTATACGTTGTATTAAATACTGCTTAGTTTGGTCTAGTTTTTATCCTTTTATAAACATCGCATAAAAGCTTGAACTCCCACCTCCTCTGTACTGTCACTGGAATTTAAATGTTTAGTGTCGGAAAAGATTAATTCTATCCAAGAATTGGTGGCCTCCAAGTTAAACATGTGTTTTTTTGAAGGGGAAAAAAACTACTATCATGTGGATATGTTCACATATAATATGTTAATTCTACATTTAGGTTAATCAAACACGATTGCTGTGAATATGTTGTGTTCAGATAAATTATTTCATGTCTTAATTTGATGGCTGGTTCATGTAGCATGCTAAGAGAATAATCAAATCATACAAATAAACAAAAATATTTGTAGGGTTGAAATGAGTGGTTCTTGATGCTCTCTGAGCTTGGTTGGTTTTTTTTGCAGATGTTTCTGTAACAAACCAGATAACATTAGCCATCACTGTACTAGAAGATCCGTGACCCGTCAAAACCGCGCTCTACTAAGCCGCGCCCGATTAAACCGTGTCGCTGACGTCATCAACAGGGCGACAACAGCCAGCACGGAGAAAGAAGGGCGCTTTAAATAACACTTTGAAAGCAAGCCGATTCAATTTAAGGTAAGGGTTAGGTTTAGGGTTAGCTTTAGGGTTAGGTTTAGGGTTAGGTTAAGGGTTAGGGTTAGGGTTAGGGTTAGGGTTAGGGTTAGGTTAAGGGTTAGGATTAGGTTTAGGGTTAGGTTTAGGATTAGGTTTAGGGGGGTTAGGTTTAGGTTTAGGGGTTAATTTTAGGTTTAGCGTTTACCGCGTGCTTCTGTCTCCGTGCTGTTGTCGCCCGGTTGATGACGTCAGCTACGCGGTTTCGTCGAGCACGATTTAGTCGAACGCGGTTCTGTGGTGGAACCCTAGAAGATCTCCAAGGTCCCTTCCAACTCTGTTATTCTGTTCGGTGACAGCCGGCAAAACAAGTGCTTATCATTATGACCCAGCTCAGTCCATAGGATTCCACCACAAAGCTTCATCTGCAGTGGAGAAAAATCCAAAACTCATATTCAGGCAGGGCAATTCATATTTCCTCGATAACTCAGATTATTATATTGCAATCCTCAAGGCCTTAGGACAATGTTTAATGTATATTAATATATAGACCCCTTATTTTAAGAAATGGACGTATTTTAAATTGTAACTTGTAACTTAATATATAACTTCTTGAATTATTTATGTCTTAGAAAATTGACCACACATTTTCATCTTATGTGTATTGTATTAATGTGTGTTCTTTTCATACATTTTTACTGCTGGTATCCATGTATTTCATGCCTTATACTAAATAAATAATGTTTTAGAGTTTGAAGGCAAATTCTGTTACAGCATGTCAACGTTAGGCTTTATACTTCACAAGCCACTCAAGAGGTAATTCATAGATGATCTCAATATGTTATCCCACCCACCATAGAGTCTAGACTTAACAGAATAATAGAATTTGAAGGGACCTTGGAGGTCTTCTAGTCCAACCCCTTGCTCAAGCAGCGATGGCAAACCTTGTTTGGCTCACGTGCCATAAGCAGGAGGAGTGCAGGGGAGTCGTGCCTGGCCACACCCATAATTCAATGCACGCCCCCCCAGCGCACTTGCGCACATGACAGGTGCTCCCCCCATTTTTTGCATGCTTTTTTCATCCTCCCCAGGCTCCAGAGGCTTTATAGAAGCCTGGGGAGGGTGAAAACAGCCTCCCATGCCCTCCCGGAGGCCTACGGAAGCTTCAGGAGTTTCCCTGAAGCCTCCGGAAGGCAAAAAACAACCCTATGAGCAAACCAAAAGTTACTTCCAGGTTGCCTGTAGGGCTGATTTTAGCTCTCCATAGCATTCAGGAGCCCTCAGGAGGCTTCTCTGCAGGCTCCAGAGAACTAAAAATGCCCCTATGAGCAAACTTATGGTTTGCTTGTAGAGTCATTTTTCGTCCACCCGAGCCTTCAGAGAAGCCTCTGGAAGGCCCCTGAGGCTGCAGAGGGCTTAAACCGGCCCTACGAGCAAATCGGAAGTCCATTACAGAACTTCTGGTTTGCCCGTAGGGCTGGTGTTTTGTGCTCTGTAGGCTTCAGGGAAGCTCCTAAAGCCTCTGGAGGGCCTCCGGGAGGACAGGGAAGGCTGTTTCGCCCTCCCCAGGTTCCTATAAAGCCTCTGGAGCCTGGGGAGTGCGTAAAATGGCTAAAAAAAGGCTGAACTCAGCCTGCCAGCGTGTGTGTGCATGCTGGCCAGCTGACAGGGCAATGCCTCACGTGCCCTGACAAATGGCTCCACGTGCCACCTGCGGCACGCGTGCCATAGGTTCGCCATCCCGGCCCTATATCATTCTAGACAAGTGGTTGTCCAGTCTCTTTGTAAATGCCTTCTGTGATGGATTACCCACAATTCTGAAGGCAACCTGTTCCCCTGCTTAAGCAGGGGACCTTTTTTTTTCATTTCAAGTTTTTTAAAAAAAATACAAATTATACATATTATAGGAACAAAGCATTGTCCGGGTTCTTCTCTCATTTACATAGTCCATTTACAGCATACTTTTGTTTTCACTTTCAGCCCAATTATTCTCTTCCATTATTTTTCATCTTTATAATTATTTTTTCTTACTACATAAACAATATCTTCAATTGTCCCTTCACAGTTTCACCAAATTTTCATTTCTTATTTTCTCCATTGATATATTTTGCTACAAGCAGCGTATATCCACTAATTCTATTTAAACCTAGAGCATTTCTTTCAGTTTTTTTCTACATTTAGCTGCACCAGGACCATGTGCTTGATGGTTCTGCTCCATTCAACCATCTTTCCAAGCAGCCTCCATGTTCCCCGTGTCTTTCTCCCCACTTGGAACTGAACCAGATGGATATTTCTTCCAACATCCTATACCATTTCAATATGTTCAGCTCTAGTATTCATAAGCTGCTTTACTGAGGCCATTTCATTTCAGAAGCATTTTTGTCAGGAATGAATGCAATCCTGTAGAAGTGGAGGGACTGATTAAAGTTCAACTAATTGAAGGAGACTACTATTTTGAAAAAAAGATGGCATCATAGATATCTCCCAAATTTCAGTAGGGTGATCTTCCAGAATGACACATCTTGCTTATCTCATGCCTTTGCAGCAGCAGCCTACAGCATTAACAACAGAAATTAAATAAAAGAGAGAGAGAGGGGGGGGAGGGGGAGAGGGAATGAGAGAGAGAAAGAGAGAATGAGAGAGAGAAAGAGAGAATGAATGAGAGAGAGAAAGAGAGAATGAGATAGAATGAGAGAGAATGAAAGAGAATGAAAGAGAGAATGAGAGAGAATGAGAGAGGGAGAGAGAGGGAGAAGGAGAGGGAGAGAAAGAGAGAACTAGAAAATACATATTTTTTTAAAAAATCTAATAATATTGTAACACAGGCGGTAGAAAGAAAAACAACATTAAAAAAAATTACAATAGTGAAATGAATGCTTCTCTCAAAAGGCAGCTCACTATGCCCATTGGGACCAATTACAGCGGTGTAAGTCTCATGTCTCAAACAAAGCAATCTGTTCTGGAAGATTAATTTTCAGAAAATTACAAATGACCCCTGGAAAGGATGAATTGACAAGTCCTGGGAGAAATAACAAACTTGCTTCATGGGCTCGTAGGGAGCTTCATTGGCTCATAGGGATGGAAGGGACATTGGAACTCTCTTAATCCAACCCCTTGCCCAGAGCAGAGATCCTCATACATTATCTAAAACAAATGATTGTCCAACCTTTGTTTCTAAAGCCCCATTAATAGAACATCCATAATTCCAACAGGCAAGCTGTTCCATTATTTAATAACTGTCCCCAGAAAGGAATTTCCTCCTTATTTCAAATTTGGATCTTTCTCTCTCCCCCCCCCCACCTCTCTCCGTCTCCATCTCTCTGTCTCTGTGTCTCTCTGTTTCTCTGTCACTCTCTCTCTCCTTCACCCATTGGTTCGTGACCTAATCTCAGAAGCTATGAAGAACAAAACTGTCTTCTTCCCTGTGATAGCCCTTCAAGCATTGCCAGATGGCCATATGTTTCTCCTTAGCTTTCTTATCCTTGGGCTAAACATGTCTAAATTATTTTAATGGTTCTTAGTAGGATTTAGCCTCTGAGGCCTTCACCATCTTTACCGATCTTCTCTGCACTCCTTCTAGTTCTTTTGTGTCTTTTTGTATTTGTGATGACTAGAAGTAGAGATGTTATTTAACTTGACCTGACCAGTACAGCATGGAGCAGAACTCTCTATCTATCTATCTATCTATCTATCTATCTATCTATCTATCTATCTATCTATCTATCTATCTATCTATCTATCTATCTATCTATCTCTCCCTCTCTCTCTCTCTCTCTCTCTATCTCTATCTCTCTATCTCTCTATCTCTCTATCTCTCTATCTCTCTATCTCTCTCTCTATCTCTCTATCTCTCTATCTCTCTCTATCTCTCTATCTCTCTATCTCTCTATCTCTCTATCTCTCTATCTCTATCTCTATCTATCTATCTATCTATCTATCTATCTATCTATCTATCTATCTATCTATCTCTACCTCTACCTCTACCTCTACCTCTACCTCTACCTCTACCTCTATCTCTCTATCTCTCTATCTCTCTATCTCTCTATCTCTCTATCTCTATCTCTATCTCTATCTCTCTATCTCTCTATCTCTCTATCTCTCTATCTCTCTCTCTCTCTCTATCTCTCTATCTCTCTATCTCTATCTATCTCTATCTCTATATCTATCTATCTATCTATCTCTATCTATCTCTATCTCTATCTCTATCTCTATCTCTCTCTCTCTCTCTCTCTCTCTATCTCTATCTCTCTATCTCTCTCTCTATCTATCTCTCTATATCTATCTATCTATCTCTATCTCTATCTCTATCTCTATCTCTATCTCTATCTCTATCTCTATCTCTATCTCTATCTCTATCTCTATCTCTATCTCTCTATCTCTATCTCTATCTCTCTATCTCTCTATCTCTATCTCTATCTCTATCTCTATCTCTATCTCTATCTCTATCTCTATCTCTCTATCTCTATCTCTATCTCTATCTATCTCTCTATCTCTATCTCTATCTCTAATCTATCTATCTATCTATCTATCTATCTATCTATCTATCTCTATCTCTATCTATCTCTCTATCTCTCTATCTCTCTATCTCTCTATCTCTCTCTCTCTCTCTCTCTCTCTCTCTCTCTATCTCTATCTCTATCTCTATCTATCTATCTATCTATCTCTATCTCTATCTCTATCTCTATCTCTCTCTCTCTCTCTCTCTCTCTCTCTCTCTCTCTCTCTCTCTCTCTCTCTCTCTCTCTCTCTCTCTCTCTCTCTCTATCTATCTATCTATCTATCTATCTATCTATCTATCTATCTATCTATCTATCTATCATCTCATACTATACCTCTATTGGTACAATCCAATATTACATTGCAAGGACAAATATACAGTAACAGAATCATAGGGGAAAATACTAGCATCTTTTACAATTAACAAAGTTTGTTAGAAAGCATTAATCTATGGGGATTGTCAGTCATCCAGGTCATGGTTGTTCCAAAGGGGCTTTTTCAATAGGCAACTGGAATTTCTTGTTTTTCTTTGAAGACATTTCGCTTCTCATCCAAGAAGTTTCTTCGGCATGGTGGGGAATAGAAGGACTTATACTTCTTGCAGACAGCTGGTCATTTGCATATTTTAGAGAGTCACTGAGGCCACTTGGTGGTTTATCTGTGTCTTCAGGGTCATCTGAGTAGTGCAAATGGGTGTGGAGGCCAAGACTCTAAAACATGGATATTAAACTGGTGGTCCGCAGGCCAGATGTGTCATGCATAGGTCACACACACACCCCAGTTCCCTGAATGGGGAAAACATCATGAAATGTCACATGACAGCAACATGACACTGCAAATTTGACAACCAAGCTCTAAAAGAATGCAAATGACCAGTTGTCTGCAAGGAGTATAAATCCTTCCATTCCACATCATCCAGTCAGAGCTGAAGAAGATTCTTGGATGAGAAACAAAATGTCTTCAAAGAGAAACAAGTCCAGTTGCCTCTTGAAAAAACACTTTTGGGATAAAAGGCATTAAAGATAAAGGTCAAGGTTCCCCTCACACATATGTGCTAGTCATTCCCGACTCTAGGGGGCAGTGTTCATCTCCATTTCAAAGCCAAAGAGCCAGCACTGTCCAAAGATGTTTCCATGGTCATATGGCTGGCATGACTAAACACCGAAGGAGCACAGAATGTTGTTAACTTCCCACCAAAGATGGTTCCTATTTTTAATACTCGCATTTTTACATGCTTTTGAACTGCTAGGTTGGCAGAAGCTGGGACAAGTAATGGAAACTCACTCCATTACACGGCACTAGGGATTCGAACCGCTGAACTGCCGACCTTTCTGATCGACAAGCTCCGTGTCTTAGACACTGAGCCACCACGTCCCTGGATAGCCAATAGCAATATCTTATACAGAGGTACCGAACTCGTGGCCTGTGGGATGGATGTGTCACGCACTGGCCACACCCACCCCTGGTTTAGCAAAAGGAGGGGGAGTTGTGATACGTCACATGATAACAACTTGTCCTGCTCTAATCTATTAGGTCAAACCGCTGCTCAATATCTTCCCTTCTCCGAGCAGACAAAGAATCAAGCGTGGTCCTCTCCTTCAACAATAACTTCTCATCTCCACTATTCCCCCAGAGCTTTCCTCAATATGCCTTCAAAACGCCATTTCATCTGAAAAAGAAACTGAACCTGCCTCTATTATGGGTAATAGACATGAGGGACTAGTATTCTTTTTTTCTTCAAAAAAAAATTCCAGCTTTATGCCTTTCAATCCCAAGAGATCTCTGGTAATTTAAAGAGGCAGGGTTTTTTTTCTTTGGTTGCTGTTGTTTTTTCTGTTTTTTGCACTCCTTGTGCAAAATTAAAGCTAATAGCATTCTGGAGTCCACCGACTGATATCCCAAGGGAATCAGTTCAATTGAACGGCTTAGCTGTGGGTAACAGCTCTCTATTTTCCCACCCTTTCTTTAATCAGCAATGTGGTTATTGTTTGCACTCTTCTTTTTCGCTTAAAACTCATCCATCGACTGGGTGATCACGAAAAAAAAGAAAAAAGCCATGTGGAATATCTCTGATCCAGACCATATTTTAATGCTTCACATACACTGGACAGTTGATAACGGATTAGCATGTTATTTAGTCATTTGAAAATAAATAAATAAGAAAACACCAACAGGATTCCCCCTCTCCCTCGAATGTATGAAAAATTGAAAGAAAGGGAAAGAATTTCAATGCTTACCTCCTAAAAATAAGACGACGTGTATCTTATTTATTTTTTAATCGAATTTATTGACTCATGAGAGCTGGGACAAGACTTTAGAGTTCATTAATTCCAGTTGTTTTTCAAACTGCAACTTTAAGATATGTGGTCTTCAACATCCAGAATTCCCCAGCAAGCAAATTAAAGTTGCCAAGTTTGGGGAAAAAAATACTGATCTATCCCAATATCTTGCTCCATGCAGGAATATTTCTGACAAAAACCATCCAGCCTCTAGTTGAAGATCTCTAGTGAAAGAGAACTTACTAGCTCATTTAGTAAGCTAGTTCCATTGATTAACAGCTCGTAAAATCCAGAAGTTCCTCCTGCTCTCTAATCTGAACCTACTTCTTTGTATTTTAATGTATTGGTTCTACTCTACCCTTCTAGGGTTATAGAAAACCAATTCCCACATATTTCTGTACGATATGCCATTAGGTATTTGGAGAAACTTTTCCTTTAGATATTGTTTTTTGTTGAGACAGAGTGTCAACTCCACTATGCGTCAACCCCACTATGCAAACCAAACCAGGAAATCCACTCAACATGAAAACTGAAACTACTTTTATTAACATTGACTACATCAGTGTTGGCGAATCTTTTATAGCAATAGCAATAGAAATAGCAGTTAGACTTATATACCACTTCATAGGGCTTTCAGCTCTCTCTAAGTGGTTTACAGAGTCAGCATATCGCCCCCAACAATCCGGGTCCTCATTTCACCCACCTCAGAAGGATGGAAGGCTGAGTCAACCTTGAGCCGGTGAGATTTGAACCGCTGAACTGCAGATAACAGTCAGCTGAAGTGGCCTGCAGTACTGCACCCTAACCACTGCGCCACCTCGGCTCTTTTCGGCACCGAGTGCTGAAATGTGAGCACACATACACACACAGCCATGTGCCAGAGACCAGATAAGCAGCCACACGGCACTCATGCGTGCACTGAGAAGATGATCTTCTGGTTTCCAGCTTGCACATGTGTTCTGGCATCCTGGTTTTCTGGTTTCTGGCATGCATGTGCACACGAAGACCAGCTGAACAGTGTGCCAGAACCCGGAAGAGCAACAGGCAGTGGCTTCCATGCCCGGAGGGATGGCTCTGCATGCCACTTCCAGCACATGTGTCATACGTTCGCCATCACGGGACTATACTAGTAGTAACAGAATCATGCAGATCTGACTGTGGTTTATACCCATACAAGTTAGGGTGGCATCTGCTTGAGCTTTTCATGCATGCTTTCTCCTTGTTTGGGGGCTTTTTGAAAATATAAAGTCATATTTTCCCCATGTCATTTTGGTGATCGATCAGGACCCACGTTTTTAAGATTATTTCCATTACTCTTTACACCAACTGAGTTCATGAAAAAGGTTGCATATTTTCAAGTTTCAAGAAGTCCCAATTATCGATGACATTTAATGGAAAAATATGCTGCTGCTGCTTCTTCTTGTGCCAGATCCGCCATTGGACGTTGGCGATCCTGTTTGCGATCCTATTTTTATCAACAGCCATACGAAAAAGGGCTGTTGAGTTTTGTCCAAGCCAGTCCCTTAGATTTTGAAGCCATGGTGTTCTTCTTCTGCTTTCATGATGTTCCTCATTTGCCTTCGATCTTTCCCTGGAGGATTAAGTGAAGCATGGCATATTTTTCTGGATGTCGCATCCCATGTCCAAAATATTCTCTTCACTTTTTAATGGTTTTATTTGTATTTGTATTTGTATTTGTATTTGTATTTGTATTTGTATTTTGTATTTGGTTTATTTGTATGCCGCCCTTCTCCAGGAGGGACTCAAGGCGGCAAACAACTCAGGGGGGAAAGGGAACATAAACACAATACACATAATTAAAATACACAAAAATCACACAGCCATACCAGTCGAGAGGGGAGGGGAACTCATCAACCCCAGGCCTGCCGGCACAGCCAGGTTTTGACGGCTTTCCGGAAGGCCTGGAGAGAGGTGAGGGTCCGGATCTCCGCGGGGAGTTCATTCCAAAGGGCCGGAGCTGCTACAGAGAAGGCCCTCCCCCGTGTAGTAGCCAGATGGCATTGGCTGGTGGACGGAACCCGGAGGAGGCCGACCCTGTGAGATCTAACATGTCTTTGGGAGGTAATTGGCAGCAGGCGGTCTCTCAAGTTTTAATGATCTCCCTTGGCTTTTCATCACCTCCTCATTTCTGATTTTGTCAACCCACCTTACATGTAACAGCCACCTGTAAATCCACATTTCAAATGCTTCTAGTTTCTTCAGGTGGTTTTCTGTCAGAGACCAACTCCCCACTCCGTAGAGCAGGACAGAAAAGATGTAACATCTGATAAGCCTGATTTTCAATCTTAGGCTTATGTTGTGACTGTAGAAGATCTTTTTCATTTTGAAGAATGCTGTTCGACCTTCCTCTATCCTTGCCTTTACTTCAGTGGTACTGTCCCAGCTTTCATGTAAATTAGAACCAAGGTATGAGATCCTTTCAAGTTTTTTCTAGTTGTATTCCTTTCAAAGTTATCTGTGGTAAATTAATGGGTTGTTTGCTGACAACCATGATCTTTAGGGGTTGGTTTCACATTTTGTTACCACCAGTTCACCCTGCGCTCTCACCCGCTTTGTCCCTTCCACACATGTGTCCGGCCTCAAAAACATGCCTAAATAGGACAGCATAGAGCCGGGGTGGGTGGGTGATGTTAGGCTTAGGGTGATTTCTGCTACTGGTTTGGATGAACCGGTCTGAACCGGCTGAATATTACACCTGATGATCTTGGTTTTTGAGGTGTTAAGCTTGCATTAAAGTCAGGTGTCATGAGAGGTTCTTCTGAGAAATCGAACAGACTGCCAGGAGTCTTATCTTCCTTGCTCCTTTCAGACTTTTAATCTATACAGTTCAACGAACAGTTTCCTAACATCTAGATCAGTGATGGCGAACCTTTTTCGCCTCAGTTGCCAAAAGCACAAGTGTGCTCGCTATCGCGTGTGCTCGTGTGCCCACTCCCATAACAATGCTCCCCTGCACCATGCCCCCTGTGCATACGTGTGTGCCCCCCTGCCCCGTGCATGCACGCATGGCTTTCTAGGAGCCTGGAGAGGGTGAAAACGCCCTCCCCCGCCCTCCCAGAGGCTCTCCAGAAGCTGGAAGCGGCCCATTTTCCAACTTCCAGTTTGCGTGTTGGACCCTTTTTCACCTTCCAGAGGCTTCAGGAAAATGAAGGCTGAAAATGAAGGCAGAAATCAGCTGGCCATAGGTTCGCCATCATGGGTCTAGATTAACGCACCTCTAGCCAGCCTATAAGCTTATCAGTAAGCCTATGCTATATTATATTATACGTAATGTCTATGTATTTGTCCTATGTATAATTCCATTCTCCTTTGTTGCCTGAGTTTATAAAACAGTATTTAGCCACTTTCAAGTTAGTTGGCTTTTACTGCTGTCACCTGCTGTTCTGAACTCCTGCTGAAGCATTAGCTTTTTCAGGCTGTGTTACAGTGGGGAAAAATGGTACTTCAAGCAGCTTCTGGCTGGCTGGCAGTAGAATCTCAGCATCTAGTGGGCTGGTGAGGCTTCTGGTCTCTCCTTGACCTTTTAGCTTGTCTCCTTGTGGTTCACTGAAATCTAAGCCTGTCCTTCCTTTACCATCAGGTGTTCCTGAATTGACAGTTCCCCCATTCCCCCAGTGGCTAATTCTTCATTAATGCTTTCTCATACAACAATCTTCCTCCAAGGGTATTATGCACCCATACTCTGGAGTTCTAAGCATTTTCCTTTTATAATTGACAGTTGATAACTGGGTGTTGCCTGGGTATTTATGTATAGGGGGAAAATGTCTGGACCAAACATAATTTCTAATGTTAGATTTTCCCCCTTACCAGATGGAGCCTCCCCCCATGGCAACTCCACTGTGCTGTACAGTAGAAGCCATTTAAGGCAGTACAGTAGAAGCCATTTTAAGGCACAACAGGCTGTATCTTAACAGAACACATACACCGAAAGGTGTTAGGGATTGGCGACGTTTCAATGAGGTCCCACTCATCATCCTCAGGCTGGTGTCTTTGGCCTCGTGCCTGTGTGAGCAAAGCATGATTGGAGCTGCCGTCCCTCTATAAATACTGGTGGGGTGTGTGGAGTGCTGGCTCTGTTGCTGCAAGCAGATTGGTTGGCTGTGTTGTAACATCTTGATTTGTTGATGGAGTTGATGTTTGCAGATTAGTCAGCTGTTTCGTAACATCCTGTGTGGATGAGGTACTGGTTGTGTGTCTATTGTTCTTTTGTGTTGTAATGACCTGGGTAATGGGCTGTGTGGTGACCTCCTGAGCTCTATTGTAGTGATATCCTGAGTCCTCTGCTGCAAACTCTTGGGGGGTTGGCTGTGTTGTAACATCCTGAGCCTTTGTGTTGTAACCTCCTGAGTTCTGTGATGTAATGTCTTGAGCAGATGGCTGAAGTATAACATCCCGGGCTTTGGTTTGGCTCCGGGTTGGCTGTCTGGCCATGTGTTTATGGTGTGTGTCAGTTTGCTTTGTGTGCGGGTTAGAGCGGGGTGCAGCTGTTGGTGATGCCACCGTGGTTTGGCTTCTGGATGGTTGTTGCATTTGGTCTATGGGATGAGTTTGGATTTGAGTCTGGTGAGGGTGATTGGTGGTGGTGTGCTGTGTTGTTCTTGGTCCGGTGTCGGTTTTCGTTTCTGGGACTCGTTTGTTGACTAGGACTGGTTTCCAGATGTCTAGTAGGCGGGAGGTATCATCACGTTTATTCATGTTGTGGGGGTGTTTCTCTATTTTGATGGCTTCCATAATTATTCGCTTGTTGAAGTGTTCAGTTTTGGAGATTATCCTGGTTCCTTCAAAATCAATTTCATGTCCTGTAGCTTTAAGGTGCTGGAAAAGGGAGGAAGTTTTTTTTTCTTCTTTTCTGACTGCGTTCTTGTGTTCTGCGATGCGTGCATTTATTCTCCTATTAGTTTGTCCAATGTATGTGGCTGGGCAGATTTTGCATGGTATTTCATAGACTCCTTGGTTTTCTAGCTGGATCTTGTCTTTGGGGTTTCTTAAGACCAAAAAAATAGCCAACATCTTAAGAAACCCCAAAGACAAGATCCAGCTAAAAAACCAAGAAGTCTATGAAATATCATGTACAATC
The DNA here is from genome assembly GCF_051295495.1 of Thamnophis sirtalis. Lineage (NCBI taxonomy): Eukaryota > Metazoa > Chordata > Lepidosauria > Squamata > Natricidae > Thamnophis > Thamnophis sirtalis. The sequence continues at coordinate 85,851,216 of NW_028261387.1, forward strand.
TGCCCAGCCACATACATTGGATGTATATAAGAAAACAGAATAACAGAATTTAGCAGAATAACAGAGTTGGAAGGGATCTTAGAGATCTTCTAGTCCAACTACCTGTTCAAGCAGGTGACCTTATACCATTTTAGACAAATGGCTGTCTAATCTCTTCTTAAAAGCCTCCAGTGATGGAGTACCCACAACCTCAGAAGGCAAGTTGGTTCCACTGGTTAATTGTTCTCACTGGCATGAAATTTCTTCTTAGTTCTAGGTTGCTTCTCTCCTTGATTAGTTTCCATCCATTGTTTCCTGTCTTGTGTTTTGGTGCTTCCAGTGCTCCTCAGGCTATTTAAAGTTCCAAGGGGAAAAAACAAAGAGAAAGAAGAGCTCATATTGGCCACTGCAAGGCTTTCCTTCTATAGGACTATATTCAGTTATATACCACATCTACTGTACCTATGCACAGGTACAGTTTATATAGTACCTTGGTCAATAGTAGTAACTGTGAGAGGGATCTTGGAGTCCTAGTGGACAACCATTTAAATATGAGCCAGCAATGTGCAGCAGGCTGCCAAAAAAGCCAACACAGTTCTAGGCTGCATAAACAGAGGATAAAATCAAGATCACATGAAGTGTTAATATCACTTTATAATACCTTGGTAAGGCCACACTTGGAATATTACATCCAGTTTTAGTCACCACAATGTAGAAAAAATGTGGATACTCTAGAAAGATAGCAGAGAATAAGAACAAGAATGACTAGGGGACTGGAGGCTAAAACATATGAAGAACGGTTGCAGGAACTGGGTATGTCTAGTTTAATGAAAAGAAGGACTAGGGGAGACATGATAGCAATATTCCAATATCTCAGGGGTTGCGGGGCAACCCCTGAGGGCAGGACAAGAAGCAATGGGTGGAAACTAATCAAGGAGTGAAGCAACTTAAAACTAAGGAGAAATTTCCTGACAGTTAGAACAATTTATCAGTGGAACAACTTGCCTCCAAAAGCTGTGAATGCTCCAACACAGGAAGTTTTAAAGAAGATGTTGGATAACCAATATTGTCTTAAGTGATGTAGGATTTCTTTCCTAAGCAGGGGGTTGGACTAGAAGACCTCCAAGATCCAACTTTGTTATTCTATTCTATTCTAGTTATTTTGAAGAATAGAGGACAGGAGAACCTTCAAACTTAGTAACTGCTTTGTAGCAGGATTAGAATAGTGCCACATCTTGATGGGCTGTCGCCTCAGGTTTGCAAGGAAGAAGAAACAAGGAGTCCGTTTGTTGTTGAGAACAAGGAGATGTTTCCAGTGAAATGCCAGAGTTCCAAGATGGAGGTAGCAGGAGAGATGGAGGCACAATCGTTAACTTTCCACCAAGCCATTTTCAGGATCAGCCATGAAATGGCTGGAGAAATAGCTGAAATTCTCCCAAAGTCTGCGCGTGCATTCACAATATTTTGCCAATACAAGAAGTTCAATTCGTACACTGCAAGAAGTTTAGGAAGAAGAGCCGAGGTGGCGCAGTGGTTAAATGCAGCACTGCAGGCTACTTCTAGATCAGCAGTTCAGCGGTTCAAATCTCACCGGCTCAGGGTTGACTCAGCCTTCCATCCTTCCGAGGTGGGTAAAATGAGGACCCAGATTGTTGGGGGCAATATGCTGACTCTCTGTAAACCGCTTAGAGAGGGCTGAAAGCCCTATGAAGCGGTATATAAGTCTACTGCTATTGCTATTGCTAGGAGCCTTTTGAGAAATCAAGATAGATAGTCTGAACTAGATGAATTTAATTGGTAATGATGAGGTGACAGCATGGCTCTATTAGCTTTCTCCCAGAGAACAAGCAATTTTTTGTTATTGGAGGTGACTTAAATGGCAGCTTTTAAAAACAATGGCAAGGAATCTGAGGCAATGTCCTGGAAAACTGAGAAAATTTCCATCAACTTTTCCAACAGAAATATATATATGCAGAGTGAGTGAGTGAGTGAGTGAGTGAGTGAGTGTGTGTGTGTGTGTGTGTGTGTGTGTGTGTGTGTGAGAGAGAGAGAGAGAGAGAGAGAGAGAGAGAGAGAGAGAGAGAGAGAGAGAGAGAGAGAGAGAGAGAGAGAGAGAGAGAGAACTGAAGTGAACATCATTTGCCATCAGGAAGTGAGAATGGATTCTAAACTATACTTCTGTGTCAAGACATATGACCAGAGAAATCAATAGAAAGCAGAATTCCTTGTATAATTTTCATTTTCTTTGCTTTCATTTTCTACCCATAGAAAATAATAGGGGACATATGATATTGTTAACGGGGGCGGGCTTAAAAAATGAGTCAACTTTGAGATGGCCAGGATCGAACTGCTGTCAGTCAGCAGAATTAGCCTGCAATAGCACTTATATGCCACTTCATAGTGCTTTACAGCCCTCTATAAGCAGTTTACAGAGTCAGTCTATTGCCCCAAACAATCTGGGTCCTTATTTTACTCACCTCGGAAGGATGGAAGGCTGAGTCAACCTTGAGCCAGTAAGATTTGAACTGCCAAATGGCAGTTGAAGTAGCCTGCAGTGCTGCACTCTAACCACTGCACCACCTCAGCTCTTAGCAATGTGATCTTCTAACCACTGTACCACCATGGCTCTAGCAATAAATCACTTTCATTGGATCTCCAGGTGTGGACCTGGTCTTTCATCGAGCTGACAGTTCTTCTTCTCCTTTAAAGGGAAACAAATATCTAAAGCAAATTATTTCATTGAGTAAAAAATTAAAATAGCCGTTATGCTTATTATCACTATCACCAATTTTATTTGGCCTGTCTGTCCCCCCTGGGTATTCCACCATAGGGAGAAGGGGCTGGGGGTGGGGAATCCTCCAGGAAACTTTTTGCTAAGCAGAGAGATACATTTTCCTTGAGAAGCAGCATAAATGATGAAAAGCAGAGTCAACCATCACCTCTGGTTGGTTCACTGACAAATGCGCGCTAGACAAAAGCGCGCCAATGAAACCGCGGCGAGAAAACCGCGAGTTCTAAATCACACTGACAAATGAGCGCAGAAGTGCGCCAACAACAGCGCACCGACAAAAGTGTGCCTTCAACGAACAAGTAATAACTGCGAGTTCTAAACCTAACCCTTAACCTAACTCTAAACCTAATCCTAAACCTAATCCTGAACATAACCCTGAACCCAACCCTCAACCTAACCCTGAACCCAACCCTGAACCTAACCCTGAATCCAACCCTGAACCTAACCCTCAACCTAACCCTGAACCCAACCCTGAACCCAACCCTGAACCTAACCCTGAACCCAACCCTGAACCCAACCCTCAACCTAACCCTGAACCCAACCCTGAACCTAACCCTGAACCCAACCCTGAACCCAACCCTGAACCTAACCCTGAACCCAACCCTGAACCTAACCCTCAACCTAACCCTGAACCCAACCCTGAACCCAACCCTGAACCTAACCCTGAACCCAACCCTGAACCCAACCCTCAACCTAACCCTGAACCCAACCCTGAACCCAACCCTGAACCTAACCCTGAACCCAACCCTGAACCCAATCCTAAACCTAACCCTGAACCCAACCCTGAACCCAACCCTGAACCTAACCCTGAACCCAACCCTGAACCCAACCCTCAACCTAACCCTGAACCCAACCCTGAACCCAACCCTCAACCTAACCCTGAACCCAACCCTCAACCTAACCCTCAACCTAACCCTCAACCTAACCCTAACCCTCAACCTAATCCTTACCTTAACTTAAATCGCACTTCTGTCGGCGCACTGTTGTCGGTGTGTTGTGGCCGCATTGATGATGTCATGGTTTTCTTGCCGTGGTTTCATCATCACGCTTTTGTTGTGTGCGCATTTGTCAGGTCACGCCTCTGGTTCCACAATACATCTGCCAAAGCAGGGCATAGATTCCAGTGTATGTTTTCTGTACGTCCATATGTGTTTTGTCTCAGTCTGAAAGAACCGAGTCCCATTGAGAGACTGAAAAAAGTAGAGCCTCGCTCTTCTTATTTTTAAAGAGACATTGTTATCACCTTCTCTAACAGCAAAGCTAATTTCACCCCAACAGGCAGAGCATGGCTGCCAAAATGAAAGATAAAAACAGTCCTTCAAGGATGGTCAGAGATCAAATGGAATCTCAGTGGCAGCAGCTGCTTTGCCTGCTCCTCTTATCCTTGGAGAAGGAGAAATACAGTATAAGGGAGCCTTTCTAATACTCTGTTCTTGTAGCATTCAGGAATGCCACATCCTCTAATTGCACAAAGCATTCACATCTATGCATTGGAAAAAAAATGTTGAATCAGCCCTGGAAAAAAATTGACAACCAGTGCAAATAGCAAAGCAAAGGTGTTATATGAGCATATCAAAGTACCGTATTTTTTGGAGTATAAGATGCACCTTCCCCTCCCCCCACCAAAAAAAGAGAGAGAAAATGTGGAATAATTGAATGATAGATTGCAATCTAATATTAATGTGTATGGCTATTAGAAATATATGTTGATTGAATGTAATAATTATGTTTAATCTGATTAGTTTCATTTGGATTGGAATGTATGGTGCCCAGGTGCCACACTGTTCATGCATTGATTTCACATTTTCATTAAGAGCTGAGGTGGCACAGTGGTTAAATGCAGCACTGCAGGCTACTTCAGCTGACTGCAGTTCTACAGTTCGGCTGTTCAAATCTCACCGGCTCAGCGTTGACTCAGCCTTCCATCCTTCCGAGGTGGGTAAAATGAGGACCCAGATTGTTGTTGGGGGCAATATGCTGACTCTGTAAACCGCTTAGAGAGGGCTGAAAGCCCTATGAAGTGGTATATAAGTCTAACTGCTATTGCTATTAAAAAAAACTTTAGAAAAAAGAATTCATAGTGATCACTGTGTTTACTCATCTGCCCTTTTGTTTGGTTTTTCCATCAAATAAATCTTGGATGTGAAGGAGAAAATCCCTCAGAAATTTTTGTTTATTTATTACTTTACATTGCAGGAACTGGGTATGTCTAGTTTAATGAAAAGAAGGACTAGGGGAGACATGATAGCAGTGTTCCAATATCTCAGGGGACTAGAAGACTTCCAAGGTCCCTTCCAACTCTCCGTTTGTATTGTATTTTTATCCCATCTTTATGCATTTTTTTAATAATTCAAGTGAATGAACCTACCTAATGCATCTTCCTCCACCTCCCACAACAACAATAATCTGGTGAAGTGAGTTGGGCTGAGAGAGGGTGACTGGCCCAGATGTATTTTCCTCCTTATGGTGGGATTAGAACTCACTGTCGCCTGGTGATTGGCCCAAAGACACCCAGATGTATTTCATGACTAAAGCGGGCTAGAACTCACTGTCACCTAGTGATTGGCCCAAAGCCACCTAGCTGGTTTTCATGCCTATAGTAAGGTGGGACTAGAACTCACTGTCTGCTGGTTTCTAGGACACAATTTTAACCATTAGACCAAACCGGTTCTCATTTTGCTCATCCCAACACTTTGTTCTCCCCGCTGCATCTGCTTTCTGGAGAGGCCTCTTGCTTGGACAGATTTGTCAAGAAAATCTTTTTATTCATGTAAAACTGCTGCATTAATTACTCATATACTGTTCGTATAAATAGGAGAAGGAGGAAGAGTTGTCCTTTTGTTGTGTCAATGGAGAAGAAGAGTGATGGTGACAGCGAAGAAGAGAAGGATATGTCATGTGGAAAGGAAGAAACTCTAGCAGATTCCACCCCCCCCTCCCGGAACATAGAGATTCTGAAGAAATTAATTATTCATATTCTAAGAAGACCTGATCTAAATTTACTGATCTGCCACTGTTCCTCCTTCTTCAAGATTCTGACAGCCTCTGGCTCAAGCAAATCTTGCCAACGTACTTTTCGTTTGGTTCAGAATAAAAATGCATTTCAAAAGCATATTTGAATATTATTTTTAATGCGAGCTGATCATTTTTAAACACTGAAATGGGATAGAATGGACCGTAAAAAAAGGTAACATGGATATATATATGTGTGTGTGTGTGTGTGTGTGTGTGTGTGTGTGTGTGTATGTATGTGTGTGTGTGTGTGTGTGTATGTATGTATGTATGTATGTGTATATATATATATTTAAAGTCACAACCCCTGGTATGCCCAAATATGGGAGGAAGATCACACTTCCATTCTCTGTCCTTCGGCTCGTCACAAGAGACCATCCAGACAGAAACCCAATATTTTTTACTGTTGCCTTTTTGTTACATTTGTTATATTTGTGCTGATAAATAAATAAAGGGAGACTAGTATAGATCTATTTCAAGCTATTTAGCTCTCATCAGCTAGCCATACCCATGTTGGGAATCGAACCTGTGCTCTATTGCCTCTAAGGCAGATGTGTTAACCATTGAGCTACAGAGCTCGACTCCTTATCAGCCAGGCCAGGGTGAAAGGTATATATTTAAAGTCACAACCCCTGGTATGCCCAAATATGGGAGGAAGATCACACTTCCATTCTCTGTCCTTCGGCTCGTCACAAGAGACCATCCAGACAGAAACCCAATATTTTTTTTAAAATTTATTTATCAGCACAAATATAACAAATGTAACAAAAAGGCAACAGTAATATATATATATATATATATATATATATATATATATATATATATATATATATATATATATATATATATATATATATATATATATATATATACACACACACACATATACACACACACATATACATACATACATACATACATACATACATACATACATACATACATACATACATACATACATATATATATATATATATATATATATATATATATATATATATTCCTTCACCTTCCTCCTTTCCCCCAGTGTGGGCCCCAGACTCTCACTAGCAGAATTCCCCCTCAGAAATATTGGGAGAGTTTCCTTGGTGGCAGAAGAAGAGCACTAATTAATACTGGAAACACAAAGCAATGGTTTTTGTTACTCAGATGCGTGTGTTTGTCTGGGATTTTTTTCTAAAGAGGAAATAAAAAAAGCAGCCCTGAGCTATCACAGCCCCCCCAAACAAGACAACCAGACCCAACAAGACAGACACAGACTTCGGAGGATAATCAGAACTGCAGAAAAAACAATTGCTACCAACCTGCCTTCCACCTGTACACTGCACAAGTCAGAAAGAGGGCTGTGAAAATATTTACAGACCCCCCTCGCACCCTGGACATAAATTGTTTCAACTCCTACCCTCAAAACGACGCTATAGAGCATTGCACACCAGAACAAGAAGACACAAGGATAGTTTTTTTCCCCAAATGCCATCACTCTGCTAAACAAATAATTCCCGCAACACTGTCAAACTATTTACTAAGTCTGCATTACTATTAATATTAATCTTCTCATCATTCCTATGTGCTCTCAAGGTGGAATATAACCACAGACAAAACTGAGATGCAGCTTTTGGGGGAATGTAAGACACTTAAGATATTAGGCCTATATTTTTATCTAAAAAGGAAGAAAAGAAAATGCATTGATTGAAGACATGCTACTATTACTGCATAAGCATTTCCCCGAAACTTACTCTGGCTGTAAGAGTTGACTGTTGCTATAAGTAAGCGATAAATTCAACTTCATGCATTGAAGTATCAACAAAAAGAGTAGGAAATTGGAAATACGAGCCAGTTGCAGTTCTTTTCACCTATACAATAGGAAACCAAATAGCAGAAAGGTGGATAAACAGATTTAATAATAATAAAAAAACGATGTGAGGGTCTCCCCTGCAGCAATTTCAGAAAGCCCTCAAGATGTAGGAGTCTGCTGAACTTTAACAACTTGATCTAATAATAAAAAATACACAGAGGTATTCATTATGATGGTGCTTTTAAAGAACCTTGATATATTAGCATCGGAATGTAGTGGTTAATCTTCTCATCTCACTTCTTTCAAGCACACCTAAAAGCATTCGCTTCCTTTCAGATCATGTAAAGGTATCACAGCCAGCAACATAAAGCAGAGTTATTGTAAAATGTCTCTTGATTCAGACAAGTACTAATTGTGCATTGGGGAACAAGGAGACACACAAACAGTTTCCCAACTGGCAACATCTAAAGGCACAAGCAGAGCACAAGGACTGTAGAACCGACGCCAGGATGTCTCCAGTATGCTATAACCATGTATGATCTTTTCTTAGATTAAGTTACATTTGAAATAATAATGTATTGCTGGTAAAAATCATTAAAGTCTTAGGAGGTGATCTGTTCTTGAAAATTTAGATAATCTCCCCCACCACTTTGAGATAATACAATAAAGCCATAAACATTTGTGGCATTTTGCCCAAAAATACTAAATTCTTGTGAGATTTGGAAATCTTGGAAATTTGCAGGCAATCTGAGAAAACAAATTGGAACAGTTTGTTACCTGTTCTGTCAGGAGCAAAAGACCAGATCAACAGATGAAGGTTCAATTAAACTGATCTATAGCTAAAAGGAAAAGACGCGGTGGTTCAGAGGCTAAGACCCTGAGCTTGTCGATCAGAAAGGTTGGCAGTTCGGAGGTTCGAATCCCTACTGCTGTGTAACAGAGTGAGCTCCCGTTACTTGTCCCAGCTTCTGCCAACCTAGCAGTTCAAAAGCACGCAAAAAATGCAAGTAGAAAAATAGGGACCATTTTGGTGGAAAGGTAACAGTGTTCCATGTCCCTTCGGCATTTAGTCATGCTGGCCACATGACGATGGAGATGTCTTTGGACAGCGCTGGCTCTTTGGCTTTGAAATGGAGATAAGCACCACCCCCTAGAGTCTGGAATGACTAGCACATATGTGCGAAGGGAACCTTTACCTTTATTGCTAAAAGTCTATGCATATGGATCTTCTCAACTAACAGTCGGGACCTGTTAATACCAATAGCAACAGCAATAGCAGTTAGACTTATATACCGCTTCATAGGGCTTTCAGCCCTCTCTAAGCGGTTTACAGAGTCAGCATATCGCCCCCACAGTCTGGGTCCTCATTTCACCCACCTCGGAAGGATGGAAGGCTGAGTCAACCTTGAGCCAGTGAGATTAGAACCGCTGAACTGCAGATAACAGTCAGATGAAGTGGCCTGCAGTACTAACCACTGCGCCACCTTGGCTCATTAAGAGTTAGATAAAGGCCAATGGCACCCAATGGGGTTGCACTTAGTTCGCTTGTGGCTACATAGGGATTCTAGGCTGAAACCTGTTTTCACTCCACCACCAAGTTCTGCCATTCCTTCTCCAACACTATCTGAAGTCATGCTGGATTTTTTTAAAAAAATATGTACAACCCCCCCCCCCCCAACAATTTACACAATTCTGGAAAAGTTGGGAAAGTGTTTTTCGAAAGAGGGATTGAAATAAAAATTCACACCTAAGTTCCAACAGTTTGCTGTGAAAGCCATAACCGGAAAGAAAAAGAAGCTATAGCAATAGAATGAGAAATACATTTTATTTGGTGTGAATACATTGATTCTGAGTTCCTCAAATATGTAAGAACAAAAGAAAACACTTGTGCCCATTGATAAGTTCAATAGTCAGAATGTTGGGGGCAGTTTGCAAGTTAAATATGAAAAATAAGCTTTCAATTATAGCAAAATACGGGCAAACAAAAGAATAGAATAGAATATAACAGAACAGAAATAGAACAGAAGTAGAACAGAAATAGGATAAGATAGGATAGGATAGGATGGGATGGGATGGGATGGGATGGGATGGGATGGGATGGGACGGGACGGGACGGGACAGAATAGAATAGAATAGAATAGAATAGAATAGAATAGAATAGAATAGAATAGACAATTTTCCATATTGTTTCCAATATGGAATAGAATAGAACAGAACAGAACAGAACAGAACAGAATAGAATAGAATAGAATAGAATAGAATAGAATAGAATTCTTTATTGGCCAAGTGTGATTGGACATATAAGGAATTTATCTTTGGTACATATGCTCTCAGTGTATATAAAAGAAAAGCGGCATTTGTCAAGAATCTTATGGTACAACACAATGATAGTCATAGGATGCAAATAAGCAATCAGGAAACAATCAATATCAATCTAAATCATAAGGATACAAGTTACAAAGTTACAGTCGTGCAGTCCTAAGTGGGAGGAGATGGGTGATAGGAACGATGAGAAGACTAATAGTAATAGTAATGCAGCCTTAGAAAATAGTTTGAGGGTAGTGAGGGAATTATTTATTTAGCAGAGTGATGGCATTTACAAAAAAAAACCTGTTCTTGTGTCTAGTTGTTCTGGTGTGCAGTGCTCTTTAGCATTGTTTTGAGGGTAGGAGTTCAGACAGTTTATGTCCAGGATGCGAGGGGTCTGTAAATATTTTCACATCCCTCTTTTTGACTCGTGCAGTGCACAGGTTCTCAGTGGAAGGCAGGTTGGCAGTAATGGCTTTTTCTGCAGTTCTGATTATCCTCTGAAGTCTGTGTCTGTCTTGTTGGGTTGCAGAACCAAACCAGACAGTTATAGAGGTGCAGATGACAGACTCAATAATTCCTCTGCAGAACTGTATCAGCAGCTCCTTGGGCAGTTTGAGCTTCTTAAGTTGGTGCAGAAAGAAAAACTTGCTGAAATGGCTTGCCAGCGGACACAGTCTGAGAAAAAACGTATAGAAAATATATGTGCATACTCAATAAGAGCCAAACCCAACATGCTGAATAAATTCCTTCCCCCCCCCCTTTTTTTTTTGCCCGTTTGCCACATTGTTTGCACCGGATTTGGGGAAAAGATGAATTCAGTTAACAAAGAGAATTTCTGTGAAAGAGAAGAAAAGGCAATAATTCAACCGAAGAAATGCAGATGATGTTATATCATGATGTAGCTTAATTAGACAGATTGCTGCTGATTCGTAGCTTTTTACCCCCAACTAGAAATAGTAACAATTAGAAATAAAACCGAGACCTCCAATCCTTTGCTCTAATGCATCTAAGAAGGTAAGGCAGCCCCGTGAATAGATGAGCATGTCATACAATTCCTGAAGTTCATAAAAAATATTGCTAAAAGGGAGAGCACTTCCCTGTCATGCTTTTTACAATCAGCTTTTAGTTCAGACATAGCTAGAAGATGAAAAGAAGAACAGCTGTGCCTTCAGTTGGTTAATGAGATAGATAATTGTGGAGAAAAAAAACCAACTATATAGGTACAGGCTGGGTAAAACTTGGCTTAAACCCAGGAACTGTAGGAGGGATCTTTGAATCCTAGTGGACAATCACTTAAATATGAGCCAATAATGTGTGGCAGCAGTCAAAAAAGGCAATGCAATCCTAGGCTGCATTAATAGACAGATAGAATCAAGATCAAGTGAAGTACTAGTACCGTTTTACAAAGCCTTAGTAGGGCCATACTTGGAGTATGGCATCCAGTTCTGGTCAGCACAATGTAAAAAAGATGTTGAGGTACTGGAAAGAGTACAGAGAAAAACAACAAGAATGATTAGGAGTTGACATAATCAGGGGTGGGTTTCTCACCCCGTTCCAACCGGTTCGGTTGGAACGGGGCCGGCGGCGTCCTCGTGCACGCGCGCAGCGCACGCATGCGTACTAGTGTCTGTGCGATGCTCCAGCTGCTCCTGGAGGATCGCACAGGCGCTGTATGCGTCCTGCACATGCGTGGAAGCGCAGAACTCGTCAAAACCGGGTAAGGAACGCGCACGGGCGGGTGGGTCCTTCGCCGTTCCCGGAAGTTACTTACTTCCGGGTTCACCGACCAACCGGTTCGCGGGGACCGCCGCGAACCGGTTGAAACCCACCCCTGGACATAATGTACACTCTAAGTATATATTATAAAGATATCCTGTTGTTGATAAATAATTTTAATAAGGAAGTAATCAAAAATTGGTATATATATGAAGTATTTAGAATACCTTGTTGAAAAATGAAGGAATAATATTTTTGTTTGAATGTGTGATGTATAAGGACAATAATGAACATAAGCGTACTCGATAGATGATTGACGGGATTATACATAATTGAAAATATTGATATACAAATATAAATTGTTGGTAAAAAAAAATATACCGTAAAAATATTTAGAATGGGATAAGTGATTATATAAAGGTATATTGTTATTAAACAGACAATCAAGAATGTAAAGGAATTAGGTTTATTGAAAAGAAAGAAATATTAATCGTAAGTGAATATATGTTGTATGATGAAAGTGAGGTATCTAGTTATATTAGACGGAAAATCTGTGATTGTATATGTAATTGAGAATATGGATGCAAAAACGCTTGTAACCAAATGACATGCTGTATGTAATGGATGATAATTTTTTATGTTGTTTTTTATGTTTAAAAATGCAAAAAAAAAAAAAAAAGAATGATTAGGAGTTGGAGGCCAAAACATACAAAGAACAGTTATAGGAATTGGGTTGAATTGAGCCTGGTCTAATCTAAGGACTAGGGGAGACGTGATAGCAGTGTTCCAATAGTTAAAGGGCTCCTCCAAAGATGGGTGTGTGTGTGTCAAACTATTTTCTAAAGCACCAAAAGGCAAGAAAAGAAACAACTAAACAAGGAGAGAAGCAATCTAGAACTAAGGAGAAATTTCCTAATAGTGAGAGCAATCAACCAATGGAACAGCTTGCCTTGACTGGAGGCTTTCAAAAAGAGACAGAAACCATTATTTGATTTATATGTTAAAGTGCTTGAACAGAGGGTTGAACGAGAAGATATCCAAGGTCCTTTCCAACTATTGTTCTATGTTCTATAAGAAATCTTTCCCTGATGATTTGGAAAACAATCTTGATTTCTCCTTCCTGCTGTTCGGCACTGACTGCCGAAATAGGAGCGCACTGGGAAGATGCTCTTCCAGTTTCTGGCATGCACATGTGCACCAGCCACCTGGTCTTTGCGCATGCATGCATGCATGCATGCATGCCAGAAACTGGAAGACCAGGTGCATGCATGCACCAGAAATCAGAAGATCATCTTCCTGTTGTGTGAATGCACACCAGGTGGCTGCTCTTCCAGTTTCTAGCACTCCCACACATGTAAAGACCAGCTGGCTGATGTGCTGGAACTCGGAAAAGCAACGACCGATGGCTCGCGTGCCCAGAGAGATGGCTTTGCATTCCCTTATCTGGCATGTGTTCCATAGGTTTGCCATCATGGGACTAACGTGTTTCCCAAAAATAAGACAGGGTCTTATTTTCTTTTGACCCTTGAAATAAGCCCTTGGCCTTATTTTGGGGGAGGCCTTATTATTTTTGAGGTGGAGGAGGCAGTGGGCTTATTATTCGGGGAGGTCTTATTTTCAGGGAAAGAAGGTAGGTAGACAAGAGTTTCCATCCAGAAAGGAACTGCTTATGCTTTTATATTCTAATCCTGCCAGAAATTGTAGCCAAAACCTAGCTCACCCTAAAGCAACCAAATCACTTTCAGAATACAATATAAATTTAGTAAGCATGAAAACGGAAAGTGTATGATGGGCTCCCAGCAAACATTGACAAGTTGCTGAGCAAAAGGAGAACCACAGGTTGGTGCTCTAAGACCTTGATTTTTTTTCTTGCAGATGTTTCATTACCCAAACTAGGTAATATCATCAGTGCTAGTGATAAGTGCTACTAGCACTGATGATGTTACTAGTTTGGGTAATGAAACATCTTCAAGAAAACAATCAAGGTCAGAGACCACCAAGGACCCCTGATTGAACATGTAAAAGAGATTAAAAATAAACCACAGTCTAAATTAGGTCTAATGCTGTTTTGTATTTTCCCCTGAATCCCACTGTTACCTATTCATCCTCAAAGGAAAGTTGGATGTCTATTAATATTTACTGTAAAGATTAATGGGTTTGAGACATTTATCATTAAAACAAGCTCGAAAAGTTCTAAAATAAAACTAAAAGCTAACGGAATCTAGAGCGAACAGCCAGGAGGAAGAGGCACTACCAAGATAACAGTCAGATAAACGAGGACGGAGTCTGGGGAAGAAGTGCCATTATTTTCCATCTTAGTCTTCTCTGCTAAAAGTTCAACATGCCATTCGGAGAGAATTTGGGAGTAAGAATTTTTCAGAACCTCAAATATTCTGTTGGAAGAAATGTCCTTCTGGATTCAGTTCAGTTCCAAGTGGGGACAAAGACACTGGAAACATGGAGGCTGCTTGGAAAAAATGGTTTTTAATGATGGACAGGACTATACTGTTTGAGATCTTGGAGGGGGGAGGGAAGAAGTGTTGAGAGTGCCCTGGTTTTATGCCCTCTCCGGGTTTTTGAATTTGAGCTTGTATTCTCATTGGTTGTCAGATTCCCAGGGGGCCATGCAGGGGATAACTCTGTAGGCTTTCCTGAGTCCCAGGCTTGGTTGACTCTTGCTGGGTGATGATGTAATGAAAGGGCTTTGGGATTCCTATTATGGCTCTGCCCGAAGAAGATAGATCTTTGTTATGTAGGATAGACTGGCCCAGGTCTTAATGGTCCATTGACAAAGGGTGTGTGTGTGTGAGAGAGAGAGAGGGGGGGGAAGGAGGGAGAGAGGGAGAGAGAGAGAGAGACAGAGAGAGAGAGAGAGAGAGAGACAGAGAGAGAGAGAGAGAGAGAGAGTTTCTGCCTCCCTTTTAGAGAAAATATTCTGCTCTTTTTAATATTTCCTAAAATATTTTATTTTTCTAGAAGAGGGGTGGGTTCTAACCAGGAGTGAAATTCAGCAGGTTCTGATAGGTTCTGGAGAACTGCTAGCGGAAATTTTGAGTAGTTGGAGAACCGGCAAATACTACCTCTGTTTGCCCCTAGAGTGGGGTGGGAATAGAGGTTTTTGTCACGGCTCCTTCACTTAATAACCAAGAAAGAAACCACTCAACTCAATTTTGCAGAATTAAGTGTATTTTTACTGATTATAAGTAATGAGAAGCTAAGCAAAGCTGGATCTGAGTAAAAAGGCATGAAAGCATTAGATATCAATACAAGATTCATCCCCCTCCCCTTGGTACCCCAGTCCATAGTCCAATCGTATATCACCACAACGGTCAGGTGGGAGACATCTTCAAAAAGCATCATCTGGTTGGTATGCCGGACAGTTGGCCTTTGCGGGAAACTCCCCTCCTTCTACATGCGCAAATGAATGGTGAGAACAACTCCCAATTAACAGTCCTCCTGTACTGATTATTCCCCTCACCCAAATACCATGCCCTCCCTCCCCGTTTCAATGGCAGCCGAAAAGCAAGCAGCAAAACAGAGGCTGACAGGTTTGCAATATACTTTCCCCTGCCATGCCCACCAAACCACGCCCACAGAACCGGTAGTTAAAAAAAATTAGAATTTCACCACTGGTGCTCACTTCCTTGAATTCCAAAACATTAAACACATTTCTTATATTTTCCTATGACTGTCTTTTAGGTAAAAACCCACATTGATCCGCATGAATAAAGCCTTGCACATTTATTTTCAGTCTCTCAGCCAAAATCACTGTAAACAACTTAATAATCATTCACTAGTAATATTGGCTGATAGGTTTTTTTTTTTGTTAAAGTCAAACCTTGTCCGGTCTTAGGCATTAATGCTACATTAGCCTCTTTTCAGCTCTCTGGTATCTTTCCCCTCTTCAAAATACAATTCATCTTATTTTGTACAGCTTGTAAAAGTTATTACACTATCTCTGGCTTGTAATTTCAATATCATTTTCTTTTTTTTTCTTTTTTGCAATTTGTATGCCAACCACTTCCCTAGTTTATTTGCAAACCCCTCAAAAATGTTGTTTTGCATAATTCATTTTTATTTCCATTTCTCTTAATGTTAACATAGATAATTGCTGCTGTAGAAACTTAATTTGTTGAGAAATATTTACCTTCTCTGAAAACTTCTTTAATCCCTCTTTTGTTTTATCTTAATTCAAAATAGCTTGCGTTTTCTCTTTCTTTTTTCTTTTTTTCTTTTTTTTTTGAGTTCACTCTTATGTTGTGTAAAGTAACTTCTCATGAGAAGTTTTGGTTGTTTCCCAAACCATTCTTACATTCTTTACTTTTATTAAGACTAGCTGATAACCTGGCATTGTCCGGGTATTTATTTATAGGGGGAAAATATTCGGACCAAACATAATGTTGGATTTTCTGCCTTACCGGATGGAGCCCCCTTATGGAGTACTGTGCTGTACAGTAGAAGCCATTTTACAGCTGTACACTAGAAGCCATTTGAATAAACTACAGGCTCTATCATCACAGAACACAAAATCCTAGGGGTGTTAGGGGTGTCTTACACCCACCTTATTTGTTTCCAGATGATAAGTCATCTGTGTACCAAGTTTGGTTGAAATTGCTCAAGGCATTCCAGAGTTATGCTGGAACACACACACACACACAGCCGTGTGTGTGTGTGTGTGTGTGTGTGTGTGTGTGTGTGTGTGTGTAGATAGATAGATAGATAGATAGATAGATAGATAGATAGATAGATAGATAGATAGATAGATAGATAGATAGATAGATAGATAGATAGATTCTCCAAAACTGAAACCAACTCCTCGAACCTCCTTAGACATAGGAGAGGATTAGAGATCACTCACAAGTTCTCCAGCTAGTTGTTCCTCTCGAGAAGACCGAAGACAGCAGTTTCTGATGGATTTTGGGCACTAGTGGATGAAGGAATAACTGTTCTTCTCAAAGCATGGTCAGCACCTTTGGAAGTTCATCTACCTTCTTGTTTTAATCACTTTTGGAAAGTGCTTGTTAATTGCTTTTTCAGCCATTAGAAACCTTTGGGTTGGCAAGTTTGGAAGTATCAAGCAAGTTTGTTATTCAATCCTTAATGAAAGAAAGTTTTAATTACAAGTTTAAGGACTGTGCTATCAGATTAATGACCAACAGTTGCTCAGATTCAAGTCTGAAAACACAAAACTCAAGGCAAAGGTAGGAAAAAATAAAGTCCACCAACTCAAGGCAAAGGTGGGAAAAAATAATTCACTGAATTGAACTACAATGGGTATAAGATGAGCTGTGTTTTGGCAGAGGGCAATCCATTGTTGTAGGGATTTAATCCTAGTAAGCAATAGAGGTTCTTATCTAGTTGTTGTAAGTTGACTTCAGTCAAGTTTGAATCAAGGAGTCTAACTAAATAGAGTGCTTGGAAAGTTGCTCTCAACAACTGTCTGATATATACTCCTTTCCCTCCCCCACAAACACAGACTGATTTACACAAGATGCAAGATTAGGTTTTGGGTGTCCTCATCACTTTGGTTACCTAATTCAATTTGTTTGAATTCTCCTTAAACCTGGAGATTTTAATTAAGGTCATGCTCGAACAAAACAGAATAATACAGAAATATCACTTTCTATTACTTGGAAAGCATGTTTTTCAGCGAAGTAGTTCAAATTGTCTTTGACTTTTCAACAGTCCTGTCCTTCGGACTGAATGAACTTATTATGCACTACATTTTCAAGGCAGAATAGAATAGAATTCTTTATTGGCCGAGTGTGATTGGACACAAAACAATTTTGTCTTTGGCGCATAGGCTCTCAGTGTACATAAAAAGACAAGATACATTTGTCAAGAATCATAAGGTACAGCACTTAATGATAGCCATAGGGTACAAATAAGCAATCAGGAAACAGTATCAATATAAATCATAAGGATACAAGCAGTCTTGTAGTCATAAGTGGGAGGAGATGGGTGATAGCGTGGCACGACATAACCGCGAACGTCAAAAGCGTGCCGACAACAGTGCGCCGACAGAAGCGCGATTTAACTTAAGGTAAGGTTTAGGGTTAGGGTTAGGGTTAGGTTTAGGGTTAGGTTTAGGGTTAGGTTTAGGGTTAGGTTTAGGGTTAGGTTTAGGGTTAGGTTTAGGGTTAGGTTTAGGGTTAGGTTTAGAGTTAGGTTTAGGGTTATGTTACAGCGCGCTGTTGTCGGCGCGCTGTTGTCGGCGCGCTGTTGTCGCGCGGTTTTGACGGTGCGGTTTTGTCACCGCGCTTTAGTCACACGCGCTTTAGTCTACCGCGGTTTTGTGGTGGAACCGGGTGATAGGAACAATGAGAAGATTAATAGTAATAGTAATGGAGACTTCGTAAATAGTTTGACAGTTGTTGAGCAAATTGTTTGTTTAGCAGAGTGATGGCGTTCTGGAAAAAAAACTGTTATTATGTCTAGTTGTTCTGGTGTGCAGTTCTCTATAGCGTCTAGGAGTTGGAACAATTTATGTGGGGTCTGTAAATATTTTCACTGCCCTCTTTTCGACTCGTGCAGTGTACAGGTCCTCAATGGAAGACAGGTTGGTAGTAACTGTTTTTTCTGCAGTTCTGATTAATCTTTGAAGTCTGTATCTGTTTTCTGGGGTTGCCGAACCAAACCAGACAGTTATAGAGGTGCGGATGACGGACTCAATGATTCCTCTGTAGAACTGTATCCTTTCCATGCTCGCTATTGTCAAGCCCAGAAACATCAAAGAAGAAACATTTGACCGTTGTTATCTAGCACTGCTGTTAAGCTTTAAACAGCCATGGTCTGTTGGGTTTTTGCCAGTGGTGGGATCCAGCCAGTTCGCACCTATTCGGGAGAACCAGTTGATAACTTTCTAAGCAGTTCGGAGAACCAGTTGTTGGAAGAAGTCTCCTTTTATTTTTTTCCACTCTACAGGGCTAATCCCTGTAAAGGAAGGCAGGAAGGAAACATTCTGGTGTTGTTTCTAGCCTAATCTTTATTGCCCTGCTTACAGAAACTGCCTCTCCGGTTAACCCTTATTACATTGTAACAGCTAAGGCGAAGTGCCCATTGACCTGAGTGACATTGAGATGGCCACACCCACCCAGTCACAAGACCACCAAGCCAAGCCTACCCAGCTAGTCATTAGGACAGAGGACCGGTTGTTAAATTATTTGAATCCCACCACTGGTTTTTACAGTACGGAAGAGATCTTGTAGCCACCTCAGTTTTAAAATCCCTATCACACATCATCAAATAGAACTGGACCAAAGGGGCAATAGAAGGTAGCTGAGCTCATCCATCAAAAATAGCAATAGCAATAGTAGTAAGACTTATATACTGCTTCGTAGGGCTTTCAGACCTCTCTAAGCGGTTTACAGTGTCAGCATATTGCCCCCACAATCTGGGTCCTCATTTCACCCACCTTGGAAGGATGGAAGGCTGAGTCAACCTTGAGCCGGTGAGATTAGAACCACTAAACTGTAGATAACAGTCAGCTGAAGTAGCCTGCAGTGCTGCATTTAACCACTGTGCCACCTCGGCTCTAGAGCTGAAGGCCCACGGAATGTCCCAAAGGATAGTAAGCATTGGCTTCTGTGCTTACCTTGGCTTCCTTTGTGGTCTGTTCAATTGCCCAAAGCTTTTGCTTCCTTCACTTCTTGCTCAGTTCTTTCCATTGATAACTGCTCCAGCCACTGACCACCACTTGAACTGATAGATTTGGGCTGAGTGCTGCAATTCTCACCTCTCCTCTTCCAAATGAGTAGTATAGTTAGTCCTCGACTTATAATTGTTCATTTAGTGACCGTTCAAAATTACAGTGGTACAGAAAAAAAGTGGCGTATGATGGTTTTTTCATGCTTTGAACCATCCCCATGGTCACATGATCAAAATCCGGGCGCTTGGCAACCGACTCATGTTTATGATGGTTGCAATGTCCTGGGATCATACGGTCATCTCTTGTCAACTTCTGACCCGCAAAGTCAATGGGGAAGCCGGTTTCATTTTTACAGCCGTGATACTAAGTTAACCACTGCAGTGATTCTGTCAAGCGCCCGTGGAATCAGGAGATTCAGGCAGTTGAAATAGTATCAAGATTTATTGCAAGCTTAAGCTCTCTACAAAAATCTGAGCTACTAATCATCCTCTTTTAATAACCCCATAATCCCTTGTGGGATTGAGTATGGGCAACTGAATGGAGCAGAGTGTTTACTGGCCCAATGCCCTTCCTGTCACCAATGCGGAGTTTTTTTCCCAGCAGATATATTCACATTCAATGTGGGCTGTACTGAGATCTCTTGTGGGCATGCAGGGACTTGTGACTTATAATGTCTTTGACATCTCCCTCAGGCTGATCCTGGTCCTCTCCTACAGATTCAGTTAACAACGGTGGCAAGAAAGGTCATAAAATGGGGCAAAACTCACTTAGCAACTATCTTGCTTAGCAACTGACATTTTGGGCTCTGTTGTAAGTCATAAGTCAAGGACAACCTGTACAATACTGAAGCTAAAGCAGGACAAGGAACAAAAACTATGAAAAAGAACAGCTGGCTTCTGATGAAGAAATGCTTTTATTGCCTGGGAGTGTAGCTTCAGCAGAAGACAAATATAAGGAGTATGTTTAAAAAAAAAAAAAGAAGGGACATAGTGACTCAGTGACTAAGATGCTGAACTTATCAATCAGAAAGGTCAGCAGTTTGGCGGTTCAAATCCCTAGTGCCATGTAGCGGAGTGAGCTCCCATTACTTGTCCCAGCTTCTGCCAACCTAGCGGTTCGAAAGTATGTAAAAATGCAAGTAGAAAAATAGGAACCACTTTTGGTGAGAAGGTAAAAGGGTTCCGTGCACCTTTCGCAGTTTAGTCATGCCGGCCACATGACCATGAA
This sequence comes from Thamnophis sirtalis, assembly GCF_051295495.1. Taxonomy (NCBI): domain Eukaryota; kingdom Metazoa; phylum Chordata; class Lepidosauria; order Squamata; family Natricidae; genus Thamnophis; species Thamnophis sirtalis. Next base: position 85,871,694 of record NW_028261387.1, read on the forward strand.
GATGTCTTCGGACAGCACTGGCTCTTCAGCTTTGAAACGGGGATGAGCACTGCCGCCTAGAGTCAGGAACAACTAGCACATATATGCGAGGGGAACCTTTACCTTTATGTTAAAAATGAGTCTAAAGTTGTTATGCACTTTTAGGAGGGGAAAAAATTAGAAAAAGAGCTGTTTCTTTCTGGCTCTTTCCCATAATATTAGAAACTCAAGTCATCCAATAAAACATTCAGCGAGAACATTTTCTCCGTGCTGGGTTCTCAGAAGGAATAAATATCTGAATCAACAATGCAGACCATGATCACTCAAAGGCAGTAAGTGCTGATCCCTATGTAAATCCAATTCTTTGTCTGATTCTCCAGGGATACTGTAAAAGAATGTTTCCCTTCCTCCATTAGAAGATATCTTTTTCAGACTTGTAGGCATTGCCCTCTCTTTCGTAATCCGCTATTTTATGTCAGATAACTTGTCAACTGAAACAACTTCTTATTTCCCGTTCACTGATTTTTCTCTTTGCTGGTTGAATTTCAGAAGCTTATCAAGCGAACTCCGTACTGCCTTTGAACACAAACAGTAGTAGGTTTAAGTTCAGAAATAAAGCAAACTATTAGACTAAAATAAGAAAATATTTTAAGGACAAGTTTGTTCTCTTCGGTTTATGTTGGAGACTGAGGCAATCTAAGGTCTCTGTTTCCAGATCATCAACAATTCTTTCCAAAAAAAGTGAAGGAGAAATGAACAAACCAAAAAGTAAGTCATTTCCCCCCCTGAAATAATATCAGAATCTTTGCATTCCTACTCCCACCCCCAAGCATTGTTATTGGAAAAAATTTATATGCAAGAAAGATACGTGCTATCCCAAAGATGTTCTTTCTTTCTTTCTTTCTTTCTTTCTTTCTTTCTTTCTTTCTTTCTTTCTTTCTTTCTTTCTTTCTTTTTTCTTTCTTTCTTTCTTTCTTTCTTTCTTTCTTTCTTTCTTTCTTTTTTCCTTCTTTCTTTCTTTAAAACAAAAATTTTCAGATAACACCAAGCTGGCAGGACTAGCCAACACTCCAGAAGATAGGCTTAACATACAGAAGGAGTTTGACAAACTGAACATTGGGCACTATCTAATAAAATGAAATTCAATGGTGAAAAGAGAAAGGTTCTACATTTAGGCAAGAAAAACAAAATGCACAGGTACAGTATAGGTGGTACCTTGCTCAATAGTAGTAACTGTGAAAGGGATCTTTGAGTCCTAGGGGACAACCATTTAAATATGAGCCAGCCATGTGCAGCAGCTGCCAAAAAAGCCAACACAGTTCTAGGCTGCATAAACAGAGGGATAGAATCAAGATCACGTGAAGTGTTAATACCACTTTATAATGCCTTGGTAAGACCACACTTGGAATACTGCATTCAGTTTTGGTCACCACGATGTAGAAAAAGTTCAGAGAAGAGCAACAAAGATGATTAGAGGACTGGAGACTAAAACATATGAAGAACGGTTGCAGGAACTGGGTATGTCTAGTTTAATAGAAAGAAGGACTAGGGGAGACATGATAGCAGTGTTCCAATATCTCAGGGGTTGCCACAAAGAAGAAGAAGTCAAACTATTTTCCAAGGCACCTGAGAGTAGAACAAGAAGCAATGGGTGGAAACTAATCAAGGAGAGAAGCAACTTAGAACTGAGGAGAAATTTCCTGACAGTTAGAACAATCAATCAGTAGAACAACTTGCCTCCAGAAGTTGTGAATGCTCCAACACTGCAAGTCTTTAAGAAGATGTTGGATAGTCATTTGTCTGAAATGGTATAGGGTTTTCTGCCTAGGCAGGGGGTTGGACTAGAAGACCTCCAAGCTCCCTTCCAACTCTGCTATTGTATTGTATTGTAAATAATACAAATATTACACATACAACCGAATACAAAAAAGAAAAAGAAAGACAAAAGAAAAAGGGAAAAAACAGATATTACAGTGTACCCACACCCCCTGGAGACTTTCCCCCTCTTATATTTCTTAGATATGCAATATATTCCAATTGTATCCTTATGTCCTCCAAAACAACATATATTCTTGAGTAGGTTTATTCCCTTTGCCTTCCACCAACACTGATTTTATAAAATCTCTCCCCCCCCCCATGTTTCATTATAATGATTTACTTTAACCATCCCTTTTTAAAGTTTAATTTATGTTGTTAATTTATCATTTGTTGCCATATTCCAAATTTCATTATACCACTCATTTCTTTGAATATCCCAATTTCATCCCCAATGGTTAACCCTCACTAATATAGCTGCCATTATCAAACCAAAGCTGTGTTTTCAAAAGGCAACTGGACTTACTTTGTTTTTCCTTGAAGATGCTTTGCTTCTCCTCCAAGAAGCTTCTTCAGTCCTCTTGGATGAGAAGCAAAATGTTCTCCAGGAAAAAAAACAAAAAACGAAGAAAGTCCAGTTGCCTTTTGAAAAAGCACCTTTGGGACAACCGTGACCTGGATGACTGAATATCTCCAGAGACATATGCTGCTCCTGTTTCACAAGGATGGGAATTTAGAATTTATGGGAATATGTTTTTGATTTGTTGTCTTTCTGTCACTTTCAAACGTGGACAGGAACTGTTTAGGTAGAGACCAGAATTCCTTCTCAGTCTTTCACACAAGTCACACCCAGAAACTTGAAAATACCAGCTTGAGGAAAGCAATCTCAATATAGACTAACTCATACACTTCTTTAATTTTGTCCTTTTTATAAGTTAGTAGAGCCGCTAACTTAGTAGAGTGAGCTCCCGTTACTTCTCCCAGCTTCTGCCAACCTAGCAGTTTGAAAGCACGTAAAAAATGCAAGTAGAAAAATAGGAACCACCTTTGGTGGGAAGGCATTTAGTTATGCTGGCCACATGACCACAGTGATGTCTGGCTCTTTGGCTTTGAAACGGGGATGAGCACTGCCCCTTACAGTCAGGAACAACTAGCACATATGTGCTTTACCTTTTTAAAGCCGCAATTCGGCAAATAACATGAGATCCATGGTGTAGAATTCTTTGCTTGATAATTTCAATTGGTGCTAAGCTTATACACTTGCAAGAATAACTAATTCTGTTTAAAAGGATCCCAGCTTCTTTTTTTCTTTTTTTCTTTTTTTCTTTTTTTCTTTTTTTCTTTCTTTCTTTCTTTCTTTCTTTCTTTCTTTCTTTCTTTCTTTCTTTCTTTCTTTCCTTCCTTCCTTCCTTCCTTCCTTCTGTCTTTCTTTCCTCTATCTATCTATCTATCTATCTATCTATCTATCTATCTATCTATCTATCTATCTATCTATCTATCTATCTATCTATCTATCTATCTACCTACCTACCCACCCACCCACCCACCCACCCACCCACCCACCCACCCACCCACCCACCCACCCACCCACCCACCCACCCACCCATCTATCTATCTATCTATCTATCTATCTATCTATCTATCTATCTATCTATCTATCTATCTATCTATCAAATCTACATGGCCACTCACTTTCTTTCCTTAAAAACCAGCTAAATATCTATATACAACAATCAGACCCAAAAGCTGGGATAGGCAAATAAACCTAAATCAATTCCAGTTCCCAATTCAATGCAATTATATGTGATTCCAAGCTTAAAGACATGATCGTTTGAGTTGCTAATATTACAAAGCATACAGTTTGCTAAATAAGCCTAGCTACCTAAGTTTATTATAAATTTTAATCTGGATTTATCCCTAATCAATTCTCAGGAATTCTATAGCAGAGTTTAGCTTCCAGGTGCTTCCATCCAGATTTTTCCTAGAGAGGAATAATTTCCAAGAAGGAAAAAAATAGATTAACTGATCGGTCCTCTTCCAGGTGATCCCTACAATATCTGTTTAGCATAAGACGAAATCATATAAAAATAGTTATATACATAACCTAAGTAATCTAGTAATCTTTTATTCAGAAGAAATAAAATAGTCTAGAAAATAGCGATGGATTGAGCTTGATAAAGAATAAGCATATTGTCGTATCCCTTCTCTTATTTTCAAGGATAATCAACCAGAATTCCCTCAGTTCATCTTCGAAATATTTAATTTCCTGTCCTTGATCTCCTTCATAGCCCATCTGGGATGCTATTAATCTGAATTCTTTTTGCAGTGTGATACCCCAAACTGGAGATGTTACCTGAGATTGGGTATGATCAATGCAAAACAAAACAAAAATAAACAAAAAAAAGTAGAACGATTAATTTCTGTCATTTGGAAACTAGACTTCTATCAATGTAAGTTAAAATTGCTTGTTATTTCTTGTTATCGTTTTCATTTCAGTGGTTTATTAAGGTTTCTCATTATCTGTAGCAAATGGAGAAGAGTTATAACCATAATGAGAACCAAAAGCAGATACACCATCTCCCTTTTGTCAATTAGAAAAAGTGTCAGGAAAAATAACGAACTTTGTCCTTCTCACCGCAGTGATGGACCACGACAACATGGCTGAAAACCCACTATTTTCTTCTGAGTAGTTCAGCGGAACGGAGAACAAAAGCCAAGATGTGGAAAGGATGAAAAGAGGTGAGAAATGTCCAATGTCCATTGTGTATTACCATCAAAGTGGAAGTAAATCACTCCAAAGGTAGTGGGGGAGTACATATGGCTCTTTACAGAGAGCTGTACGTTTCAAAAGTAGTGTAATTTCCTTTGGACCACAGGAGGGCAATTTGGGTGACCATTTAACCTTTTAGAAAGATGTTGAAGATCACAAAGTGGGCGGGTTATTATGATGATTAGCGTATGGCATTGTTGCAACAGCCAGGAGACCGCAATGCTATTGCAGGGCAGTAGTTCAAGGTGCCCTGTTATAGGACATGCTTGTGTGCGTCCCAAAGTGCACCATAGGAGAGAAAGCAGGCTTTGCACCAAAAAGAAAGACAAGTGTATTGTAATGCGCTCTACATGGGGCTGCCCTTGAAGAGTGTTCGAAGACTCCAATTAGTCCAGAATGCAGCCGCGTGAGCGATTGTGGGTTACACCTATCCTCCACGAGCTGCACTGGCTACCTATTAGTCTCCGAATCCGCTTCAAGGTGCTGGTCGCTACCTATAAAGCCCTACATGGCATCAGACCTGGGTACCTGAGAGACCGCCTCCTGCCGATTACCTCTCTCAGACCAATTAGATCGCACAGGTTAGGTCTCCTCCGGATTCCATCTGCCAGCCAATGTCGGCTGGCGACTCCCCGGGGGAGAGCCTTCTCTGTTGCAGCTCCGGCCCTCTGGAACGAGCTCCCTGTTGAGATCTGGACCCTTACTACCCTCCCGGCCTTCTGCAAAGCCACCAAGTCCTGGCTGTTCCAGCAGGCTGGGGGGAACTGAGAAGCATCTACCTCCACGGAAATTGTGAATGTTGGTTTTGTTTTTAATATGTTGTCTTTGTCTCGTTCCCCCCTTTTCCCTTGTCTTTTGTGAGCCGCCCGGAGTCCTCCGGGAGTGGGCGGCATACAAGACAAACAAACAAACAAACAAACAAATAAGTGGCTCTTCCTGCAGTGTCACTCAAGGCTCCCTCCTTTTCCAGAGCCACCTCAGAAACCCACAGTGCAGCTGGGTAGGTTCAGAGCTATTAGGAATCTGAGTGCCTGCACAAAGCATCAGCTCCTCTCTCTGCCGAAGTGGTACCTATCTATCTACTTGTATAGAACATGCTATCGAACTGTTAGGTGGATGAGAAGCTGAGGCAAGTTACAGGAATCCACCCTGCCATGCTGTGCAAGGGCTTGAACCGCCAGAGCTGAGAGCATCTTCAGCATCATTAAGCCACTGAGCCACCACAACTCTCAGTGGGTGGATCACAGCTGTTGTGGATTGTCGGCTGCCAGCCCCTCTAGCAGCCAAATCAGAGGAGGAGGAAGAGGCGTGGGAATCAGGGTCAGCATCAAGGCAACTTGAGAGCTCTAAGAGGGGAGAGGGAATGGAGTTGGCAGAGAGAGAGAGAGACAGAGGCGGAGCCTGAGCCATCCATCAACCCTCACATGGAGAGTCAACAACCCCCAACCCTGGAGGTGGTTGATGATGAAGAAGAGGAACAGCTGGATCCAGGGCCTGATGTGCAGATGTGCAGAAGGCAGAGAAGAGAAGTGGAAAGTCATCAGCTGATCCTTGGGGAAGGAAGAACCACCGCTGCTAGTGAGGCCTCACCCTAGCTCTGGGAATAAAAGGCAGGAGGAAGAGGCAAATAGATGTGGAAGACAATTATTCATCTTCCGGGCGGATAAACTAGTTAGCCTGTGAGAGAAACTTTTTGCCGGGGCTGCCGGCACTCCTAATAAAGAAATATTTTGAGTTCACATCAGAAGATTTGTGGTGTTTGGGGAGCTGGGTCAGAACAATAGCATACATGCATGACAAGGGTATCTTTGTGGGGAAATATTAATAGTTCTTCATTATTGAAGTCAAATGTGGCTCACAATAATTTTTCCGATCTTGGTGAGAAGATTGCATTGGATCCCCACACATTTTAGCTTGACCCCAGCGGCCCAGCCCATCTGCACCCAGTGGATTTTAAAAAAAAATACTACCGGTTCTGTGGGCATGGCTTGGTGGATGTGGCAGGGGAAGGTTAGGGAAGGTTACTGCAAAATCTCCATTCCCTCCGCACTCCAGGGGAAGGATACTGCAACATCACCCATTTCCTCCCAATCAGCTGGAACTTGGGAGGCAGAGAATAGATGGGGGCAGGGCCAGTCAGAGGTGATATTTACCAGTTCTCCGAACTACTCAAAATTTCTGCTACTGGTTCTCCAGAACTGGTCAGAACCTGCTGAATTCCACCTCTGATCTCCAATCCTCCTGCATTTTAGAAAAGAATAGGACACATCTCAACCAAGTGAAGGAAACTGTCAGGGCTGCTTCTCTCAATAACCAAGAAAGAAACTACTCAACTCCATTTTTCAGAATTAAGAGTACTTTTACTGGTTCTGAGTAGATAGTAGCTAAGCAAAGCAAGATCTGAGGCAAAAGCGCGCATAATCATAGATATCAATATGTGACCCAATCCCCTCCCCTTAGTAACCCCATCCCATAGTCCCATAGTTTGGGATATTCTATTTTTTTTAACTTTTGTATTATGTGTTTCTTTTAATGTTGTACGCCACCCTGAGTCCTTGGGAGAAGGGCAGCATATAAATCTAATAAACCTAAACCTAAACCAATCCAAACACCCCACAGGTGCCATGTGGGAGACATCTTCAAAAATCATCATCAGGTTGATATGCTGGACAGTTGGCCTTGGCGGGAAACTCCTCTCCCTGCTACATGCGCAGTAGATGGTGAGAACAACTCCCTTATTACAGTCACTCCTGCACAGAATATTTCCCTCACCCAAATACCATGCCCCCCACTCCCCGTTTCAATGGCAGCCGAAAAGCAAGCAGTAAAACAGAGGCTGACAGAAACCGTGATTCAGGCTGTCAGCAGTAGGAGATTTACTTACTTTGCTTACTTCAGAGGAGTGGCAGAGCATTAAATGAGATAGAGTGCCCTGTTAGGGTCTATAGGTAGTCTTTAATTTATGATCATAATTATGACCTTAATTATGAGTTTTATTAGTATTTGTAGGCCGCCCTTTTCCCTGAGGGGACTCAGGGCGGCTCACATAAAACCGGGAAGGGGGAATACAGACATTAAGATAGAAACATATAATAAAATAATAGGCAACATACATTCATCATTCGGGAGGGGTAACTATCCTTATCCCCAGGCCTGTCGGGCGAGCCAGTTCTTCAAGGCTATGCGGAAGGCTTGGACGGTGGAGAGGGTACGAATCTCCACGGGGAGCTCGTTCCAAAGGGTCGGGGCTACTGCTGAGAAGGCCCTCCTCCTTGTAGTTGCCAGCCGACACTGGCTGGCCGATGGGATGCGGAGGAGGCCTAATCTATGAGATCTTATTGGTCGCAGGGATGTAATTGGCAGAAGGCGGTCTCTCAAGTATCCAGATCCACTGCCATGTAGGGCTTTATGGGTGACTAATAACACCTTGAAGCGCATCCGGAGATCGACAGGTAGCCAGCGCAGCTCGCGGAGGATAGGTGTTATGCGGGTGAATCGAGGTGCACCCGCAATCACTCGCGCGGCTGCGTTCTGCACTAACTGAAGCCGCCGGATGCTCTTCAAGGGCAGCCCCATGTAGAGCACATTGCAGTATTCCAGCCTAGAGGTCACAAGGGCCCGAGTGACTGTTGTGAGAGCCTCCCGATTCAGGTAGGGTCGCAACTGGCGCACCAGGCGAACCTGGGCGAATGCCCCCCTGGTCACAGCCGTTAAGTGGTGGTCAAATGACAGCTGTGGGTCCAGGAGGACTCCCAAGTCGCGAACCCTCTCTGAGGGGTATAAAATTTGACCCCCCAGCCTGAGTGGTGGAATATTAGTCAAATCTTTGGGAGGAAAACACAACAGCCACTCGGTCTTTTCTGGGTTGAGCACAAGCTTGTTAACCCTCATCCAGTCCATAACGGCCTCAAGGCCCCGGCTCATCACGTCTACCGCTTCATTGAGTTGGCACGGGGCGGACAGATACAATTGAGTATCGTCCGCATATTGATGGTATCTAATCCCGTGCCTGCGGATGATCTCTCCCAGCGGTTTCATGTAGATGTTGAATAGCAGGGGGGATAAGACCGAGCCCTGAGGCACCCCATAATTTAGGGGCCTAGGGGACGATCTCTGCCCCCCCACTAACACCGACTGCGACCTGTCCGAGAGGTAGGAGGAGAACCACCGTAGCACGGTGCCTCCCACTCCCACCTCCCGCAGTCGTCGCAGAAGGATACCATGGTCGATGGTAAAGCCATTTGGTTACTAAGCAACATGGCCCACAATCTCATCATCACATGACCAGGCCCAATTAATCTTTCGTGCCACAGCCTTTAAATGACATTATTGTTAAGCAAATCAGATGGTCATTAAGTAAATCACATAATTGTTAAGTGAATCCAACTTCCCCAATTGATTTTGTTTAGCAATAGCAATAGCAGTTAGACTTATATACTGCTTCATAGGGCTTTCAGCCCTCTCTAAGCGGTTTACAGAGTCAGCATATCGCCCCCACAGTCCGGGTCCTCATTTTACCCACCTCGGAAGGATGGAAGGCTGAGTCAACCCTGAGCCGATGAGATTTGAACCGCCAAACTGCAGCTAACAGTCAGCTGAAGTGGCTGCAGTATGCACTCTAACCACTGCGCCACCTTGGTTTGTTGGAAGCAGGCTGGAAAGCTTGCAAATTGCAATCCCAGGACCACAAGAGGCTGCAAACATCTTAAATGGGAGTCAGTTGTCAAATGCCTAAATTGCAATCATATGGCTACAGGAATCAGAATTGAGCTGGAAGGGGCCTTGGAGGTTTTCTAGTCCAGTCCTTGTTCAAGCAGGAAACCCTATACCAAACTGCCCAGGCTTTTCCTAAAAAAAACCCCAACAACAATAGCAATAGCAGTTAGACTTATATACCGCTTCATAGGGCCTTCAGCCCTCTCTAAGCGGTTTACAGAGTCAGCATATCGCCCCCACAGTCTGGGTCCTCATTTCACCCACCTCGGAAGGATGGAAGGCTGAGTCAACCTTGAGCCAGTGAGATTAGAACCACTGCAGTTCACAACCCAGTGATGAAGCACCTACAACTTCTGAAGGCAAGCTAGTTGATTGTCCTCACTGTTAGGAAATTTCTCCTTAATTCCGGGTTGATTCTCTCCTTGATTAGTTTTCATCCGTTGTTTCTTGTCCTGTCCTCTGGTGCTTTGAAAAATAAACTGATCCTCTCTTCTTTGTGGCAGTGGCAGTGTCTCAAATACTGGAATACTGCTATCATGTTCTCCCTTAGTCTTTCTTTTCTCTAGACTAGCCAAATCCAAATGTTGCAACTGTTCTTCATATGTTTTAGCCTCCAGGCCTTTAGTTGTCTTAGTTCCTCTTCTTTGTAAAATCTCAGCATCTTTTTTGTAACATGGTGACAGTGGTGAAGGTCATTTTTTTTTACTACTGGTTCTGTGGGTGTGGCTTGTTAGGTGTGACTTGGTGGGCGTAGCACGGGAAGGATACTGCAAAATCTCCATTCCCACCCTACTCTTGGGCCAGCCAGAGGTGGCATTTGCCGGTTCTCCAAACTACTCAAAATTTCTGCTACTAGTTCTCCAGAACCTGTCAGAACCTGCTGAATTTCACCCCTGCGTGGTGACCAAAATTGGATGCATTATCTAAGTGTGGTCTTAACTAAGGCTTTATAAAGTGTTGATTCCTACCCTCTGTTAATGCAACCTAGGATTGTGTTGGCTTTTGTTTTGGCTGTCAAACATCACATTGAGTGGACTCTGTTTTCCAAATTAAAATCAATGATTCAACCAGAATTCATTTGACGATCTAAATTCCATCCACAACCTGAAGGGAATCGATGCTGTTAAATACAGACACACACACACAAACACACATCTGTGTGCTTCTGTACTAGTGAAGATTTTGCACCTTTGTCCGAAAACACACAGGCCTCCGGGTAAACCTTAGTTCTGTGGACATATTACTATGAAAAACATAATCCCCTTAGTGTTCATCAGCACGGCAAGTTTTGCTTTCTCTCCAAATTGATTGACCCCTGTCAAAACACTCGAAACTGATGCCTGTCCAATCTGCAATTCATTAGGAGGAGTTGTTAGCATAACAAAAATATAACTGCACCTTCATGTGTAATGGGCATTCAGGCCACATTGCACACCCCTCCCTGCCTTTCAGTGGCCTGTCAGAGCTGATCTAAATCAACAAGTAAACTAGGAAAGCTTTATTGCCCAAGTAGGATTTCAGTTCCCAGAATGATAAGGGTATTATGACAGGTATTGATTTCCTAAGATGGCAGTCAGCATTGAAAGATGGAGCTGGTGTTTTTCCTTTTTCTTTTCTTTTTGTTCTCACCTTATATTATCCGTATTGGGAGTCTTTCTGGACAGCACACAGGCTTCTTCAGAGTGCTAATAAACCAAGAAGCCACATATATGGGGAGGGGGAAGTCCTGACTAATCAATGTATATTAAACAGCCATTAAGATGACGAAATACAATATTTTCACATCTTTCTCCTACAGCCATGTTTAACAGACCTTCCCGCCTCCCAATCTATGTCTAGTCTAATGAAGACGACAACTAGGAATTTTATGATATTTTTAATATGGTTTTCTATTTTACAACTGCAGCTTTTTTTTACATTTGTTGTTTAATTTCATCATTGTGCCCTGCATTTTGATGAGATGGGTCCCCCTGTTTTTGGCCTAGCAGGCTTAAGGGAAGCCTGCTGGGAGCAAAAACGGACACCCCCCCCCCCCGGTTTTTGGCTGTGCAATGCGCGGTTGTCAGAACATTTTTTAAAACTTTTTTTAGTATTTTTTACTACCGGTTCTGTGAACTGGTAGAATTGTTTTGCTACTGGTTCTGGAAAACCGGCCTGAACTGGTAGCATTTCACCCCTGGATGGGGGGCTTTATACATTTGATTAATAAATAAGTAAAACAGAATCTAGTTTGCCAGGGTGAATGAACAATTAATCAGCATGTACCCAAATTTATCCCCCAAATGTTGGAGATGCAGCCACAAGTCTGGAACATTCTACCATATGTGGTGGACGTGCCCCATCACAAGGAAGTACTGGTGCAAAATTTGGAAATGGTTGGAATAAATTACTGAACGAAAAATAGAACTGAAACCAGAAGAATTCTAATTAGGACTATTAGACGAAAAAATATGTGCCTATAGTAGGTCTGTTTCTAAATAAGGCACACCTCCTAATTTAGAGTTAAAGAAGGGTTTACACTTCTCTTTCTCTTCTTCTTCCTCCTTCTCCTCCTCCTCCATCACCACCACCACTTCCTCCTCCTCCTCCTCTTCCTCCTCCCTCTCCTCCTCCTCCCTCTCCTTCTCCTCTTCCTCCTCCTCCTCCCCCCTCTCCCCCTCCATCAGGACTGTGCCCTTTTCAGTGGTGGGATTCAACATTGTTTACTACTGGTTTTGTGGATATGGCTTGGTGGGCATGGCATGGCTTGGTGGGCATGGCAGGAGAAGGATACTGTAAAATTTCCATTCCCTCCCCACTCCAGGGGAAGGTTACTGCAAAATCCCCATTTCCTCCAGATCAGCTGGGACTCGGGAGAGGCAGAGAATAGATGGGGCGGGGCCAGTCAGAGGTGGTATTTACCGGTTCTCCGAACTTCTCAAAATTTCTGCTACCGGTTCTCCAGAACTGGTCAGAATCTTCTGAATGCCACCTCTGGCCCTTTTCCATTCTGTGGACTTCAGCCCATTCTCCAACGGATAGGCTTCAGCAGCCTGAAACCGCCCAAGTCTCTGCAGGCTTCCCAGCCTGTACAGTTGTTCATTAAAACCTTCAACGGCGAGAATTGAGGTCTACCTTAGTTGCCCGCCACTTACTTCTGTTTGACCTCTTTAGTTCCCCTGCTTTAAGTGTCTAACTCAAACTCCAGTCCAGCCTATGTTGCCCCTCCTTCTCCCTTTTATAGAAACACATCCTATGAGAAATAATAAATTATGTTCTAATTCCAGTTTCTCTTGGTTGGCAAAAAATAGCACAAAGCTTAACTTTGGGTTTCTGCATGAATGGACACTCAGCGGACAGGCATGGCTGAATGTAGGGCATCCCACATTGCCCCAAACAGATTAATGAAATGAAACATCTAGAAGAGAAAATGGCAGGATAGCATGATGAAAACGTTTCTATTTTTCCCCCGCCATATTTTATTCCCAGGTGGACTTATTAAGGCCTTCTTCCAGTCTTCAAATTCAAAAACTGGAAATCGGAAAAAGGAAGCTGTAGAAAATGAGGCCCAAAAAGTTTATTACCCTTTATGGATTGTCAATGGGATCCGGTGGCTCAGTGGCTAAGATGCTGAGCTTGTTGATCAGAAAGGTTGGTGGTTCGAATCCCTAGCGCTTGTAATGGAGTGAGCTCCCATTACTTGTCCCAGCTTCTGCTAACCTAGCAGTTCGAAAGCATGTAAAAATGCAAGTAGAAAAATAGGAACCACCTTTGGTGGGAAGGTAACAGAAGTCCGTGCGCCTTCAGCATTTTGTCATGCCATATGACCACAGAGATGTCTTCGGACAGCGCTGGATCTTTGGCTGAAAAACGGAGATGAGCACCACCCCCTACAGTTGGGAACAACTAGCACCTTCAAGAGGAACCTTTCCCTTTTATTGATTGACAGGTAAATAGTGCTCTTTAGCAAGCAATCAAATCTCAGAAGGTGACAATTTTTAGTTGACATTCCAGGGGTTTGGAAGCCACTCGTGATTCAATTGGAAGGGAGACCACCAAGTGATCCCGGGAGTATAGATTGATTTAGAAAGGTTTTCTGAAAAATTCTAGAAAAAAGACAGAGGGAAATTAATTCTATATCATCACCGTGAAATCACCCACAAACAAGCACAAATTGAAGGAGGCTTAATTTATTTTTAGTAAGGTATCTGGCCTAGAATTATCACCGGATTATCTCCTATGGTCTTTCAATAATACAGTTCTAATAATATAAGGTGAGATCTTGTTGGTTTCTCAGGTTTATTAGTATCATTCTTCAAGAGAGACATTTTGTAGAGCTTTTACTGCAGATTTTTTTTCCAGGGGGTGGGATAAATAACAATGCCCAATTTTAGACTTATTAACAGAAGTGGAAAGAAAAGGTTAATCTTTTTTCCCCTTTTCATAAATGAATAACACTTTCCCCATTTCCTGCTTTGCAGGTCAAGTAAAGCTCTTTATTAAAATCCATTTATAATATTTCCTAGCTATAATTTATATGGATTCCATCTTATGTCACTGCATTTTATTTTGCCCGCTTATGTCATCTTTTCTTTACTGCATTCTGATGAGGTCTCTCAACGCCACACCCCCTTTCTGCCTTTAATAGTAGCATTTCCTTCCTTTCTCCAGAAATCTTTTTTTATTTTCCCCATCCAGCCCCCCCCCACACACACACATTATGTCCTGCACATATTGCAGTCTTTTATGTACCCCTAATGCTGTTTTTTTTTTAGTCCATGTGGGCTTCATGCTCTGGTGCAGTGATGGCTAACCTTTTTGTTGTCACGTGCCAAGAGAGAGAGAGAGAGAGAGAAAGAAAGAGAAAGAGAGTGTGTGTGTGAGAGAGAGAACGAGAACAAGAACATGTGCGTGCATGCCCATACCCATAATGTAACACGTGTGTGACAACGCCCCCCACCACACAACCTGTCCCCTGGGCATGAATATTCAACCCTCCCCATCAGGGGTGGGTTTCGACCGGTTCGCACCGGTCCCTGCGATCCGGTTGGTCGCCGAACCCAGAAGTAAGTAACTTCCGGGAACGGCGAAGGCCCCCCCCCCCGCGCCCGCGCGCGCCCGCACACCCGTGCCCGCTCCTTACCCGGTTTTTACAATTCTGCGCTTCCACGCATGCGCAGAACGCATACAGCGCCTGTGCGATCCTCCAGGAGCAGCTGGAGCATCGCGCAGATGCTAGTACGCATGCGTGCGCCGCGTGCGTGCACGAGGAGGCTGCGTGCGTGCGCGAGGACACTGCATGCGTGCGCGAGGACGCCGCCGGCCTCGTTCCAACCGGTTCGGTTGGAACGGGGCGAGAAACCCACCCCTGTTCCCCATGCTCCCCAAGCATGCACACGACCCCCCCACACCCCCTATTTTGGGCCTAGCAGGCCTCCCTGAAGCCTCCTGGGACCAAAAACGGGCCATGGAAGGGCGCCACACATACCAATCACTGGACCAATCACCAGGAGTCTGTGAGTTCTTATCTCTCCTTAGGCACGGCGGAAAGTGATTCACTGAACAAGTGCAGTGAGTTGCTTAACAATCATGGCAAAAAGATGACAAATGTGAGGATCATTCACTTAAGAATTACCTTGCTTAGTAATGGAAATTTTGGTCCCAGTTGCTGTTGTAAGTTGAGGACTACATGTACAAAGTTTTTCTCCACGTATCTGGGCTTGACCATAAATTGCAGATGAACTTTATACGAGAGTCAATGGAACCTGGGCCAACTGGGAAGATGCCTTAAATAACAACTCTCTTGTGATGATGTCATAGTACAGATGCTACTATTACTAAATTCCATTGCAACTTCTGTAGATAGCACATAAGCCATAGCCTTTGCACAATTGCCATGCATGAGTTATGTGGACACCTGTGAAGGTTCCAGAATTGTGGAAAACTACATTATCTAGAACTCAGTGAGTTTTATTGAAACCTGTTGTCCTCTTTCACAAGCAAGCTAATGTATTGAAATATTTGCACACATAAAGGAGAGCCGTATGTCAATGTGATGGAAAGCAAGCCTTTGAAATACGCCTGATCATTCAATCAGAGTGTTGCTTCTTGTTTCTGCCTGTATAATAGTTTATCCCCATCCCTAGCCCCTTTCTTAAGAATTGCACTTTGAGTTTTTAAAATCCATTTTTAGCCAGTTGTGCTGAGGCTGGAAAATTATTGACACAGCAGATCCGGGTAAGTGCAAAGTATCAAGCTTAGATGAATCTGTCGTGACTATTCATATTTCACAAGACCAGACCACCATCGATCAGTTCTTAGCTGATGAGTGCAAAAGTTGTCTGCGTGAAATACATTTTACTGAGAAGTCTACATACATGGGCTATTAGTAACTGTTTCCAAAGTGACAGCATCTTGCTGGGCTTGTTCCTTCTCAAATGTTTAGAAGGATTTGATTAGTTAGTACTTAGACGGGAGTCTATACAAGAGCTAGTGATAATATGGTGGTTGACCTTGCTTGAGCTTGAATAATGCTATTGTTTGTGCTATATTAAAGAGCTCCAGTAAAATAGAGTATATAGAATAGAATGGAGTGGAGTGAAGTGGAGTGGAACAGAACAGGGGAAGAGAGGATAGGTGAAGGGAAGGGAAGGGAAGAGGATAGGAGAGGGGAGGGGGAAGGAGAGAAGAGAAGAGGGGGAGAGAAGAGAAGAGGGGGAGAAGGAGAAGGAGAAGGGAAGGACATTGGAGGTCTTCTAATCCAACTCCCTGCTCAGGCAGGAAACTTTATACCATTTCAGACAAATGGTTGTCCAATATCTTTTTGGGGAAAAAAACTTCCAGAGTTGGAGGATTCACAACTTCTGGAGGCAGTTTGTTTGTTGTTTGCTTGCAGACATTTCATTACTCAACCAGGTAACATCATCAGTGCTAGTGAATGTTGGTTTACTCCAGGGGTGGGTTTCTCGCCCCGTTCCAACCGGTTCGGTTGGGACGAGGCCGGCGGCGTCCTCGCGCACGCACGCAGCGCGCGCATGCATACTAGCGTCTGCGCGATGCTCCAGCTGCTCCTGGAGGATCGCGCAGGCGCTGTATGCGTTCTGCGCATGCGTGGAAAGCGCAGAATTCGTAAAAACCGGGTAAGGAGCGGGTGCGGGTGTGCAGGCGCACGCGGGCGTGGGGGGGGGGGCTTCGCCGTTCCCGGAAGTTACTTACTTCCGGGTTCGGCGACCAACCGGATTGCAGGGACTGGTGCGAACCGGTCGAAACCCACCCCTGGTTTACTCCCTATTTAAACAGTATCTTGCCTTGCTGATATAGGAGAGGGAGAGGATGTGTTAGTTCCTCGATTAAGAGATTGTTTTCTATTTAATTGTTTGTCTGGTATTCATCCTTGCTTATCTGGGTGTTGATTGCTGGAGAGGATGTGTTCTGGCCTTTTCGTTTCCTTCTTAGCTTTTTATTGTTTCCTTTGATAATTACGGGTAATAAAATGACTGCGAGCAAACAATCAAACGCAGGGAGCAGCAATGTTAAACAGGCAACTTCCTTGTAGTTTTCTTTTTTTCTTTAAAGCTACTCATCTCACTTGAGAGGTGTAGCATTTATTTAATGCTGTTATACAATTCCAGACAGATGTTATATAAGATCCAGTAATAGAATGAAAATTCACACATTATATTATTAATATTCCTGTGTCTGTACTTTATTTAGTTATACAGTACACAGCAGGCTGGCAGATGAGAGAGGGGACAAGAGAGATTTCCCAGCCCCTGGCTAGAGTGGGATGTGACACTTTAGATGATGGGTTTTATAGGATTTTAGTAGAAGTTTTTCCAATATAGCAATAGCAATAGCAGTAGACTTATATACCGCTTCATAGGCCTTTCAGGCCTCTCTAAGCGGTTTACAGAGAGTCAGCATATTGCCCCCAACAATCTGGGTCCTCATTTTACCCACCTCGGAAGGATGGAAGGCTGAGTCAACCCTGAGCCGGTGAGATTTGAACCGCTGACCTGCTGATCTAGCAGTAGCCTGCAGTGCTGCATTTAACCACTGCGCCACCTTGGCTCTTTCCACCATTATGATCTTCTTTTCTATATGTGTTTGTTGCTCTATATGTTTGTTTTTAATTCAGTATGCTACATTCAGAGGTGGTATTCAGCCAGTTTGGATTGGTTCGGGCCAGAGGTGGGTTCCTACCAGTTCGCACCTATTCGGTAGAACCGGTTCGTCAAATCTACCGAACCGGTTAGAAGAGGTTCCACCAGTGGACCAGGAAAGCAGGCCACACCTACAGAAGAGGTTCCAAATTTTTTTGAAACCCACCACTGGTCCTTGGATATGATTATTCTACACTATCATGCTCATATTTATAAAACTCAGTGCTCTGTGAAAGATAAGGATGAATACTGCATTTGTGGGGCAA
The DNA here is from genome assembly GCF_051295495.1 of Thamnophis sirtalis. Classification (NCBI taxonomy): domain Eukaryota; kingdom Metazoa; phylum Chordata; class Lepidosauria; order Squamata; family Natricidae; genus Thamnophis; species Thamnophis sirtalis. Next base: position 85,889,381 of record NW_028261387.1, read on the forward strand.
TCAGAACGTTGAGTGTGTTGAAGTTGTTTTAACGCAAACCAAAGATGCCTTTTAAAAAACAACTTTACATCATATTATTATACATGCCAGTGCTGTGTGTGAGGTAATTTAAGGTGGTTCTGACAAGTGTCGTTGGCATCTTCATATCTGGTCACATGGGCGGCAAGCCACTCCCACAAAGGAGGCCACACCCACAGAGTAGGTTCGAAATTTTTTTGAAACCCACCACTGGTTCAGGCGAACCAATAGTGGAGATCGTGGGTGGGACTGTAACAGTTTTGTACCCTGCAGGCCATTACAATTATTTATCTTACCAAAAAAAACCACCCCAATTTCTTTTTCATCCAATGAATAAGAGTAGAAAACAGTGAAAGATTTCTTCAGCACATGATAAATATGAGATTTCCTTTCTAAACCCCTGCCTTCCAATTTTTTTTTTAGAAACTGCTCAATTGAGGCATAATTTAAATACTTGACAAGTTTGCATAAAGTGCCTTTTCTGAATTGTTGGTCTTGTCATGTAATTTCTCTCAATAACGGGGATGAGTTGAGTTGATCCTAACTGGAAATTGTAAAAATGGAAGAATTGGGGGCGGAGAAAATGAAGCCTTTTGAATTTGTACAGAGGTTTGTGTGTCAGTGTGTGTGTGTGTGTGTGTGTGTGTGTGTGTGTGTGTGTGTGTTACCTTGGCTCTTTCTGACATTGCATAGCATAATGTGATGGCTTAGAATAGCTAAGTGCTAAAGGTATGTCAAAAATATAAAGTGTCATTCAATAGGTAGTACAGGAACTCTCATGAATGAAGGCAAATATACGTTTCCTAGGATAATGTCGCAGGATCCAGTCTGGGTCAGTCACTAGGAGGAAAGCTTCGTTCTTCTGAACTTTGGACTCATGCTGAAGCCCATCCTCAGAGAACCTCTGGAATGTGTGAACTTCAACTGGAATGTGTGAACTTTTGGAGCAAATGAAGCTCGTGTCCCAGTCAGAAACTAGTTTAACTGCAGTGATACTTTAATACTCAACTGCTTTGAAACACATTTTGACATGAAACTGTTGTTCCAGTATTCATCATTTGTTTAGTACTCAACACACAGAACTTGTTGATATTGGTTGCCTTGGGAGTCACTAGATTATTAATGAAGGAGAATATTTGTAGCTCAGTGTTGATATGAGGGGTCCTTGGTGCTCTCTGAGCTTGTTTGTTTTCTTGCAGGCATTTCATTACCCAAACTAGGTAACTAGGAATAGCACTGATAATGTTACCTAGTTTGGGTAATGAAACATCTGCAAGAAAGAAAAAAAAGTTCAGAGGGCACCAAGGACCACACAATACATTATTCCTTATGGGAAAATTTTTGGAGGGTTTCATAGCTTTTTGTACTCATCATACCTCCCAGAACCAATGAATGATGAGCAAGGTTACAACTGTATTAGAAATCATAGCAATAGGACTTAGATTTATATAACGCTTCACAGTGCTTACAGCCCTCTCTAAGCACTTTTATAGAGTCAGCCAGTGGTGGGATTCAAATAATTTAACAACCGGTTCTCTGCCCTAATGATTTCTTCCAACAACCAGTTCACCAAACTCTTCAGAAAGTTAACAACCAGTTCTCCCGAAGTGGTGTGAACTGGCTGAATCCCACCCCTGGAGTCCGCATATTGGCCCCAACAATCTGGGTCCTCAGAAGGATGGAAGGCTGAGTCAACCCTTGAGCCTGGTGAGATTTGAACTGCCAATTGCAGACAATCGGCAGGCAGCAGAACTACCCTGCAGTACTGCACTCTAACCATTGTGCCACTGCGGCTCATGAGTAATTTGAAGGACTATTCCAGACTGAATGCAAGCAAGAATTGTTCTTTCAGCTGTTATTAATTCCAAGCATCACAGTTGGTCCACAATATTTCCTGTTGGCAAAAAAAAACAAAAAACCCCTATCTGACTGTGGCTAAATTTTCCATTTGTTCTGAGTTTGTATGCTGGATGCAGAGGAGGTTCATTTTATGACATTACTGCAAGAACATAATTTTATTCATGTTTAACAAGAATTTCATGTTTACTCCATGGCGTTACAGCCCAATCTCTTCAAGTGGAGACCGACTTAGGAATGCAAGCTTGGTATTTTTAGTTCCCACCGGACTTTTTGCAAGTCTCTCTCAAGTTTGACTGCACAGAAATATGGATCCTCCATTTGAACATGCTCATGTTCTAATTGTCATTGTTCCTAAACCCACCCATGCATACAATGTGTGCCGTTCTTACAATAAGATACAACTCTCTGCTTGGGAAGACGAGTTCAAATTGCTTCCCCACTCAGGCAGAATTGAAACATTTTCTTCTTCAGACATCACCTGTTCTCAAGAGCATAGACTCCAGGCATCCTGAAGAGGGCATCAGGGCAGAAATTATTTCCTTAGCATTTGATTGCTTGCAACTTGTACCATTTTGTAATTCATCATTTCATTCAAGGGCACCAAAGGAACAGTGGTGGGTTCCAACTGGTTTGGACTAGTTTGACCGAACCGATAGTGGTTTGGCGGCCTGGGTCTCTGGAACCAGCAGCTACACAGGCCTGCCATGCCCCCAAACTGGTTCTCTGGGTGGTGCCATAGGCGCCACCATCTTGTTTTTCGCTTTTCTGCATGTGCAGAACAATTTCTATTGCACTGCACATGCACGGATAGCGTGAATCAAGTGCGCCCGCGGCGCACCAATGAATGAACCAGGAGTAGGGCTGCCGGGACACACTCCTGCAAAGGGAAGTAAAAACTATCAAATCCAAATTTTTTTTAAAAAATAATCAGATAGGTAAGCTGAGCAAAAGAGAAATTGCATCAATGAAACGGACTGAAGTGAGAGCTGGTTGATGCAAAAGTTATTAAATTAATCCGAAGACTGGGATAGCCAAAAGTCAGACAAGACTTTCCTCAGTGTATGAACAATGATATGTGGAGGGCTAACACCTTGGATCATTTTAAAAAGAGGATTAGATGAATTAATAGAGGACGGTGCTATTCATATCTACTTGGAGTGTGCAGGGACTGTAAAATCCACTTTACAGCCAGCCTTTTAAAGGCTAAAAGTAACTTAAACCTCTTTGTGTGAATTTGAGAAGTAGCCTCTCTTGATTCAAGAATATTATCTGAGGGGGGGGGGGGAGTAGATTTGTGACATTTTCTGGCACGGAAAAAAACATAGCCACTCAACCCCCTATAACTTCTTGTTTGAGCCAATGGGATGAAATTTCCAGTAAAGTTAGAAGATCAAACTGGATGAAGCATAGAACTTTCACAGCAATTATCGCAAAGATCTTTGAATTATATGCCTTTAAAATCTGCACTTTAAAGTGCTATATCTTGTTCTCCTTTTTCACCAGAACATGACAAAATCTACAAGAAGGGAAGACCGCTGTAAAAAAAAAAAAAAACATAAAATGTGCTAATTTTTCTAGAAATCAATTCAAGGAGCTTCCAAGTATGCACCTTTAAATCCTCACTATACTTTTCAAAAATGCTCATGATTTGATTGTTTTATAGATGGACTAAAAATACAATGGAGCACTGTCCTGCGATTGATGAGACCAAGTAACAAAAAATAAGTCAAGGGGTGTTCACTTGGTTTTGTGTTTTTGGTGTTGTTATTATTGCTTTTGGTTTTTGGAATCCAGCAAAAATTCCTGGATTTTACATCAAAAGTAGAGCTTTATGGAATTAGGAACAGGGCCACTTAAAGCCATCCACCCCACTTCACTTGAATTAAAAATGACTTCGAATTACTCTAGTCCTCTGTGGAGTTGGTGGTTATCTCATGAAGAGCATCTCCAAAGAGTTAGAATAGCAGAATGGTTTCCTGTATTATAGGGAATATGGAACAAAATTCTAGTTGCTGTAAAAGAAGGCTGGAACTAACAACTAGTTTTCCTCTGAGTTGAACGTGTTGTGTGAGAACTCCCTTTCCCTTCTCTTCCCTTTTTCTTATTCTTTTCCTTTCCCTTCTCATCACTTCCCCTTCCTTCCTTCCTTCCTTCCTTCCTTCCTTCCTTCCTTCCTTCCTTCCTTTCTTTCTTTCTTTCTTTCTTTTCTCTCTGTCTCTCTTTCTTTCTCTCCTCTTTCTTTCTTTTTCCTATCTTCCTTCCTCCCTTCCCCTTCTCCTTCCCCTTCCTTTTCTTTGCTTTCCTTTGCTTTCCTTTTCTTTCATTTTCTTCAAAACATAATCTCATTAACTCATGGATGTCCCTAAAGAATCTAGTATAATACTGTATAATTAGGTTAATTGCAGTTCTGAGCACTTCAAATCTTATTGGTGACCGTTTTAAAAGCTGGAACCTATTACAGCCAAGGCAATGTGCTGTAAATGCCTCAGAGTCAGAGAAACCAATATACAAATGAATCTTTCTGGTTGGTTACCATTTCATTACAATTCAAATTGTTTCCTTCTCTTACCCCTTGTTCCCTGCATTCTTCCTTCTAGATTTGAAGGAGCAGATTTTTAAAATGGAAGGTAGTTCTGTTTTTTATCTCAGTTTACGTTAACAGCAAATACCTCTTTCTCTTATCTCACAGCTTGTTCAGAAGAAAAGACAAAAGGAGAAAGAGCTAAAAAAATAAAGATAAGTTCCGTTTGTTTGGTTCTCACATCTTCTGAAGCTTACTCTGAAGAGGTAACCATGTTGGGGGAAGCAAATAAAGCTAGATATGGATTAAGTGGTTGGGTTGAATAGAAATGGTTCAAAGTAGACACCACTGAAGACTTATAAAACGTATTGAAGTAGTCCTCCACTTATGACCAAAGTTGAGGCCAAAATTTCAGTTTGCTAAGTGAGACAATTGCTAAGTGAATTTTGCCCCATTTTACAACCTTTCTTGCCACAATGGTCAAGTGAATCACTGTGTTTGTTAAGTTAGTAACACAATAGTTATGTAAATCCAGCTTGCCCATTACCCTTGCTTGTCAGAAGGTCACAAAAAGGGATCACATGACCCCAGGATGAGGCAAATGCCATAAATACGAGTCAGTTGCCAAGCATCTGACTTTTGCTCATGTGACCACAAGATGCTGCAACAGTCCTAAGTGGGGGGGGGAAGTCATTTTTTTCAATACTATTGTGACTTCAAACGGTCACTAAATGTTATAAGTTGAGGACGATCTGTCATTAAATGGACAAAATATTTTTGCTGAGGATAAGAGGAAATCATAGCCACCTTAACTACAATTAAGTGCTGCGAGAATCAAAAAATATAGCCTATTGATCTATTAGATTCAATTAGTCCTATGGATGATAGCAGGCTCCAGAAGAAAGAGATATGAACCAAACTTTTCCACTAGGATGGTTTCAAAATGTACCAGAACTATTTGTAATCCTGCTGAGGCGTTGCTAACTATGAACCATATTTTTGCAAAGTATGCGCTTGTATGGATATGTTTAAAACAGGAAGCATGCAGGAAGATGGAAATGAGGAACTAAAAGAAACACACAGGTGTTTACGGAAAGTGACGGTTAGTGAAGTTCTGAAGCATGTATGTGGTTAGAAGAAAAGTATAAAGGATAGGGTTCAAGATCAGCTTGTAGCCCTTTGATTTATAGCAGTCCATGTAGGATCTGCTATATGTCATTGTACCCCATTGCAATGGCTTGTTATTGTAAGTATATTATTATATCTTTTATATCTATTCATTTCTTATGTTCCAAATTATTAGAAACAATAAACCTTTGATCTTAAAGTAAGAATTATTGCTTGTTGTCTTTGTTTCCTATTGGGGATTTTCCTATGACAGTGCAATGTTATCTCGTCATTAAATAATACAATAGTGCAATCTAACTTTCATCTTCCTTTCCTTCTCCATTCATTTCTCTTTATTTTAATTCCCACAACTACTCACTGAGCTTCCTGGCAGAGGGGAGATTCAACTTTTAAGTTTTCATAGTCTTGATCTGATGTTTTAACTGCACTTCTCTCTTTCCTTTTTCTATTCAGTTACAGGGAATGTACCGTATTTTTTGGAGTATAAGACATACCTTTCCCCCCCAAAAAAAGAGGGTGAAAATCTGGGTGTATCTTATACACTGAATACAGCATTTTTAAACTGCCAAAACCTTGTCCTCTTCACAAAAATGGACATGCAGAGGGTTTGGGAGGCCTGGGGGGCCGGGAGGGCAAAAATGAGTGAATAAAGGTGGGTTTTTGCTCATTTTTGCGCCCCCAGCCCCTAGGAGCACTTTGCAGGCCTCTCAAACTCTTTGCATGCCCCATTTTTCACAAAAAAGGGGGTGAAGAGGGTTTGGGAGGCCTGCAGAGTGCAAAAATGTTTTTTTTTTTAAATTTACCTCTTCAAAATCTTGGTGCGTCTTATACTCCGATGTGTCTTATAGTCTAAAAAATACGGTATATCTACTATGAAACTGCTAGTACTGTTAGTAATCAATAGTAACAAGGTCAAATAATTAAAATCCAGACATGCATTCTCAGCTACAAAATATGAAAATCGATGCAAGGACTAAAATAGCAGTAGCCCGGAAAACACAACAAAAAGTTGATCTATATAGGATAAGTTTTAAAAACTGTAAAGGCAAAACAAAAAATAAGGAGGATGTTTGTGTGTGTGTGGGGAGGGGGGGAAAGCCCGGCTGTTTAAAATGAAACTCTGGAAAAGCCTTTGCAATGTTGGTATCGGCAAGGGGACCACAATCCCCCAGTATGTGGCCGATGTCTGTGTCGTGACCCATTTGGAACTGGGCTGTACAAGCAGTGGATGAGCATGTGCATGAAGTTCCACTTGGGTGAACGGCGCATATGCGCACTTGCACGTGAAGCTCCATTTCTGCGAGCTGTGGGCACACGCACACATGCAGGCACAAATGGAGGGAGGCTAGGGAATTCTGGGAGTTGAAATCCACATATTTTAAAGTGGGCAGCATTGAGAGGCACTGACTTTCAGGCAGGGGTGGGCTTCAAAAATTTCAGCAACAGCTTCTCTGCCCGGTTGCTGGGTGGGCATGGCCATTGTGGGCATGACCTAATTGGCCTCCTGCACCATGGTGGTGGGGGGCGTTTTCCCGCTCCCCAGGCTCTGGACGCTTTCCTCAAGCCTCTGGGAGAGTGAAAACTGCCTCCCCCGGGCTCCAAAGGCTCTCCAGAGGCCAGAAATGCATTCATTTTTGGTCCTCCAGAATTTCCAGATGGCCCATTTTTCCCCTCCCCAATCCTTTGCACTTTTCTCACATCCAAAATGGCCCGTGTGGACACTCCTGGTATGGGAGGAATGGGATGGAGGGGAGGGGAATCTTGCAAATCAATAGCAGCCCATTGCTGAGTATAATACTCCCCTTTTCTGTTTGTTTGTTTCTCTTTTATTAATGATAGAAACCTCAAAAGTGTAGCCTTGGTGGAGATGTTTGTAGGTGAAAGTGGTAGCAAAATGAGAAATGAAAATAATTCATATTAGATTCCACACCATTTAGACTTTGCCTTCAATTCTCTCCTTCGTCTGTTCCCTTCTCCTACCATTTCTTCAGCCTCAGGTTCACATTCGGTGTCAGGTTGTGCAAAATAAGCAACAGTTTTCTGAACTGGATCCTTAGTTGTAGTCTTTGACCCTCCACCACCTTTTGAAAATGAGATACCCGGTGTTCTGAGTTTTATTTGCTCCGAGGTCAATAAACTGAAAATAATGATCCTTCAGTGCAAGGGTGTATTGCCATAGCTCATCACGTGTGTTAATGGACATGACCCCACTCGTATTCAACAGAGAAGAAGGAAGCATAAGAAGAAAAGCTGCAGCCATTTTTGGCGCGATGCAACTTTTAATGGGGAAAAAAGACATTCAAATTGTCTTCTATCACATCCAGCCAATTAATTTCCTTCCTTCCTTTCTCTTTGAGGCAGTATTCACTTCTGGTGACCGCATGGATAGGTTCCTGAAATATTCTTGGCAACATATCATAAGTGGTTTGCCATTGCCTCCTTCCTAAGGCTGAGAGAGTGGCTGGCCCAAGGTCACCCAGCTGGCTTTTACCTAAGGTAGGACTCGAACCAGAGGTGGGTTCCTACCAGTTCACACCTACTCAGTAGAACCGGTTCATCAAATCTACCGAACCGGTTAGAAGAGGTTCTACCAGTGGACCCGGAAAGCAGGCCACACCTACAGAAGAGGTTCCAAAAAATTTTGAAACCCACCACTGGTCCTTGGATATGATTATTCTACATTATCATGCTCATATTTATAAAACTCAGTGCCTCTGTGAAAGGTAAGGATGACTACTGCGTTTGTGGTGCAATCAGAACATTGCGTGTGCTGAAGGTGTTTTAACGCAAACCAAAGATGCCTTTTAAAAAACAAGTTTACATCATATTCTTATGCATGCCAGTGCTGTGTGTGAGGTAATTTAAGGTGGTTCTGACAAGTGTCATCGGCATCTTCATATCCGGTCACATGGGCGACAAGCCACTCCCATCCGGTCACATGGGTGGCAAGCCACTCCCACAAAGGAGGCAACACCCACAGAGTAGATTTGAACAATTTTTGAAACCCACCACTGACTAGAACTCACTGTCTCCCAGTTTCTAAGCCTGATGCCTTAACCACTGTACCAAACTGTCTCTCAGAGCTGATTTCAGCTCACATCCATTTTCTACCCATCTCTTCCACCGGGTATCTGTAGAGGGGACAATGTTTTACCTGCAGTGTGATGCACTTCATAAGTAGGCAAGGAGATCAATTGCGTAGTCTTGGCCGATGTCCTGAGTTTAAAAATAAACCCTTCCTCCCCATGGACACCCCTATTTGAAAACCTACTGTGAACTCCTTAGGATATTTTTAATGGCTTCCCTGGTGCATTTTGAGAGGCCAACAATTCCCTAGGCTTGTTCTTGGTTTCTCTAGTATCACTTTATCCGCACTGAAGGATGAATGGTCTACGTAGGCCCATCCCTGACCACAAATCAAAGAGCAGTTTACTCTAATCCATTAGCTCTAAAGTGGGTCCAATCATCTCCCCCAGAGCTATCGAGCAGATGAGGTCACCATGGAAGCCACGGGGCTAAGGAGAGATTTGCATCAGTGCATTAGCGCAGTTTGGAGGCAATTATATAATTTCTCAAGTAGTCCTGGGAATTTACTTCAACAGGGTAATCATGTTTGTGAAATTCAGCAATGGGAAATTATAGATAATTTATATTTGTTTTGGTTCAGTTTCTATAGCAATAGGAGTAATTATGAATAAATAGACCACTTTATTCCCTGACATCTTGCTACAGCACAGCCTGAGAGGGGAAAACAATGCTGAGAAGATAGAATCAGTAGCCATTCAAGAAAATAATCCCATCTGTTTTTTCTGCCTGGAGCAGGTTTACTTGCCTCTCTCGCCTCCTTTACATTCCCCAGCAATAAGGAGTTACGAGTAGGATTGACTGGAGTAAACCAACAGCGATACAGACTCTTCAGGAATTTAATCCATTTCAAGGAGGCAACTCTTCACTAAAGGTTTTCACTAATGTTCCTCCTTCCCTGGCAAACCTTTCATTATATGCAACTAGCTGATAACCAGGCGCTCGCTGGGTATTTATTTCTCCAACCCTCCTTCTATGAATGTCACCGCAATTGCTAATGTTGGATTTTTCCCCCTTACCAAAGGGAGCCTCCTTACCACAGGGAGCCCCCTTGTGGAGTACTGTGAAACTGTTATCACGGCAACTCCACAGCACTGTAGAGTAGAAGCCATTTTACAGAAGTATGGTAGAATCTATTTTAAGGCACAACAGGCTGTATCTTAACAGAACACCTCCCCAAAGGGTGTTAGGGCAGTGGTGAAATTCATTTTTTTTTACTACCAGTTCTGTGGGCATGGCTTGGTGGGTGTGATGTGGCTTGGTGGGCATGGCAGTGGAAGAATACTGCAAAATCTCCATTCCCACCCCACTCCAGAGGAAGGATATTGCAAAATCTCCATTCCCACCCCTCTCTGGGGCCAACAAGAGATGGCATTTGCCGGTTCTCCAAAGTACTCAAACTTTCCGCTACCGATTCTCCGAACTACTCAAAATTTCCACTACTGGTTCTCCAGAACCTGTCAGAACCTGTTGGATTTCATCCCTGTGTTAGGGTTGTCTCCCTCCCACTGTTTGTTTCCAGAGGGTAAGTATTCTGTGAACCAAGTATGGTTGAATTTGCTCAAAGTGTTCCAGAGTTATGCTGGAACACACACACACACACACACACACACAAACACACACACACACACACACACACACTAGATAGATAGATAGATAGATAGATAGATAGATAGATAGATAGATAGATAGATAGATAGATAGATAGATTTTTCAGGTCTTCCAGTGGGGTAGCAGTTGCAGCTCTAACTGTGTCCATCATACCATCCACATATTTAATTCTCTGCCTTTTAAAAAACAAGTTTACATCATATTCTTATGCATGCCAGTGCTGTGTGTGAGGTAATTTAAGGTGGTTTTGACAAGTGTCGTTGGCATCTTCATATCCGGTCACATGGGCGGCAAGCCACTCCCATCCGGTCACATGGGTGGCAAGCCACTCCCACAAAGGAGGCCACACCCACAGAGTAGGTTCGAACAATTTTTGAAACCCACCACTGATATGTATGTATGTATGTATGTATGTATGTATGTATGTATGTATGTATGTATGTATGTATGTAATATAATCTTAAAAGGCTGATTTTAACTTAGATCCAATCTACTTTTTGTGCATGTCCTATTCCCACAAAACAACCACTTTATTTTCTTTCCAAACAAATCCTTCACATTTCCGAACATTTGGCTCCCTTTAGTGCTTTTGTGTTGCAGGCCCACATTATTTCCCACGCTATATGTTCTTCCCCCTCACACACACACCCCACTCCGCTTTCTCCTCTTTTAAAATGCATGAAATGGGCCTTAAAGAATCGTTGAGCTTCAGACATACTCCCAGACTGATCTTGAAAAATTAATGCACGAAAGCACTGGCAGAACTTGGTTTACTGCCCCAGCTTGGTCTCTGCCTTGTGCATTTCTCCATGGGCTTTGGGAGACATGCCCTAATTCAGACTTAAGCCTTGCTCCCGAAACAAACTCTTGGGGAGATATTAGAATAGCCCAGAGGGATTAGAGTGAGGTCAGAAGCATAATTTGTTAGGTCCAACTGGATCTGGGCTTATGCAAGAATAAATATAAATGAAATCCAGAGAGCTGGGAGGAAAGGAGAAATGGTTATTCCCAAAAGCCAAGAGATTTGCTTTGGGGGCAGTTGTAGAGAAATGGGGTACAGAGCAGCGGTATAATCCTCTGAAGTCTGCTACTGGTTCGGTGCATCTGCTACTGAGTGCATGTTTTGCGCGCATGCGTACCTATGACACGCCCCCGCAGTGCTAAAAAAGGAACATTTTGAAGCCTTCCAAGTCTGCAAAGGTAAGTAGAACAGTAAAGGGGTGGGGGGGGGGATTCCACTATGCTATGCAATTTAGATTAGCTAGAAAGCAGGAAGTCCGATGATTCTAGCTAATATAAATCGCGCATCACAGCTGATCGTCGCCCAGTTGATCATCAGAAATACCAACGAAGATAGCATTTCACCCCTGGTTTAGAGGTATTGTTTTATAGGGGAAAAAGCAACCTTTCGGGGAGAAATTGGAATACCCCAGAATGATTAGAGTGATGTCAGAAGCATAATTGGGAGTTCCAACTTGATCTGGGCTTATGCAAGAATAAATAAAAATGAAACTCAGAGAGCTGTGAGCAATGGATAAATGTTTATTCCCAAAAGCAAAGAGATTGGCTTTGGGAGCAGCTGCAGAGAAATGGGGTACAGAGGCATTGTTTTATAGGGGAGCTCGTCCTGGGGTGGAAGTGCATATGTGCAGATTCTGGGCTAACATTTGAGAGATGTGGGTGTGCAATGTTTACTCTTCCGCTGGGAGACCAGTTTAATTAAGTCTGTTTGTGTTTACAGTGCTTCTCATTTGATAAGTGGATACAGTATAAGGGTAAAATATATTCTGATATAGAACTTCCCACTGTGAAAACAAGTATTTCTTGTCCATGTATCACATAATATATGTGGATATGCATTATTTCTTTGTTTGTTTGTTTACTGGTCGTGTTTATATAGTCTATATTGGAAGTAGTGACCTTTTAAGAGCTGCATGCAACGACATCAGCCTAAGATTGAAAATCAGGCTTGTCAGCTGTTGCATCTGTTCTATCCTGCTCTATGGAGTTGTTGTGGCCAGCAGGATCCGTTTGAGCTGCTGATGGACTCGGATAGTGAGGAGCCCTATGAGTCTGCTATGGAAGATGTGGAGGATCCTGGGCAGGGTTCAGACTCAGAGCAGGGACCAGAGAGTCTGGTTGGCCACCATGAAGTGCCTGAGGCATGGAGCAGTGGGGAAGATCAAAGGCAGTTTGTCCCTGAAGCCATACAGAGAAGGGCGGAGAAATGGAAGCAGCAGTTGCGGAGGCAGACTCATAAGAGATAATCAAGCCCAGCTGGTTGTGGCTTGGCCCCTCCCAAGGGAGTATATCCCAAGAGAGTATATAAGTGAGAACTTGGGAGGGGTCCTTTTGCGGGACACAACCATTCGTAACAGTCTTGAGGAACTCTTGTCTGGTCTGTTTTGTATTTCCGTTCTGTTTGGTTTGGGTTGCTGGCAACCCTTCATGCATGAGAATGTTGTCTGGGCTTTCAGCCAATGGAGTTGTAATTCCTGTGATTAAAGAATGGCAAATAGCCGAGCCTGTGTCTGTGTTACTCACAGGCCGGAGGGAAGGGTCAGAACAGGAGTAGACAGTTGGTCTCCGACAGAAAACCACTTGAAGAGAATAGAAGTATTTGACATGTGGATTTACCAGTGGCTGTTAGGTATAAGCTGGGTTGATAAAATCAGAAATGAGGAGGTGATAAGCAACATGGGAATGATCAAAGGAGATCATCAAAACCATTAAAAAGCAAGAGTTAGAATATTTCGGACATGTGATACGACACATAGAAAAATATGGCATACTTTGCTTGATCCTCCAGGGAAAGATTGAAGACAAATGAGGTCCAGGCAGAAGAAGAACATCATGGCTTCAGAATCTAAAAGACTGGTTTGGACAAAACTCAGCAGCACTTTTTTCATGTGGCTGTTGACACAAATAGGATCGCCAACATGATCACCAATTTCTGATGTTGGATATGGTAGTGGCGGAAGAAGAAGAAAAAGAAAAAGAAGAAGAAGAAGAAGAAGAAGAAGAAGAAGAGGAGGAGGAGGAGGAGGAGGAGGAGGAGGAGGAGGAGGGGAGGAGGAGGAGGAGGAGGGGGAGGGAGGAGGAGGAGGAGGAGGAGAAGGAGGGGAGGAGGAGGAGGAAATTTCATTTTAATGTATGCTGATTTGTGTACATTGAAAGTGACAATAAAGTTATTCCAAGTCTGTCTTTAGTTTTTAATCTTACAAAAATGGTTCACAGCTGGGGAAAGAAACATTGAGCAAGTGTGCAAAGTAAGGATGTACAAACCAGCCTCTAAGATTGCAGCTATGTTCTCCAACTGCACTCTTAAGGCAAATAATTGTGCACCATCTATGTGGTTGCACTTTGTGAGAAAGCTTGATTGGACTTCTACTCCACAAAGACAGAGAGTACAGGAAGTCCTCAACTTATGATCACAACTGAGCTCAACCTTTCAGGCATTTGTTAAGCAAATTTGGCCCCCATTCTACAGTAATTTTTGCCACAGTTGTTAAGCGAATTACTGCCGTCATTAAATGAGTCATGGGGTTATTAAGCAAATCTGGTTTCCCCCATTGATTTTGCTTGTTGAAAGCCAGCTGGGAAGATGATCGCATGCTTGGCAATGGTCATAGGCTAGTTGCCAAGTGTCCAAATTTTGTTCACATAACCATGGAGATGTTGCAATGGTCACACAAGTGAAGACTGGTCATAAATCACTTTTTTTGGTGCTGTTGTTACTTCAAACTGTCACTAATTAGAAGGTGGTAAGTCAAAGATTACATCTTTGACATCCTTATGACCAAGTCACACAACAGACTGGAGAATAGGTCAATGGACTGATTGTGGCTTCACACTCCTTGCAAACTTTCATCTGCATCAGCCAACAAAGGACTTGAACATGATGTGTGAAGGAGCATCAGAAAGAGACATGATCCTTCTCCCGCCCCCTAGTAATTCTCATTCAGTCTGGTGAAAAAACGGGTTTTCTTTAGAAATTATTTTAGAGAGAACTTTGGCTGGAGAAACAAGACACCGGAGATATGTGTATGCAGTGGTGGGATTCAGCCAGTTCGAGCCGGTTCAGGAAAATCAGTTATTAAATTAACTTTAACTTTTTAACTTTTAATAAACTTATATGCCGCCTAATTCCGTAGGACTCCGGGCGGCTTACAGAAACAAGATTAAAATAAGGAGTTAAAAATAAAAAAGAGAAACAATTTAAAAATAGAAAAAGAGAAACAATTTAAAAACAACGCACCATACGCTCAATCTGAGTGGGGCTCATTCATGAGGTCAACAGCCCCAGGCCTGCCAGAATAGCCAGGTTTTAGTGGCTTTTTGGAAGGCCGAGAGAGTGGGAAGGTAGATCGTTCCACACGGTCGGAGCAGCTACAGAGATGGCCCTCCCCCGAGGGGCCGCCAGCCGGCATTGTCCGGTCAACGGCACCCGGAGAAGGCCCAGCCTGTGAGTTCTTATCGGCCGTTGGGAGGTATGTGGCAGGAGGCGGTCTCTCAGATATCCAGGTCCTAGGACATGTAGGGCTTTAAAGGTAATGACCAACTGGCTGGCCCCGCTCCTTTCTCCCGACTCCTTCCAGGAGTCTCCCCGTGTCCCATTTTGGCTCCTAGGTAAGTGCAGAGAGGCCTACTAGACTCAAAACAGGGCACTGGGGGGGGGGGGAAACAGAGCCGCCTCCCCATGCCCATTTTTGCTCCCAGGAGGCTGCAAGAAGGCCTACTGGCCCCAAAACGGGGCACAGGGGATGTGGTGCGGCCCCTCCACAGCCCATTTTTGCTCCAAAGAGGGGTGTAGGAGGCCAAGTGCTTCCTGTCACACCCCCTGGCCATGCCCACCATAGCCACTCCCACCCACCCAGTCATTAGGGCAGAGAACCGGTTGTTAAATTATTTGAATCCCACCATTGTGTGTTTGAATATACTGCCTCATGTTTTCTGATTCTCTCTCCGCCCATTTTCAGTCTTGATAAATCTCAAAGAAAGACTTTAGGAGGCCATTAACGGTACCTGAAGAGGGGAGGGTCAAAAAAGTTGAGAGAAGAGTGGTCCAAACACTGCCTGTTTCGTTGTGCAGACCTCTCTGGAAGGAATTCTACCCCTGATGGAATTAGATGGTGGGTTTTTTAAGCTGCCCAGAGTCACCATGCGTGAGTTGGTTGGCTATATAAATTCATTTAGTAATAAATAAATAAATGTGTATGTGTCTCTTCGCCGGATACATCACCTCTGTTTGACATGTTTGTGTTCAATATCTTGTACCAACAAGAAAATGCCTTGCTTCTGTAACCAAGTTAATCATGTGCAAATGCAACATAACTTTCTGAATGTAAAGTATGCTTTCCTATAAATAAGAGTTAATAGTGGTGGCTCTGATTTGCATTCCAAAGTTATACTTACCAGAGTCATTCTCGGGCATGTTTCTTGAGCTGGCATTTCAATCTTTCTCAACATGGGCATCGTAGAAACTTTTAATAGAGATAATTGGAGATGAAAAATTGCTCACCAAGTTTGGCCAAATAAAAAAAAAGAACCCACCAGAAAAAGAAGAATGAGAAATATTTGGGGGGCAAATATTCAAATTCAGGATTGAGAGGTGATGGAATCATAGCACCATACAATCACTCATGTTTTTGTGCACTCATGCACATATTCCTGTGTGTCCATACTGAATACAGATACAGATGCAGCTGCACACAAACAAATACACACGCTTTTTTTTGCTTTTCTGGAAGACTCAGCCACCCTTGAGTCGTAAAAGGCCAAAAGTGAAATATTCTTCTAGTCTTGTATTCTGTATATTTCCTGTGTTCGTATTCTGTCTGGCAACTTGTAGTAAGAGGTCAATTCTTTGAAAAAAACTATTTCTGTTTAGTCCAAGACCCTTAGATCTCATTCTGTCCAGTAATCAATATGTAAGGACATTTGCACTGCATTTCTTCACAGAACAAACTCTAGTGTAATTGGGTTTTGCAGAAATGGACAGAATAACAGAATCCTAAATAACAGATCCTAAGTCCCTGCACCAGTTTCTCCCTGGTTAATCTGTTCAAGCCTTGCTAATAGAAGAGTTGAGTGAGACCTTGGAGGTCTTCTAGTCCAACCCCTTGCTCAAGCAGGACAACCTATGTCAGTTCAGTCCAATCTCTTCTTAAGAACCTCCAGTGTTGGAGCACCCACAACTTCCGGAGGCAAGTTGTTCCACTGATTAACTGTTCACATTGTCAGGAAATTTTTCCTTAGTTCCAAGTTGCTTCTCTCCTTGATTAGTGTCCACCCACTGCTTCTGCCTCCTCCGAATTCCATCTGCCAGTCAATGTCGACTGGCGACCACACGGAGGAGAGCCTTTTCTGTTGCCGCCCCGACCCTGTGGAACGAGCTCCCCATGGAGATCCGTACCCTCACCACTATCCAGACCTTCCGCGCAGCCCTCAAGATCTGGCTCTCCCAGCAGGCCTGGGGATAGGTTTCCAATTACCCGCCCGAGTGTTTGATCGCTGAATGAAAGTTGTGTTTTATTATTTTTTCTTTGTGCACATATTGTTTTGTTTTTGACCTTGCACCCCCCTCCCCTGTGGTTGTAAGCCGCCCTGAGTCCCCTCAGGGAAAAGGGCGGCATATAAATCCCAATAAAACCTTAAAACCTTAAACCTTCTTGTTCCGCCTTCAGATGCTTTGGAGAATAAAGGACCTTTCATGGAATCATCAACATTGATAGTAGTTACATTACTATTGAGAGGGAAGAGGAAGAGTAGTAGGAAGCCAAAGTGACTGTATGGCAGATTACAGCAAAAGATATGGATGGAGGCTGACAATCTAAAATCTGTTATCTGTTACCTCTTGGGTTTGGAGATGGTCCCAGAAGGTATTTCTTGAGAAATGCAAAAAAACGATGTTTCCCCTGGTTTGGCAGAACTAATCGAGCAATTCTTTAATTCCTAGCCACTGCAATCCATCTGCAATCTGTGATAGTTTCCTCCATTAACTCCATCTATTTAATGACCCTCCCTATCTTTAAGATCCACTCATCATCTTTAGTGGTCAAAAACCCAGGCCATATCCACCTTGAAAGCAGTAATTAGATTCATTTAGAGCCACTGTGGCACAGTGTTTAGAACAGTGTTTCTCAACCTTGGCCACTTGAAGATGTCTGGACTTCAACTCCCAGAATTCCCCAGCCAGCGAATGCTGGCTGGGGAATTCTGGGAGTTGAAGTCCAGACATCTTCAAGTGGCCAAGGTTGAGAAACACTGGTTTAGAATGCAGTTGTCAGGCCTGCATTTATATTCCTTTTAGAATTTTGGCCTGCCACACTTTCTCTTATTTCATTGTGCTGTTTCTTTAGTATAGTTGATGGGAGGGGGGAATAGACAGGAGTGAGATTGTGGAATGTATTGTTTTTCATTCTTTACTAGAAGCCAAGGTCATCCTTTGTCTCTGCACCAGTACACCTGACCGGAAAAAGCTGGGTGGAGACACCAGCGTGGAAGAAGAAGATTGGACCATGTGATGGACTGTGGGTATGGGGACAAGATCATGAACTTTTAACTGGGTGGGATTCTGATGTAACTTCCAGAGTTGGAATTCCACAGCATGATGCCAACATGCCTGTCTTATTAAATTGGAACTTTAAGCATAGTTTTGCCTTCGACTCTGATTTAATTCTGCATGGTATTTGGAACACTGACAGCAGTACTGCAGGCTACTTCTGCTGACTGCCGGCTGCCAGCAGTTTGGCAGTTCGACTCTCACCAGGCTCAAGGTTGACTCAGCCTTCCACCCTTCCAAGGTGGGTCAAATGAGGACTCAGATTGTTGGGGGCAATATGCTGACTCCGTAAACCACTTAGAGAGGTCCGTAAAACACTGTGAAGGGGTATATAAGTCTAAGTGCTATTGCTATTACCAGTTCTCTTATATTTCCTAGGAAATTATTATCTAAATGCCCCAATAATCTCACAGAAAACTACACTTTGGAACATTTGTTCCATTAGCGTATATTAATCACATTAAACCATAGAAATAAGCAAAAAACAAAAAAACAAAAACATTGGGCACATTAATATTTTGAAAAAACTAAAACAAAATTATATCCTATCCTTTTTTTACAACCAACAGAGAAATTGTGATGCTATGTTTTTGCCATCATATGTCGACGCTCATTATAATAAACGGTAACAAACTGAATGGCGGAATAGTGCTTTCATATCTAACGAGTTTTTCCAAAGAACAGAACTTGAGCAGATCAGGAAATTCCCTTTAGTCGAATAACTGTAAAAGTAAAGGTTCCCCTCACACATATGTGTTAGTTGTTCCTGACTCTAGGGGGTGGTGCTCATCTCCGTTTCAAAGCCAAAGAGCAAGCGCAATGTCTCCATGGTCATATGGCCGCCATGATTAAATGCCGAAGGCGCATGGAATGCTGTTACATTCTCACCAAAGGTGGTTCCTATTTTTCTACTTGCATGGACAAGTAATGGGAACTCACTCCATTATGCAGCACTAGGGATTCGAACTGCCAAACTGCCGATCTTTCTGATCAACAAGCTCAGCATCTTAGCCACTGAGCCACTGCGTCCCTGTGAATCAAGATATGACTGTCCTATTTCTCAGAACTCTGTGATACAGTTCTGCAAACACACACACACACATCAATAAAGTATATTCTCAAGATTACAATTTAGGAAATTTACATGGAAATTTCTGTATCATCAGGACAAGTACACCTTCCCCCCACCCCTGAAAATAGAAAAAGAATCATGGTTTACCTTTGCAACTTAGGAGATAAACACAGAAAACTGCACTTAAAAATATCAAATTAATGTAGATACAGTTAATTAAAAATTGGAAAAATGATAAAACAACAAAAATATTTTTGGACACATTTTGTTTTCATCCATAATACCAAAATAGAATGATCCTGTGTCCCAATTTATAGCCTGATTTAGAATACTCTTCATTTGAGCCAATTAAAAGAAAATTAAGAAAAACAGACTTGAGAGGAGGAAGTGAAGTCATTCTTCCAAGACGAACATCTGTGGTTAGCAGGTTCAGTAGAACCCTATGTCACTTAATCATCAATGTCTCCCATATGGCGAGGTAGGTGCTGTAATTCCTAGTGATAACAATTATTTCTAAATGTGTATCTACCAGTAAATTAACACAGACAAATTTCAGGTAGCTTTCCTTTTTCCCACCTCCTGTTCTTCAACTCTTTGGCAAACCTCTTTATCTTTGGTGATCAAAAGAGAGCTTTTTCTACCTGTGTTTAAGTTGTACCATTTCATAAGACAAGAAAGCATGTCATATTACGTTCCATCAACAAGGAAAAATATTACATGCGAAAGAAGAGGAATGTAATTGATTCTTTTTTTCCCCAAGATATCACTTTTAATGTTCTCTGTGCAGACACACACACACACACACACACACACACACACACACACACACACACACTCCCATTTGGGGGAGTGGAGAGAGGGAGAAAGAGAAAGAAAGGATGGAAGGGAGGGAGGGCGGAGAGGGAGGGAGGGAGAGGAAGGAAGGAAAGAGGAAGGAAGGGGAGGGAGGGGAGGGAGGAAGGGAAGGAGGAAGAAAGAAAGAAAGAAAGAAAGAAAGAAAGAAAGAAAGAAAGAAAGAAAGAAGAAAAAAAGAAAGAAAGGAGGAAGGAAAGCAGAGAGGACAGAGGGGGAGAGAGGGACAGAGGAAGGAAGGAGGGAGGGAGAGAGGAAAGGGGGAGGAGGAGGAGGAAGCAAGCAAACAGGCAGGCAACAAGCAAGGAAGGAAGGAATGAGGAAGTAAGCAATAAAAAAGAAAGGAGGGAGGGAGGGAAGGAGAACAGAGGGGGAGGGAGGGAGAGGGGATGGGGGAGGGAGGAGGAAGAAAGAAAGAAAGAAAGAAAGAAAGAAAGAAACAGGGAAGGAGAGAGGAAAGAAAGAAAGAGAGAGAAAGAAAGAAAGAAAGAAAGAAAGAAAGAAAGAAAGAAAGAAAGAAAGAAAGAAGCTAAACATTACAACCTTCTATTCTTATCATCATCTCCCTTCAACGCTCCCTGTCTCTTGGCTATCTAAAAATAATTGAACTGCATCTCAGCTGTAAAAAAAAAAGTTTGTCCATGTGCCTTACATAGTTAAGTATTATTGCATTGGTTTTTCTCTCTGTGTTACTTATAGCTTAAGGAAGCAAAGAAAGCTGATAAAACTGGCGACAGGCAAGACAGCCCTCCCTCAGCATCTCCACCTTCATCCAAATCATACCCCAGAGAGAACAGGATTCCTAACCAAAGATACCGCAGGCTTCTTTATGCAATTACCAGTGTCACATGCCGCTTCATTCTCAAAACTAATGCCATTGGTGCTGTTGGAAGGTAAGGTATTATAGGAAGCCTTCTTTTGGGGCTTTGAGCATTTGGGGCTTTGTGGCTCAAACACCGGAAAAGATGTAATGCTATTTTTTTTAATGGCATCCACTATACAATAGAGAAAAGCATATAAGCTATATTGCAATTGTTGGAAGAAATATCCATCTGGTTCAGTTCCAAATGTGGAGAAAGCCACAGGAAACATGGAGGCTGATTTCAAATATGGTTTATGGATGGACAGGACCACATGGTTTTGAGGTCCTAGGCAGCTGACACATGAAATGGAGAGTGAGGGTTATTTATACCCTCTCTTGGGCCTTGCCCTTGAGCTTCCTGTTCCTGTGGCAGGAGTATGTATTCTATTGGTTGCTGTAGGGGTCAGTACTAACTTTGTAGGCTGTCTAACTCCCAGGCTTGGTTGAAGCTTGCTGGCTGATGCAATGAAGGGCTTGTTATGCATGTGGTGAGCTCTGCTGATAGATGGTAGAGGGCTAATCCTATTATGTCCTGAAGGGCCATGTCTTAATTGTAGATTGTAGATAAGATTGTAGATAAATTTATTTATAGGCCGCCCTTTTCCCTGAGGGGACTCAGGGTGGCTTACAACGTATAGGAGAGAGTTGTAGTTATATAGGGAGGGGAATACACACAATGACATATGAAGACAGTACATAATTAAAAATAGAAGCAACATTCATTCATATATATATATGTTTGTGTGTGTGTGTGTATGTATATATATGTATATATATGTATATATATGTATATATATGTATATATGTATATATATTAACATAAATGTTTAAAAATTTATTTGCTGTAAGATTATAAGGGATGGTTTGGATGAACATGTGGTATTTGTGGGGTGAAGACAAGGTGTATGTATGAGTAAATTTGACTTTAAGATAATCTGTGACTGTAATAAAGATTTTATTTTATTTATCTTTGCCTGGCTTGTATTTGTTTAATTCACTCATAGAGTTGTTGTTTTGAATTTGTGTACACCTTTCTTGTTTTCTAATAGCCTGAATATTCTTTGTGTTTTGTTGAGTATCTATATATTGATTGAAGACTAGCAGAGCATATCCATGAATGCCAGCTAGCAGTCAGAGGACACAATGAAAATTCCTTAATCTCCCAACGTATAGAAAGACTCATCTACAGTTTCCAGCTGGGAAACTGTGAGCAACCTAGACCAAGCTGAATCCAAAAATGCTTAGGAATTCCTGGAAACTTGGCATTTAAACAAATCAGCAATCAATAGACAGATAGAGATAAACTGTATTGACAAAATCATTCTAAAGAGAGACTAAACAAGCTAAGAAACAAAAACATCTTCTCCAGCAAGCAAACCCAGATAAGCACAGATTAACACCAGACAAACAATCAAGCAGAAAGTAATACTCTAATCAAGAAACTACCAAGGAGAAGTCCATACTTCTACTAACACTGTCAGAGAATATTTAGATCATTGAGTCTAACTGTCAGGGTTCCAAATAGCAGCCAAAAGTAAATCAGAGTCCAAGGCAAAGTATTGTTCAAAGTTCCAATTTATGAAGAGAGCCATGTTAGGACGAATCTGAAAGCTTCCCGATTTTCCACACCCAGTTGAAAGTTTAAGATCTTGCCCCCATCGCACAATTCCATCACATGATCCAATCTCCCACTGCCATGCTGGCAGTTCCACCCATCCAGTTCCGGTAAGGTGCAGAGGTGCAGAGACAAAGGATGACCTTGGCTTTCTAGAAAGAATTTTGCTTTGGCTACACAGTATGTAACTCTGTACAATCCCCCCCCCATTTTCCCACAATAGAAAAAGGCATAGTAGAATAATAGAAAGTGTGACAGGCCAAAGATCCAAAAGAAAGCTGCAGGCCTGATACTAACCTTCTGCTCAATATAGGAATCAAAGTTAGAATATCCCAACAGATGGCTGTCTGCTTGAACACATCTGTAGTGTCTAGAAAGGTCAGAAGCAAAGGGCCTAAAACCATACCGGTTCATTATAGTAATACGTCATGGGTGTCAATTGCTATTCAGAGCCAAAAATGAATATATCCTAATGTGTTATGCTGTGGTAGATGAGCAATGATATGAACCTTAAATTGAGAGAGGGGGGAGGGAGGGGAGGAGGGAGGGAGGGGGAGGACAGCAGATTGAAAGACAGAGAAATAGTTGAAAGATCAGACTGGGGCATTTTCTGGCCTCAGGACACATCTGGCCCTTTGGTTGTCCCTGTCCAGTCTGCATGGATTACTTTATTTTGAAAGTGACTGCTACTTTTTTCCCCAGTTTATGTATTTGTGTGTGTGTGCAATGCATGCCTAACCACCTTCACAACCCTATTGGTTTGACCGTCCCCAGCAGTCCAGTTTTTCATGTGACCCCTTGGGGAAATTAATTGTCTACTCCTGTAATATAAACAGATGATGGCAGATGATGGGATCCTGCCGGTTTAACAATCGGTTCGGTGATTGTGTGCTTCGCACATGGGCTCCACATACATCAGCAGTTTTAGCAAAACTTACCTTCCACGTTACTTCTGGGGAGTAACATAGCTGAGGGGTGGCAACCTGCTCTGCTGCATGAATCAGCTGAGAGGATATAGGTGGGATATAGGATATAGTTAAGGTGGGCAGGTGGGCCAACCTGATTGTCGTAGCAAACCGGTTCACTCACCAGCTGATCGTCGGAGCTACTGGTTTGCCCAAACCGGTCCATACTGGATGAATCCCATCCCTGGATGATGGATAGATAGATGATTGATAGATAATGGAAAGAGGGAGAGAGAGAGAGAGGTGGGGAAAGCTAAGATAGATAGATGATAGATAGAGGAGAGAGAGCAGGGAAAGCTATGATATAGATGATTGCAAGAGAGAGAGAGAAAGAGAGAGTGAAAGAAAGAGATGTGCTCCTACAGTTTGCTGAGATCACAGGAATATAAATAAATAAATAAATATACTGACACACAGATATATACACACATTTACATTCACAGGAGTATGAAAAGAGGAACTCGAGAAGATGTGGAAAGTAAAGTAGTCCCAGTGATGGTAGGAGCACTTGGGGCAGTAACACCTAACCTGGGAGACTGACTCTACCCTGTTTCCTTGAAAATAAGTCCTCCCCAGATAATAAGCCCAACGGGGCTATTGAGTGCATGCGCTAAAATAAGCCCTCCCCAAAAAATAAGCCTTTCCCTAACACAGCAGCAGCCATGAGGTGACCACGCTCGCTGCCTCCTGCACCTGAAAAATAATAAGAGCTCCCCGAAAATAAGGCCATGCGCCTATTTCAGGGGTGAATAGAAAATAAGAATCTGTCTCATTTTCAGGGAAACACAGTAGGAGTGATATCAGAGCTGTCTGTTAAAAGGAGTGCAATGCTAGTATTGAAGTAGGCAAAATTTCACAAAAACCAGCAAATGATTTCCTACATTTCTCAGGTTCCATCATCAAACAAGTTTTATTTTTGGGACATTCAGTACCTTGAGACCATTATTCTATGTGTTCTGCTCTCCAGAATAAAACTGAGCAGCTCTTGACTGCTCTCTGTGACCATCGTCTCAAGTATCTGGAGGGGGGGGGAAACCCACCCCAAAGTGATCATCTATTTTCTCAGTCATGTTTTCTCAAGGATATACACTTGCTTTGTTCTCCCCAGTTTCTCGTTTTAGGCCTACATCATCACTGCTGTTTTCTAAACTGGTTTATTTGCCTGAATAATATATACAGTACTTCCTTAACTGAGATGCTCAGAAACAGACACAATAGTTGTGTTGAAATCTGACCAACACAAAATATACCGGATAAGCTTTTTCCCCCACACATCATCAATGACTATAGTTCTAGGCTGCCTAAACAGAGGGATAGAATCAAGATCACGTGAAGTGTTAACACTACTTTATAATGCCTTGATAAGGCCACACTTGGAATACTGCATCTAGGTTTGGTCACCACAATGTTAAAAAAGATGTTGAGACTCTAGAAAGAGTGCAGAGAAGAACAACAAGACTGATTAGAGGACTGGAGGCTAAAACATATGAAGGACGGTTACAGAAACTGGCTAGTTTAATGAAAAGAAGGACTAGGAGAGATATGATAGCAGTGTCCCAATATCTCAGGGGCTGCCACAAAGAAGAGGGAGTCAAGCTATTCTCAAAGCATTTGAGGGTAGGACAAGAAGCAATGAGTGGAAACTAATCAAGGAAAGAAGCAACTTAGAACTAAGGAGAAATTTCCTGACAGTTAGGACAATTAATCAGTGGAAGAACTTGCCTCCAGAAGTTGTTATTGCCCCAACACTGGAAGTTTTTAAGAAGATGTCGGATAGCCATTTGTCTGAAGTAGTGTAGGGTTTCCTGCCTAAGCAGGGGGTTTGACTAGAAGACCTCCAAGGTCCTTTCCAACTCTGTTATCCTATTCCTATTCCTATTCCCATCTACTGTATCCTATTCTATTCTATTCCTATGTATGAAGACACCAAAGCACACTATATATTTTATTTAAAACCATCATCACCAACATCAGCAATCATCTTGTAGACCCATGATGGCGAACCTATGGCACCTGTGCCCAAAGTGGCACACGGAACCATTTTGCCTGTCACGCGCTGCTTCGGCCCTTCCTTTTCTGGGTTTCTGGCACACATATGCATGTGCCAATCAGCTGTCTTTTGTGCGTGCAGCAGTGCCAGGAACTGGAAGAGCTGGTCTTCCATTTATCCAGTATGCGCATGCTCACCAGCCAGCTGATCGGTGCATGCGCAGCAGTAACTGGAAGACTTGCCAGTCAGGGCACATGCACATGCCAGAAACTGGAAGTTAATGTTTTGGGGCGCGCATGCCCCCTGGGCAACTCCTCTTCTTGATTGCAGCCAAGTGTTCACCATCACTGATCTAGATCATTGTTTGATTATATGTCATCAAGTCAATGTCAACTCTTAGCAAATCAACAGTCCTTTTCCAGGATATCATCTACAGTCCACAGGGAATATTTATAAAATATATAGATATTTTTATTAATATATCTTCAAAAATATTTTAATTATACAGCAAATAACACAAGGGAGAATAATTTCCGATCTATAATTAGGTTATAGCATCTGTGGTTTGTCATATTTTGGGAGGAATAGGAATACATGCACCCAGCTGTAAGGCTTGGTTATTTATTGTGGAAAAAGCTATCATTATGTGTGACTGAGCTTCAAACACTATTTCATTATCAAGCCCATTATCAGGAAACACACTGACATTAGAATAGTGCATGCTGTTACTATAGATACCTGCATTTTTACTAACTGTTCTATGTGTGGGAATCCTGGTAACTTTTTACTTAGTAAGAGATGTTTGTGTACTGTGATAGACATAATTATGTGAAGCAGGCTAGACAATCGTTAGAGTGCTTTGAGCTCTCACCAAAAGTCATGGAAATGAAAATGTTTGCAGCACCAGTTTTGAACTTCAGCCAGCAATGCATTTTCTAAAATTACTCATTACACTTTGACTACCTGAGATACCCCCCCCCCAAAAAAAGTGTTACACTTGTACTTTAAATATCCAAATGCTACCGACATGACTTTGATCCCTTCAAATGTATTCCTTATATTTTTATGAGATTCGTTAGCCAAATTCAGGTAAGACTTGTACCATCCTTTTCATTTTAATTTTTTGTTCACACATGGGAAGTATGAAGGACAGGAAATCAAGAGTTCAGGCAGTTCAGATGAATGTAGGTTTAGTTTATGCTAAAGCTCTCTACAAGAAGAATCTGAACTATGGGTGGAGACGACCTCGTAGACGACCCTCATTCTGTCAAGGACTAAGGAGTACTCATTTCAAAAGATTTAAGCCCCAGAGCTCACTGTAACAGCATTGCCAAAAAGGCACTAAGAGTTGTTAACCTAATTTTGCAAAGCTTCTTCCCAGGTAACCTTGCACTGCTAACCAGGTCATACAAAACCTTTGCCAGACCAATTCTTGAATACAGCTCATTTGCCTGGAATCCACACTGTATAACAGACATTAATAGAATTGAGCGAGTCCAGAGATATTTCATGAGAAGTTTACTCCACTCCTCTGCTCACAATAGAATCCTTTATGCCACTAGGCTTCAAATTTTGGATCTGGATAACCTAGAACTATGCCGCCTACGATCTGACTTAAGCTTAGTACACAAAATTATCTGCTACAACATCCTACCATGTTTCCCCCAAAATAAGACAGGGTCTTATTGACCTCTGAAATAAGCGCTTGGCCTTATTTTCGGGAAGGCCTTATTATTTTTGAGGTACAGGAGGTGGTGAGTGTGGTCACCTCATGGCTGCTGCTGTGTTACAATATTTTAAGGGAGGGCTTATTTTGGGGGAGGGCTTATTTTAGCACATGTGCTCAAAAATCCAATTGGGCTTATTATCTGGGGAGGTCTTATTTTCAGGGAAACAGGGTACCTACTTCAGCTTCAACTATGATAATACATGGAAAACAATTGATACAAACTCAAAGTAAACTGCTCCAAACTCAATTGCAGAAAATATGACTTCAGCAACAGTGTGGTCAATGCCTGGAATGCACTACTTGACTCTGTTGTTACAGCCTCAAACCCCAAAAGCTTTCTTAAACTGTCTTAAACTGTCTACCGTGGGGCTCACCACATTCCTAAGAGGTCCGTAAAGGGGGCGTGCATAAGCGCTCCAGCATGCCTTCCATCCCTGTCCTACTGTTCCCATCTATTTGTACTCATTTCTTATGTATATATGTATACCTTCTTATACTTATATGTTTATATGTTATATTCATAGCTCTGCTTGTTTTCTCATATATGCTTGACAAAGCAAAATAAATAAATACAATAGTTCCTGTCAAAGCAACTTAGCAATAGATAAGAGTCAACAGAATTCAAGATGGGCTGAACTTAGATCTTTTGTGGGTGTGAAGGGACTCTTAAGCGATGATGTGGGATTTGGGGGTTCTCCGAACTGCATAGAATCTCAGTTAGAGGTTCACCCGAACCCCTGCAAACCCCCAGCAGCCCACCTCTGCTTAAGCAACAAGTAATGACTTAATAGTCAGCCATCAACACCCTAGTTAACATCTAAAAGCTCCACCCACAACTAGGAACCATAAACATATAACAGCCCAGTTCATATATTTTGGAGCGAGAGAATTTGATGAGCATGAACCCAAGAGCTTGGAAGAATAAACCTTTGGTCCTGGTAACCAACTCAGATTGGATCCTGCAACATGACCCTGGGGACATATGCATTTACTTTCATTGGAAAAAAATCTTCTTCCTATCCTGATTATCCCTAGGCTCTTCAAGCTATCTCCCTTACCTCTCCATAGCAGGAGAGGAATCATTTGCCTAACAAAAAATGCAGTTAGGTGCATTATTGTTATAAACAGCAGCTTCAGCTGAGAATTACCTGGTAGGTCTTGGATTAATTAATTTATTTCCCCAAATACACCTTTGTGGAAGTTTTTGTTACATGCCCATTTATTTGAATTTCATCCATCACTGAGAAGACATCCAATTAATGAACTAAAACAGGACTTAATGGGCTGCCATTCCAAGTAATTGCCTAGATAGTGACTTTGTTTCTAGTCCGTTCATTTGCTTCAAAAGTAAACTCTTTTATGAAGTAGGAGTAGGAGACTGTCTTCAAGGTACAGCCACCTATTTACACGTGAATCATTTAGAAAATAAATCAAGCGACTCATAACTTTTGTGTGCTTCTTTGGTCTTCAGAAAAGCAGACCATACCCAATTAATCTCATTAATTAAATTAATTTTCAGTGAGATTGGCTTAAAGATAACAGGGTTTGTTGGGTTGTTTTGTGCAAAATTCTGGCTCTTAAAGAAATAAAAAGAAAATTTTGGACAAAGATTAGGTAAAGCAAAGGTGAAGGTTCCCCTCATACATATGCGCTAGTTGTTTTCGACTCTAGGGGGCAGTGCTCATCTCCGTTTCAAATCCGAAGAGCTAGCACTGTCCGAACACGTCTCCCTGGTCAAGTGGCCGGCATGACTAAATGCCGAAGGCGCACGGAACACTGTTACCTTCCCACCAAAGGTGGTTCCTGTTTTTCTACTTGCATTTTTATTTGCTTTCGAATGGCTAGGTTGGCAGAAGCTGGGACAAGGAATGGGAGTTCACTCCATTGCCCGGCACTAGGGATTCGAACCGCCGAACTGCTGACATTTCTGATCAACAAGCTCAGTGTCTTAGCCACTGAGCCACCAAGTCCTGGACAAAGATTAAGAGAGGGTGGTTACGCTTCAGGTGCCCTTTCAGAATAAAGTTGAAACTCCAATTGGGGCCTCTCTTTGACAGTCTACTTGTCTTTCCGTGAATCATCCAATGTTATTAGAGAAGTCATCAGAAAGAAAATGTCAGAATTATCTTTAGACTTCTTTTTGCTGAAGAACAAAACCTCTTAAGGTAGCTAGACTCTTCATATATTTGATGAAAGATGACCATTGAGTGTTTTGTTCTGACATACGATTATAGGATCAAAATCCAGGTCAAGAAGAAGTGAAATAAGGGTTATTGTTCCTGCAATTTGTAAAGATGTGGGTTTTTTCTTTTGAAGAAAAGAATATGGTATTGTATGGAGGTGTGTGTGTTTGTGTGCTTCTCCCTCCTCCTCTCTACCGACCCATATTTTAAAAAGGTCAAGGTGACATTCTTGCTTTAATATACTTGTTTTTCTATTTCTGTTATTTGGCTTTGGTTTAAGGCTGCATTGTGTAGAAACTTCTGCACTCATCACAACTATGTTTTTCATGCTGAGTTGTAATACAGCCTGGACTTTGGGGGAAATTCAGTTGTGTTAAGAGGGGAGGGGGGAAGCAGTATTATCTTGTTTGGTGTTGCATGATGACAAATGTGACCTCCCCCCCCCCCACACACAAACATCTTCCATGAAATAAATTAATCGAAAGTACGGACAAAGGAAAAGGAAGCAGAACTGTTTTCAATAGAAGAAAATATGTGAAGCATAATGTTGAATTATAGAATAATTGGTCCTTTCTGGCCTTGTTTGTTTGCTACCAGGTGTTTATTTATTTACCGGTATTTTATTTATTTATTTATTTATTTGGCCAAGCATGGATTAGATAACAGATATATGTATAAACATGATTATGAATACATAAAATGGACACAAATATATGGGAATATTAGGACAGGGACAGTAGGCACGCTGGTGTGCTTATTCACTCCCCTTAAAGACCTCTTAGGAATGGGGTGAGGTCAACAGTAGACAGTCTAAGGTTAAAGTTTTGGGGGTTTGGGGAAGAAACCACAGTGCCAGGTAATGCATTCCAGGCATTGACAATTCTGTTACTGAAGTCGCATTTTCTGCAATCAAGTTTGGAATGGTTTACCATAAGTTTGTATCTATTGTGTGCTCGTGTGTTGTTGTGGTTGAAGCTGAATTATTCATTGACAGATAGAACATTGTAGCATATAAATTTATGTACTACACTTAGGTCAGATTGAAGACGGTGAAGTTCTAAGTTGTCTAAGCCCAAAATTTCAAGCCTGGTGGCATAAGGGATTCTGTTTCGAGCAGAGGAGTGGAGGACTCTTCTCGTGAAATATCTCTGGACTCATTCAATTGTATTAATGTCTGATATGCAGTGCCGGTTCCCGACAGATGAGCTGTATTTAAGAATTGGCCTAGCAAAAGTTTTGTTTCCCCTGGTTTGCAGTTCAATATTACCGGAGATAACATCATCAGTGAAAGTGAGAGTGGGTTTGCTGCCTGTCCATATAAAATAGTTTTCCCTACCAGGATTGTTGATGCTGTGGTTTCCTCCTTGGTATGCTTTAATTTGGGTACTGGGTTGTTGTTGTTGTTTGCTTGTTTGTCTGGTGTTAATCCCCGGTTATCTGAGTGTTGATTGCTGAAGGGGATGTATTCTGGTCTTTTTATTTCCTTTATTAATGTCACTTGAATGGCATGTAGAAGCGGCTTCTCTCAAGCAAAATCCAAGCTCAGAGAGCATCAAGGATTCCAAAGTCTTGATTCAGGCATAGCTTTATATAATTTTATATTAATATGGTTTCTCCCATAATAATAGGTGCAGGATTATCCTCTTGAACTGCTGGATTGGTGTAGCTTTCCTGGATCAGAAGGCTGAAATAAGTTTCTGAGTATTAGCAGAGTGTCCTTTTCACTGGTCCTAACTACAGTTTTGAATTTAATCTATTTTATCAAGGTTATCCTGATGTGTGTGTGTGTTGTTGTTTTTGTAACCAGGGTCATGGAGGTGGGTTATAAAAACAAGTAGATATCACAATTGTGCAGTTGAGACCCTGACTAGTTTTTATGTGCCTTACACAGACATGAGAAATCACATTATTGCAGTTGCTGTTTTGACTATTTCAATCCCCTAAATATGCCACTGGATGGAATACTTGAGATGGGTAGAGGCAAAGCAAAACCTTTTCATGTACCTCTGATTTGCACGGTTTACAATGGCTCCAGCCCATTGAGATTTAGTCAGCAAACCATGGTAGTCAAGATATTGTACTGTGAGAAGCCTCCTGCCCTTCTAGGAGAATGATGTGGTCAGCTTTCCTGACCTGCTCCCAAGTTGCCATAGGCTGGGGGGTGGGAAATCGAGCCTCGCAGGCACATCGAAGAATGTGCACTTGAGCCAAAACAAAAAAACATCCTAGGCAGCCAAAGTCAAGGCCATCTCCACAGAAACCTGCAACGGCTGGAGGGAGTGACTTCTACTTCCCCCTTCGTTGGGGAATGTGACTAATGACACACTTTTGGGGGAGGGGCTTCACTTGGTCCCTGCCGAAATGCCGCTCCCAATTAAACAACTGGGTTTTTCTTGTAATGTTGCTTGAGGCTCCCACTTTCCTTAGGGCATTGGTCGGAACCCTGACAGCAATATTTTGAGGAATATTTTTTTAAAAGGCAGAATATTATATTTCCTTAGGTGAGAAATGGAGAAATGTGTTTTTTTAGAGTCAGGAAGCAACAGCAGTCTCCCTGCCCCCAAGCTGAAACTGAGGAAGCACCTTTTAGAAACGCAGATTTGATGACCCATTCAAGAGAGGATGTTTCGAAACTCCCTGCAGCAAAGTCTGAACAAAGGCAGAATGGTAGGATTAGAAGCAGCCCCCTCACTCAAGATCCAAAGCAGGACGAAAACCATTAAGCCACAATAGGAATTGCCCAACACCCTTTCAGAACACAAGCCCCTTCGTTGCATCACCCCAGAGCAGTCCAAACTTCAACCAAATTAGCTCAGGCAAGCACCTGGGATTTGCATTTTCTCTTTTGCCTATAGAGCCAGCTATGACCCCTACATGACCCCTATATTATCCAATAGGAGTCTGACAACAGCCAGTAGACTATTGAAGGACATGTTCTTGCACAGGAACAGGAAGATCAAGTACAGAGCCCAAGAGAAGGTATAAAAGCCCCCCACTCCCAACTCCATGTGGTCAGCTACCCAGAACCCATGTGGTTCTGCATCATCAATAAACCATCTTTCCAATCAGCCTCCATTTTATTTATTTATTTATTTATTTATTTATTTATTTATTTATTTATTTATTTATTTATTTATTTATTTATTTATTTATTTATTTATATTTAAAACTTTTATATGCCGCCCAATCCCAAAGGACTCCAGGTGGCTTACAAACAGAATAAAAAAAAACATAAAAACAATACAATTTAAAACAACAATCATCCATTATAAATTCATTCTAGTCAGGGCCGGACCTCGATAGTGAGGTCAACAGCCCCAGGCCTGCTGGAACAGCCAAGTTTTTATGGCTTTTCTGAAGGCCATTAGAGTGGGTATGGTCCAGATTTCCGGGGGGAGCTGGTTCCAAAGAGTCGGAGCAGCCACCGAGAAGGCTCTCCTCCGAGGGCCCGCAAGCCGACATTGTGTCGCCGACGGCATTCGGAGGAGGCCCAATCCATGTTTCCAGTATCTTTCTCCCAGCTTGGAACTGAACCAGATGGATATTTCTTTCCGCGGTACAACACTGAAGTATAGTCAGTAGACTATTATATATAAAAAAGAGAATGCCTGATACATTATTTGCTACATTATAAAAAAATTAAATCAATGAGATGCCTTTTTTTCCCTTTTGCTTTTAATTGGCCTGCTGTAATGCACTGAAGCAGCTCCTGAGCCGACCGAATTATTTGGTGCTCTCAGAGCTTGGTTGCTTTCTTGCAGACCTTTCATTACCCCGAGTAGGTAACATCATTAGAGCTGGTGAAACGCCTGCAACAAAACAGCCAGGCTCAGAGAGCACTAAAGACCCACACATTTCAACCCTGAGCTGCAAATATTCTCCTTTATTGAATGAACTCTGAATTCCACACTCCCACTTGCTGATGGGAAGAGTCATATTTTAGCAACCTGGGTCAGCTTTTCCTGTGTTTCAGTAAACTGGTTCAGCAGCAAGATGACAATGTGTTAGGTTTGAAAGCCATGGGTGGATTTTGAAACCGGTCTAGTTTCATTGCTATTGCGCCTCTACGAGGATTCTTCCCAATATAGGAGGAGCCGAGGTGGCGCAGTGGTTAAATGCAGCACTGCAGGCTACTTCAGCTGACTGCAGTTCTGCCGTTCGGCTGTTCAAATCTCACCGGCTCAGGGTTGACTCAGCCTTCCATCCTTTCGAGGTGGGTAAAATGAGGACCCGGATTGTTTTGGGGGGCAATATGCTGACTCTGTAAACCGCTTAGAGAGGGCTGAAAGCCCTATGAAGCGGTATATAAGTCTATAGCAATAGCAATAGCAGTTAGACTTATATTATCTCTAAGCGGTTTACAGAGTCAGCATATCGCCCCCACAGTCTGGGTCCTCATTTCACCCACCTTGGAAGGATGGAAGGCTGAGTCAACCTTGAGCCAGTGAGATTTGAACCGCTGAACTGCAGATAGCAGTCAGCTGAAGTGGCCTTCAGTACTGCACTCTAACCACTGTGCTACCTCGGCTCTAATAAGTCTAACTGCTATTGCTACTACTGCTATTGCTATAATTTGCAAAATGTAGATTTTTCTGTTGGGCTATGACTGCTGTGCTTAACTGATTATTGGGTAATCTGAATAGAATAGAATAGAATAGAATAGAATAGAATAGAATAGAATAGAATAGAATAGAATAGAATAGAATAGAATAGAATAGAATATTCCATTCTTTATCCAATTCTTTATTGGCCAAGTATGATTGGATACACAAGGAATTTGTCTTTGGTGCATTATGCTCTCAGTGTACGTAAAAAGATAGGAAAAGATACATTCGTCAAGAACCATAAGGTACAACACTTAATGATAGTCACAGGGTACAAATAAGCAATCAGGAAACAATCAATATCAATATAAATTGTAAGGATGTTGGCAGGGTGATATCTCTGCTTTTTAGTATGCTGTCTAGATTTGCCATAGCTTTCCTCCCCAGGAGCAATGGTCTTTTTAATTTCTGTTGATCTACAGTGGGGAAAAAAATCAGAAGTTTGGTAGCACCTCTTCCATTTCACAACTTTTATCAAGTCTTTAAATAAAATGTGTTGGTCAGAAAAAATGGTGCCAGACTCTCGATTTTGAGACTGACCTAAGGAAGAATTTCCATTTTTATGTTATCCCACACAGAAAAGAAGTATAAACAAAGTTGGTTCTGATATGGGTAGTGGAAAGAGGGTGGGTTAACCACGTATTTTGTTAAAAGGAGAACATTTGTCAGAATATTGATGAAGGAGTCTCATCTGAGTTAGAAAATTAGAGAAAAGGTGCCAGACATGTTGGTGCAGGGGGGGAGGGGGAGTGAGAAACCTGGTTTCACTCTGCATTTGTTATTCCATAAGGCAACTTGCTCAACATTTGGAAGATCATATTATTGTTTTTTTAGTGTTTGGTGACAGAATTGTTAAAAAAAAAACAAGCACTTGTTTATGAAAGAAAAAAAGATTCTCTATGGGGAGGATTTCTATGTTTTGAAGTACATTCAGTGAGCACTGGTGAATTTAAATTTTTTTTATTCTGCTCAATCGTGTTTGCTTCTCAGAGACTACCTGGAGAAGCCCTTGTGGTTTGTATGGCGAGGATTTTCAGAAGTGGCTTGACCTTCCCAAGAGCTGCTGGGGGTTCACACAGGTTTGGGCGATCCTCTAGCTATGATTCTGCCCAGTTCGACAAACCTCCAAATGCCACCCTTGGATGGCTACTCCTGTCCCTCCCCTCCCCACCCCTCCTAGGAGTCTCCACGCAGCCCATTCATCATGCCAAGTAAGTGCAGGGCCTGTGCAGAGGCTACGGAAGGGTGAAAACGGACCTACTGGAGATTCCAGAAGTTCCAAAACAGGCCTGTTTCTGGCCTCCAGGAGGCCTCTGAAGCCCAGGGGAAGCACTTGTCACCCTCCCAGAGGCTCGAGGAAAGCCTCTGGAGGCTGGGAAGGGTGAAAAATGGGCCTACTAGTTTTAAAGACGAGGTGTGAGGTAGAACAGAATGGTTTATTCAACAAGCAACAGGCTACAACAGAATCAGAACACGGACGAAACGAAGCCCGCCTGACAGCTATTTATATTTGACAGCTGTCAGGCGGTTGGCCAATTGGTGGCCAGCATTTTTCCTGCCGGCAGGCGCGCCCGAGCCAATCAGGAGCCTGAGGCTCTGGCCCTGCCTGCCGGCTGCGTCGGGAGAACACAACAACTAGAAGTACTGGAAGTCTGGAAACGGGTCCGTTTCTGTCCTCCGGAGGGCCTCCAGAGCCCAGGGAGGTCATTTTCACACTCCCATTTTCTGACCAGTAGCGGAAATTTTGAGAACCGCTAGGGGAAATTTTGAGTAGTTTGGAGAACCGGTAAATACCACCTCTGACTGGCCCCGCCCCCATTGGACAAGAAGACCTCCAATGTCCTTTCTCACTCTATTATTCTGTATTCATTCCCCCCTTTTCACTAACTCACACTAATTTAAATCTCATTGATTTCAACCACCCTAATCTAACACAACTGGTTATCAGTCTAGGGAAAGGACATTTACTTCCATGCAACCATGAGGTAGGCTAAGATTATAGAGAATGGGAAATGTAAATGTTAAACGGATATGTAGTCAAATCGTTTAGATTCATAATTCTAAAAGCATGAAACCAGAGGCCAATTAGAAGCTGGAAGAGAATGAAATAAGTAGGTTTGGGGATTGTAGCCTAGAGGAAAAGTAATATTTGAATAATGAAATGGTACCTTTCAAAAGGAAATATGCATATTGGAGTTTACATATCTTTTCACAGAAGTGGTTAAGCAATTTATAATTTGGACATTAAACATATGCTGATAATTAGCAGAGAAATTAGTAAACGTCTTCTTTACTGGCCCAATTTGTATCTTTAACAGCAGCCCAAACCGTAAAAACTCAACAAGTAAACCTCTCAATGGAATGGAGATAAAAATAAATGGACAGCTTTGTTTCTTAGCTCCTGCTGACACCGCGAAAAATCACAATGCAGTTAGTCTGTTTTTAGCATTGCCTTCAATGTGTTAGATGAGCCAACTCTGGTTGTAAAAATCTGAATGAGCACTAGATGTTACCAAAGAGTGGCATCTGAATTACGAGTCTGGGGAGATTCTCAGTCATCCAGGTTGTCCCAAAGGTGCTTTTTCAAGAGACAACTGGACTTTTTTTTTAAAAAAAAAATTGAAGACGTTTCAGTTCTCATCCAAGAAGCTTCTTCAGCTTCTTTTACTCTTTAGTGAAACCATCCAGTCAGAGCTGAAGAAGCTTCTTGGATGAGAAGCAAAATGTCTTCAAAGAAAAACCAGAAATTCCAGTTGACTCTTGAAGAAGCACCTTTGGGTCATCTGAATTAGGACCTAACTCCTAATTTTGGGTCTGGGATGCAAAATGATATAATAATTTTCACTTTCTATTTCTGCATAGTGCAGTGCCAAAACTAATAGCTGCTTTACCTAGAATACTGCATCCAGTTTTGGTCGCCACAATGTAAAATAGATGTGGAGACTCTAGAAAGAGTGCAGAGAAGAACAACAAAGATGATTAGGGAATTGGAGGCTAAAATATATGAAGAACAGTTGCAGGAACTGGGTATGTCTAGTTTAATGAAAAGAAGGACTAGGGGAGACATGATAGCAGTGTTCCAATATCTCAGGGGTTGCCACAAAGAAGAGGGAGTCAAACTATTCTCCAAAGCACCTGAGGGTAAGAGAAGAAGCAATGGGTGGAAACTAATCAAGGAGTGAAGCAACTTAAAACTAAAGAGAAATTTCCTGACAGTTAGAACAATTAATCAATGAAACAACTTGCCTCCAGAAGTTGTGAATGCTCCAACACTGGAAGTTTTTAAGAAGAGATTGGACAACCATTGGTCTGAAGTAGTGTAGGGCTTCCTGCCTAAGCAGGGAGTTGCACTAGAAGACCTCCAAGGTCCCTTCCAACTCTGTTATTCTAAGATTTATTACAAAATTTGAACATTTTCTTTTCTTTTTAATTTTTCAAACTAACATTTTACTTTTCCTACAGCTATGAATTATACGTCTATATCGCACAAACGAGGAAGCGGGGGAGAGGGGAACGAGGCGTGGATCGTGGGACATTAAAACTGGTTCACAAGTAGAGCTGTTTGATTTTCTGCACAGACTTCTTCCACCAGTGGGCCCAGTGTTGGGTTTTCATGAGGTGAGCTGAGTTTTCCTCCTTGATCCTCGAAAATCCCATCTTGAGCCTTTCCTTGAATTTCATGTAAACTGTGTCTTTCTCTTCCACTGCAGCGATGTGGCCCGGCGTGGTTTCGGCTGTGCTCACGGACGCCATTTCTTGGAAGATAACCTGATTCGGGAGACTTGGGGTGGTGGTTTTTGGGATGCCAGGCCAGGTTCTGCTGCCCTGTTCGGCCACCAGTTTCCATTCTTCGACTTCTAAGGAGCGGCCAAATTTTTTACAATGGACCAGGTTGACGGTTTTCTCTCGGACTTTTTCCATTTTTCCTACTTGGACTTCGTCAATGGTGAGGTTGTTGTCCAGCTCCGTCAGGATGGCCGCGGTCAGTGGTGGGTTTCAAAAAAAATTCGAACCTATTCTGTGGGTGTGGTCTCCTTTGTGGGAGTGGCTTGCCAGCCATGTGACCTGGTGGGAGTGGTTTGCCGGCCATGTGTTCTCTCTCTCTCTCTCTCTCTCTCTCTCTCTCTCTCTCTCTCTCTCTCTCTCTCTCTCTCTCTCTCTCTCTTTCCTTCCTTCCTTTTGTCTCTCTGTCCCTTTTTCCTTTTTTTCTTTCATCTCTCTCACTTTTTCTTTTTTTTCTTTTTTTCTTCCTTCCTTTCTTTCTCTTTCACTTTCTCTTTCTCTCTCTGTGTGAGTCTGTGTGTGTGTGTGTGTGGGTTTCAAAAATTTTTGAAATCTCTTCTGTAGGTGTGGCCTGTTTTCTGGGTCCACTGGTGGAACCTCTTCTAACCGGTTCAGTAGATTTGACGAACCAGTTCTACCGAACTGGTGCAAACTGGCAGGAACCCACCTCTGGTCTCGGTGCAAGTGGCCAAGGTAGAGACAAACTTTTGGGTGCACTCCATGATGCACACCTCCAGCTTGGACATTTTCAACCAACCAAGCAACCAAATTTCCTCCATTATATAACAGAAATGCCAGAAGAATCTGTATTTCAAGGAGAATGATAGTGACTGGCAATTATGACACCTTTTCTTGTGCTAAGTTTCTTCCAATGTTGTTGCATTAAGGCTCTTCTTCTGGAAGCCTAGCTTGACTGTTGTATTGCCTCCAAAACACATTTATCTTTCTTTGTATGCAGCACTGTAAGGCTTGGGAATTAAGGGATGATGACATAATTATGCATATTAGCCATTTGCCACTCACTAAAGTTTATCTCCTTGACCGTGAAGGGATGCACTGCATAAATAGGACTGGTTTTGTTGAGTGGTGTGGCCCGCTAGCGGCCAGCAGAGCTGGCAGCAGATTTGGACAGTGAGGGGTTTGGGGAGGAACATGGGCCAGTCCTGGAGTCTGGGGAAGGCTCTGATGAAGGCTCTTTGTCGGAGGCAGAGGGGTGGCCAGAGCCGTATGCCAGTTATCAGCTGCCTTCTGAGTCAGACATCAGTGAGGCAGATGAACAGCTGGAACCAGACGAAGGGAAGAGCTAAAGAACAGGGATCGACTTGGGAGTAAGGCCACAGGTGGATGATGAATGGCTCTCTCAGAAGAAATAAAAGAGGAGCGAAAGGGGAGTGGAGTTTGCAGGAGACAATTAGTTTGCTTAATTGGTTTGTGGCTCTCCGAGACTCCTTGTCAAGTCTTGCAGATATCGACTTGGCATTTCTCCAAGCCAGATAAGATCTGTGACTGTAAATCCTCCCTTGAAAGACTTGAAAGACATTGTGAATGAACAGAATTCACAGTAAATTAATAAAAGCCCTTCGGGATTGGGCGCCCTAAAAATTATATTAATAAATAAATAAATAAATAAATAAATAAATAAATAAATAAATAAATAAATAAATAAATAAATAAGGTTTTTTTTGTCGGAACAAGGAGTTTGCTTCATGCTCTTGGGAAGCCTGAGTCAGAACACTAAAGTAGAGGTGATATATCAATAGCAATAGCATTTAGACTTATTTACACTCCTCCCCTCTCCCCCAAAAGCACTTTACGGCACTCTCTGAGTAGTTTAAAATGTAGAAGCGTTGTTTGCATTCCCCCCCCCCCCCAATCAACAATCTTGGTCCTCATTTTACCAACCTCGGAAGGATGCAAGGCTGAATCAACCATGAACCGTTCAGGATCAAACTCCTGGCAGTGAGCTGAATTAGCCTGCAACAATGCATTCTAACCACTGTGCCACCACAGCTCTTAACAAATGCAGCCATTGACTTAACAACGATGGCAAGAAAGTGTGTAAAATGGGGCAAAACTCGCTGAGCAAATATCTCACTTAGCAACATATTTTTGGGCTCAATTGTGGTCATAAGTGAAGTACCACCTGTACATGTGCACCCATACACCTCTATCTGTCCAGCTACTTATCATCAAACACATATACTGCTACAACCATTTCCACGTGTATTATTTGATACTTCGTGCATTCTCCAGGCATGAAAGCCATCGCCCATTGCGTTTCCGGCTTCTAGCGCACAGGCCAGTTGGTCTTCACGCACACAAGAGCACTAGAAACTGAAAGAGCCGCCGCCTGGTGCCCACGCACACACCAGGAAGAAGATTTCTGGTTTCTGGCACATGCATCTTCACCAGCCAGGTGGTCATGCGTACCAGAAACTGGAAGACCACATGGCCGGTGTGCCTGCGCATGCCGGAAACCAGAAAATGATCTGCCCAGCACACGCATGTGCACTGGGCAGCTGCTCCTCCAGTTTCCGGCACACTCGGTGCTGAAAATTTATTTGTATTTTGTATTTAAAGTTTATTTATATGCCGCCCTTTTCCCTGGGGGGGACTCAGGGCGGCTTACAATTTAAAAAGAGGGGGGGTAGACAAACTTTTAACATATAAGACAAATACATAATTAAAACACAACATTCATACTATTCGGGCGGGTTGTAGTCTTAACCCCAGGCCTGACGGGATAGCCAGGTTCTGAGGGCT
This sequence comes from Thamnophis sirtalis, assembly GCF_051295495.1. NCBI lineage: Eukaryota > Metazoa > Chordata > Lepidosauria > Squamata > Natricidae > Thamnophis > Thamnophis sirtalis. The sequence continues at coordinate 85,929,585 of NW_028261387.1, forward strand.
GTGCGGAAGGTCTGGAGGGTGGTGAGGGTACGAATTTCCACAGGGAGATCGTTCCACAGGGTCGGAGCTGCCACCGAGAAGGCTCTCCTCCGCGTAGTTGCCAGTCGACATTGACCGGGTTCGCCAACACTGTCATAGGATATAGCTGATTTTTTTTTTAAAAAAAAATCATTTGACAGTTCAAGTGGACAAAAAAGACAACAATCCTTCCGGGTGCATCGTTTTAGATGTCATCTAGAATAAGTTGTACGTTATCTATTAATAAGTCATATGTTCAGCAAATGGCTGTGCGAACTGACATTCTTTGAGAACTAGCAAAAAGTTTTTTTAAAAAAAACAACCACGAGTTGGTGGAGACGGGTTAACCACATTTATATGTAAGTCCCCAAAGAAGACATCTGTTCAATGAAGAGGAGAAGGAGGGAGGCAAAAAAAAAAAAGCACCCTTCTCAAAGTAGTGATTGATTTATGAGCTGTTAAATTGCATCTGTACAATGTGGGGGGAAAAAACTAAACAAAACAACAGAAAAGAAATCGCAGGGGAGATGGTTATGGGAAGAATGCTGTGTTACTAGAGAGCAAACAGCTGTTGTACAAGCTTTCTGCGACAGTGTCTGCTGGCAGGGAAGATGCAAAATAGGTGGCTTCATATTTTTCTGGTATCACTGAAGAATCAATCCCACAAATACAGATGAACAGAGTTGGAAGGGACCTTGTAGGTCATCTAGTCCAACCCCCCTCCCACCCAAGAAGGAGACCCTACACCATTTCTGACAGAAGGTAGTCCAGTCTCCCCTTGAAAACCTCCAGTGATGAAGCTCCCACAACGTCTGGTGATAAGCTGTTCCATTGGCTGATTGTTCTCACTGTCAGAAAATTTCTCATTATTTCTAGGTTGAACCTCTCCTTGATCAGTTTCCATCCATTATTCCTTATCTGGCCTTCGGGTGCCTTGGGAAATAACTTGATCCATTCCTTTCTGTAGCAGCCCCTCAAATATCGGAAAATGGAGAAGACTGAGATGGCATGTAAGTCCTATAAGCATAGGATTCATCCTATTGGCAGGTATGAATTATATAGGTAAAAGTTTCCCTCGCATATATGTGCTAGCCATTCCTGAATCTAGGGGGCAGTGCTCATCTCTGTTTCAACGCCGAAGAGCCAGCACTGTCCGAAGACGTCTCCATGATCATGTGGCTGGCATGACTAAATGCCAAAGGAATGCTGTTACCTTCTCACCAAAGGTGGTTCCTATTTTTCTACTTGCATTTTTACATGCTTTTGAACTGCTAGGTTGGCAGAAGCTGGGACAAGTAACTGGAGCTCACTCCATTACGCAGCAGTAGGGATTCGAACCACCAAACTGCCGACCTTTGTGATCAACAAACTCAGCATCTTAACCACTGCGCCACTCCATCCCTATGAATTATATAGACAAGCTTAACAGAAATCCAAAAACTACATATGTGTAATAGCATTTATTGAAGGAATTAGAAAGCTATTAGAATCTCAGGACCTACTGTGATTCAGGAATGAATCTTATTTTATAGAAACCACGTTCAAATTTTGTCACCTGCAAAGGATCAGGAAAATGCATTAACTTGCATCACAGTTTTATTCAAGGCCACACACAAGAATCTAGTCAGCCAAAGATCAATACTAAATTGGTGCCAGAGATGGTGTCAATGGAATTCAAGAGAAATGGGACTTGGATTGTTTGTGGCAACATAAGAACTCTAAACTGATGATGCATTTAACTCCACCCCCCAACTCAGCTTACTCTTCTCCTACAAACCTTTTTTTTTTTTTTTTGCTTGTCTCCTCTTTTGAAGAGTGGGATGGCCTTCACATGGGCAGATGTACAACTGTAGAATCAATCCTTTTGTATAACCTATCAATTGAGTTTTTGGAAGTTCCAGAGATCTTTTTTTTCCTACGGATGATAAATGATCAATGACGTGTCTTTGAAATGCTGTTTGAAGTGTGTTGTGCAGTTTCTTCCAAACAAATATACCTAAGATGCATTTTTTTTCCTGATGACGTTATGGCATGCGGTTTTCTCAGAATAAAGAAGTGTTTTGGCCTTGCCTTTATTTCAGGATTCTTCTCCCTCCACCCCACTTCTCAGTTCACTTTGCAACTCTTAATATTTCTTGGTGGCTTATCTGGTGTGCCACTGGAAACCCATCTACTCTTTCTGGTATGTGTTAGAGATCCTTCTTCTGTATGACTCTCAGACTTTGGACTAGGGGTGACAAGACAGCAATATTCCAATAGCTAAAGGCTGCCACAAAGAAGAAGGGGTCAACCTATTCTCCAAAGCATCTGAAAGAAGAACAAGAACCAATGGATGGAAACTAATCAAGGAGAGAATCATCAGCCTAGACCTAAGGGGAAATTTCCTGACAGTTGAATCATTAATCAGTGGAATGGCTTGCCTTCAGAAGCTGTGGGTGCTCCAACACTGGAGGTTTTAAAGAAGAGATTGGACAACCATTTGTCTGAAATTGTATAGGGTTTCCTGCTTGAGCAGGGGGTTGGACTAGAAGACCTCCAAGGACCCTTCCAACTCTGTTATTCTGAGATGCTTGTGGCCTCCATTTACCTCATACTCAGGACAATAGTGACAAATAAATAAGTTAAAACATTCTACCATCTTTTTTCATTATTAACCAATTTTTATTTTATTGATACCAATTTTCATGGCGTTGTTTTTAATATGCTCTACATTTTTTAGGATGCAGTGGCTCAGTGGCTAAGACATTGAGCTTGTTGATCAGAAAGGTCGGCAGTTTGGTGGTTCGAATCCCTAGAGCCACGTAACGGAGTGAGCTCCCGTTACTTGTCCCAGCTTCTGCCAACCTAGCAGTTTGAAAGCATATAAAATACAAGTAGAAAAATAGGGACCACCTTTGGTGGGAAGGCAACAGTGTTCTGTGTGTTGTTGGCATTTAGTCATGCCGGCCACATGACCATGGAGATGTCTTCAAACAGCGCTGGCTTTTCAGCTTTGAAACGGAGATGAGCACTGCCCCCTAGAGTCAGGAATGACTAGCGTGCATGTGTGAGGGGAACTGCTACATTTACCTTGCTTTTTAAAAAAAGTATAAGGTGTCTTGAGTGCCACTTAGGTAGAAGGCAAGATATACATGTATTTAGATTAAATATGATCACATTAAATATATACAGGAAAAAAGATAGAATCTTACTGAGCTGAGTTTTATTCCTTATAACTGACAGGATTGGAGACCGAAGGGAAAAAATAAAACCCACTGATCTGAATTTTCATAGGTTATGCAATTTGTATCTCATGAATACCATTTGGAATGGCAGCGCTTTTTCGTGCTAAAATGTGGAGTTGCTATCTGTTGTAATATGGTTTAGAATTCAAAAAGGGCATGCTTTATATGTTAAGGAAAAATGAATGAAATGAAAACGCACTTATGAGAGACAAATTCTTCACCGAAAACTGTGCGGCTCTCAGGAAAATACATGAAGATTTGCATATGATAAGAACATTTTGTGCAGACTTTCCTTTGCTGAAGTTTTAAACAGATGGGCAAGCAGGTACGAGAGAGACACTCACTTGGGAGACAGAAAAATGGAAACAGAAGTAGTAGATCCAGCCCTCTTTGTAAAAGATTCATAATTTTCTTTTCCATGGGGGGTTTCTCCTATCCTTTTGGGATGACTGGTGGCATATTATATAGGAATACCAACAAGCATCAATATTGATATATGTGTTGATGAGAATAAATAAATACCTATACCTTTACATTCATTTACCCATATTCTGCAGACTGATTTTTTTCCCCAACAGGGAGAAAAATCCATATTATCCCCTCTTAAAAATGCCAATCATTTCTGACCCTAGGGGGCAGTGCCCACCTCCATTTCATAGATGAGAGAGAGCCAGCATTGTTGGAGGACAATGTTCATGCGGCCAGCATGACTATACACTGAAGCGCATGTGATGCTGTCACTTTCCCACCAAAGTGGTACCTATTTATCTACCTGCATTTGCATACTTTTGAACTGCTAGGTGAGCAGGAGTTGGGCCAGGAACTGGAGCTCACCCAGTCACAAGATACTTGGGTTTCGAACTGCCCAGTCTCTGGTCAATACGTTCAGTGTCTTAACTGCTTGGTCATCCCACCCTTCTATTATCCTATTAAGCAGTTGAAATAACAGAGGGAAAAAGCGGTCTCATAATTTATGATATGATATATGATATGATATGATATGATATGATATGATATGATATGATATGATATCAGAGGCGGGTTCCTACTGGTTCAGCATAGTTCAGCCGAACCAGTAGTGGTATGGTGGTATGGTTCACTGGAACCGGCAGCAACCCAGGTCTGCCACGCCCCCAAACCAGTTCTCCGGTTAGCACTGTTGGCAGCGCCATCTTGTTTCTAAGTTCTCTGTATGTGCAGAACAAGTTTAATTGAATTGTGCATGTGCACTCATGGGGTGCACACACAAGTGAACTGACAGTAAAGCTGGCCAGAACACACTCCTGCATGATATGATATGATATATGATATGATATATGATATGATACTATGAAGAATGGTTGCAGGAACTGGGCATGGCTGGTCTAGTGAAAAGAAGGACCAGGGTAGACATGATAGCAGGGTTCCAATATTTGAGGGGGTCAAGCTATTTTCCAAAGCACCTGAAGGCCAGACAAGGAATAATGGATGGAAACTGATCAAGGAGAGATTCTACCTAGAAGTAAAAAAGAAACTTCCTAACAGTAAGAAAAATCAACCAATGGAACAGCTTGCCACCAGAAATTGTGGGAGGTTCATCACTGGAAGCTTTCAGGAAGAGACTGGACTGCCATTTGTCAGAAATGGTGTAGGGTGTCCTTCTTGAGTGGGGAGGGGTTGGACTAGATGACCTATAAGGTCCCTTCCAACTCTGTTAATCTGTTATTTATGTTCCTAGTCAATGCCACCTTCTGGTGTACACATGAAGGCAGTCTGAATTTAACCTTGTGGCTGCAATCTCACTCATCCCCTGATACATTAACCATTTTCATTTTTTAAAATCTAAAAATATGGTAATCCTTATGTAACTTAATTTTTAACAGTATTTTAACGATAATACAGCATATGCAACACATCCATCCTTAAATGGTACATCAATTTTATTTTGTGCTTGTTTTATTACAGTTAGTCACTCAGTCAACCAGATGTTTCTTTATTTTTATCTATCTAATATTATTTTTATCTATTTAATATTATTTTTATAAATAACTCAAGGGAGCAAACATACCTTGCACTCCTTCCTATTTTCCCTACAACAGGAATCCTCTGAGGTAGATTGAGACAGAGAGACTGTCCCAAAGTTATCTCGATGGGGCCTTTCATGCTTAAACTGGATTTAGAACTCAGAATCTCCGGGTGAGTAACCAAAGTCTGCCAACTGCCTTTCATTGCTAAGGCAGGAGTAGAACTCATGGTCTAGCAATAGCAGTAGACTTATATACCGCTTCATAGGCCTTCCAGGCCTCTCTAAGCGGTTTACAGAGAGTCAGCCTATTGCCCCCAACAATCTGGGTCCTCATTTTACCCACCTCAGAAGGATGGAAGGCTGAGTCAACCCTGAGCCGGTGAGATTTGAACCGCTGACCTGCTGATCTAGCAGTAGCCTGCAGTGCTGCATTTAACCACTGCGCCACCTTGGCTCTTAGTCAAGCAGGGGGTTGTACTAGAAGACCTCCAAAGTCCCTTCCAACTCTGTTATTCTGTTCTGTCTCCCAGTTTCAAGGCTTGATTGGCATTTTTATCCATCTACCAGCATTTTGTCCATTATTATTATCATCCTTTTATTTTATCATTAATAAGGATTAGAGTTAAAATTGCTATTCTATGACCTCACTTTTGGTCAAAGTCAAGCTGTCCATTTATGGTACCTGATCTCTCAAATATAATGCCTAGCAGCTGTTCAATCTCTCCCCCCCCCCCCCAAAATTGGATTGTTCGCTCTGTTCTTGTTGCAATGTTTGGCTTCATGGTAACTGTAAGGTAAAGATTCCCCTGCACATGTGTGCTAGTCATTTCCGACTCTAGGAGGCGGTGTTCATCTCCGTTTCAAAGCTAAAGAGCCAGAACTGTCCGAAGATGGCTCTCCATGGTCATGTGGCTGGCATGATTAAATGCCAAAGACACATGGAGTGCTGTTAACCTTCCCACCAAAGGTGGTCCCTATTTATTCTACTTGCATTTTTATGTGCTTTCGAACTGCTAGGTTGGCAAAGCTGGGACAAGTAATGGGAGCTCACTCCATTAAGTGGCGTCAGGGATTCAAAGCTGAACTGCCAACTTTCTGATCGACAAGCTCAGTATCTTAGCCACTGAGCCGCCGCGTCCCTATGGTTGTGGTTCCGGAATAGGGACAAAGGATAAAGAGGATGGAGGAAAAGGGCAGTTAACTTTAAAAATAAATAAAATTTATTTTATTTAAAACAAAGGTTATTTTTTAAAAAAAGTTTATGGGTAAACAATTGCTCAAGTTATGAATTTATTGCTCGATAGAACATTAATAAAGATATCAAGCAGAATGTGTTAGGTTGGATTCATGATTTAAAAAAGAAATATGATCATTATGAAAAAAATATTGATTATATTGTTGACTATTAGTATTTAAAAAGTAGGGGAAAATGCCACACCTAAATATAATAAAGTCTGGGAAATTCTGGTAGTTGAGATCCATACATCATCTGAAAACTGGATATCTAAAAGTTGGTCTTTATCTTGCTATATACAGTATATATATGTATGTTTTCTGAGGTTTTCACTGGTGTTAGTATGTAGGTCTCTAGTTATTCGGGTTTTCTCCCGCGTAAAATTGGAGATGTCTTGGCGACGTTTCGACGAAATTGCATTGCTCCTGGAAGCACCAAGCCTGAAGATGACGAATAAGACTTTGTCGAAACGTCGCCAAGACATCTCCAATTTTACGCGGAAGAAAACCCGAATAACTAGAGATCTACATATAAGCAACTTTTTATATATTATGCAGAACCTCTAGAAATATTTTATTTCAGGGATTGTTTCATTTATACACAAAACTGCATTCTGCCCACACAAAGCATCTACATTTTCCCTTGTGCCATCACTCCGCTGAAAACATAATTGCCTCCGTACTGTGTTATTTCTAAGGTTATTTACACATGTAGTAGGGCTGCATTACTATTGTCCTTCTCATCTCTTCTACTACCTTCTCCTATTGATATCTTATAATTGTATTATTTTGTGGTTTGTATGTGCACTGAGAACTTATGTACCAGAGATAAATTTCTTGTGTGACTAATCATGCTTGGTCAAATAAAGTTATTCTATTCTATTCCTATTTCCTTATTCTATTCTATTCTATTTGATATTCTATTTTCTTTTATTCTATTCCTATTTCCTTATTCTGTTCTGTTCTGTTCCATTCTGTTCCATTCTATTCTTCTCACTGTCACACCTTTGGAATATTCAAGTGTGACCCACTGAAGATATGTGAAAAAGCAGAATTACTTGGAACGAAAACATTTGTTAAAAATGTGCACTATCAACTAGAGAAATGACTTATTGCCCCTTCTTTTTTTGCAAGTCTTCCACAATATTCAATAGATAAGTAGTATGCTCATTATCAGAACCAGTTTGATGCTGTGGAAAAGGCTAGAAGAGTGTGAGATCTCGTCCTATCTTAAGCCACAAAGCCAGCTAAATTACTTTGAGCCAATCAATTTTCCCTCGGCCCTAGGAAAGAGGTAAGGGCAGGGATGGGCTTCGAAAATTGCAGCAACGGGTTCGCTGCCCTGCCCCCATCTATTCTCTGCCTCCTGAGTCCCAGCTGATCAGGAGGAAATGGTAATTTTGCAGTAACCTTCCCCTGGAGTGGGGTGGGAATGTGGATTTTACAGCATCCTTCCCCTGCCATGCCCAACAAGTCACGTCACGCCCACCAAGCCACTCCCACAGAACCGGTAGTAAAAGATTTTTGAATCCCACTGGGATTTACCATAGGCGCCACCATCTTGTTCTTTGCTTCTGCGCATGTGCAGAGCAATTTTTATTGCACTGTGCATGTGCGCATAGTGTGCCCATGAGCGATCCGGTAGTAGTGACACCCCTGTGCCAAACCACTAAGCCAAACAAGAATAGCTTGCTTAAAAGGAAAAACCTCTAAATCAGAGGTGGGCTGCCAATTTTTTTGCTACCAGTTCGGGCACTCCCCTGCATGTGCTCATGGACATGCACAACGCTTCTGTGCATGTGTAGAAGATTCTGTGCATATGCAGAAGCATTTGGGCAGGTTTGTGGAGCCCGCCATTGCTACTACTGGTTTGTCCGATCCAGGCCGAACTGGGAGCAACCCATCTCTGCCCTAAACCACATAGCTAAGACATGAAACTAGGACACCTTGCAAAATAGCCTTGATTTGGGATGAGTGACAGATGAGGTGACATTTAACTATTTTGCAAGCGTAAATGTTTTAGGGGGCTGTAATCCAGATAATCAATCAATATTATATGTTGTTCTAACCCCCCTCCATCCGGTGATTAACGCCGAAACAGGCTTACTGATAGCAACACTTTATTCACAGAAATTACTCACAGGCAGAATATTGCCAGACCCCCACAGACAAGAGATACAATACAAACAAGAGCTTCTCCAGCTAGTTTGAATGGTTGTGTCTTGCAAAAGGTCTCCTCCCAAAGTCTTTTCTTATATACTCTCGTGGGAGGAGCCAAGCCACAACCACCTGGGCTTGATTATCTCCTATGAGTCTGTCTCCGTAACTGCTGCCTCCGTTTCTCCGCCCTTCTCTGCCTTGTGTCAGGGACAAACTCCCTTTGATCTTCCCCACTGCTCCAGTGCCTGACGTCAGGGACAAACTCCCTTTGACCTTCCCTACTGTTCCATGCCTCAGGCACCTGCTAGTGGCCAACCAGCCTCTCTGGTCCCTGCTTGGAGTCTGAGCCCTGCCCAGGGTCCTCCACATCTTCCAGAGCCGACTCATAGGGTCCCTTGCTATCAGAGTCCATCGGCAGCTCCAATGGCTCCTGCTGGGCCACAACAATATGTAATGCATGCATTATTAGGGGAAGGGCAAAGGGGTGTATGTGACCCACCCTTTGACTATAAGAATTGCTTTAAGATTGTAATAGGGACCATGGCAGCTTTTAAAGCCGGGGTCCTTATATCTTGGTATCAAAATAAAAGTATAATTTTGTATCAGAACCTTGTGTTTGGTAACTGATCAGCTTGGACACCAAGCTAAAGCCCAGTTTTTGGGACAACAAGAAGCTGGAAGGTATCCCAGGTCAGAAATCAATTGTTCTTCCCTTCCTTCTATGATACACAGCCAAGAACATGCCTTCCCCAGACAAACTGTTGTTTGTACTGTTGGTAGAATTTTTATTTTTAAACCTACTTACAGAGAAGTGTTTTCGGACGTGTTGCTTAATGTTAATAATTTATGAACTAGAGACACAGCTAGAGAGAGGGAGTGGGGTGGGGGGGGGGAGAGATTTGATATTGCCACGAGAGATACTTAAAAGGCTCTCCAAATAATTGGTATGCCTTTGAATGCACCATCCGAAATCTCAGGACCAGGTGTTCCTAAGCCTCCTGGAGTTCGGTAGCTTATAGAAGAGATGATCACAGTATGAAAGGAAGGGAGCTTTGTGCTTGAAACTGGGCATATGGCTACTGGATACACCTTGTAGGACTAGAACGAGGACCTGGTTAATAGGATATTGCATAACTAGGAGGAAAGTTTTTTTTAAAAAAATAAGGAAATTTATTGGAGGATAATGAGCTTGGTGGAATCAACAAGGGAAGGCACCATGAATGACAGGAAATTAAACATGGCAGTCTATTGAGATGCTAACCATGTGTTTCATTATCAACTCATCCTCCCACCCAACAACTGTGTAAGAACCATATTCAGAAAACCAAACAGCAATAGCACTTAGACTTATATACCACTTTGTCACGCTTTACAGCCCTCTCTAAGCAGGTTACAAAGTTGGTGCATTACCCCCAACAATCTGGATCCTCCTTTTACTGAACTTGGAAGGATGGAAGGCTGAGTCAACCTTTAGCCGGTCAGAATTAAACTCCTGGCTGTGGGCAGTGAGTTAGCCTGAAATACTGCATAGTAACCACTGTCCCAGCACGCTTCCCAGAGGTGGGTTCCTACCAGTTTGCACCAGTTCGGTAGAACCGGTTCATCAAATTTACCGAACCAGTTAGAAGAGGTTCCACCAGTGGACCAGGAAAGCAGGCCACACCTACAGAAGAGGTAATTTTTGAAACCCACCACTCACACACACACACACACACACACACACACACACACACACACACACACACAGAGAGATAAAGATAAAGAAAGGAAGGAAGAAAGAAATAAAAAAAGAAAGGAAAAGTGAGAGAGAGATGAAAGAAAAAAAGGAAAAAGGGACAGAGAGACAAAAGGAAGGAAAGAGAGAGAGAGAGAGAGAGAGAGAGAAAGAGAGAGAGAGAGAGAACACATGGCTGGCAAGCCACTCCCACCAGGTCACATGGCCAGCAAGCCACTCCCACAAAGGAGGCCACACCCACAGACCAGGTTCGAAATTTTTTTGAAACCCACCCCTAACGCTTCCTAATAGAGATCACATGACCCAAGGATACTGTAACCTTCATCAATACATGCCAGTTGCCAAGTGTCCAAATCATGATCATGTGACTGAAGGGATGTTGCAGTAGTCATAAGTGTGAGGATGAATTATAATAGCTGCTAAACAAATGGTTGTAAGTTGAGTCTATCTACATGTACACATATAAATGGGGTGGTTGAAGCATTTTTGATATTTTTAATGGACTTTCTGGTTACCCTTTGATAGAAATAAGATAGTAGTGTATATGTCAAGTCTTGGTTTATGCATTTCCTGAGAAAATTGGTTAGTCATTGCATGGTTAAAAATACCAGCGTAATAGGCCCAAAGCAGTTTTTAACATGGAAGCCAAATTAAACAATTCAAAAAATACACTGACAAGGGAGCCAAGTTTATTATTATTTTTAAAGTGTTTTTTTGTGTTTTCCTTTTTATAAACTGTGGCATATTGGATTATTTTCATTATTGCTCAATTGTATATGGTTTCAGCCTTATACTGTTACTCAGTTATCTTGAGCTGTCGATAGGTGTAGTAAATTATTGTAGGATTACTGGAGTTAATTCTGAAAGTTTCAGTAAAGCAAAGAACCAGTGGGAAAAGTGCTCCTAATATCTTTTATTTGATCAGAAGAAGAGAAATACAGCAGTGGTGATACAGCTGAGATCATTTTTTAAAAAACTATATCCTTTAAAAAAAGAGAGAGCAATAGAAACACATAAGCCAACAGAGCCTGGAGACTTTTGAACTGGTTGTACTGGTGCTCTCTGATCTTGTTTCATTACCAAACTGGGTAAACACCATCAGTGCAAGAAGGGTGTGGAGATTGCAAGAACTACTGTGGGATCCTTGGTGTTTTCTGACCTTCATTGGTAATGAAACAACCGCAAGAAAACACACTAAGTAACATCTTCAGTGCTACAATGGTGTGGGGATTGCAAGGATGAGAAGGGGGAAGAAGAAAAGTGCAGGGTCCTTAGCAGTGGTGGGATTCAAACTTTTTTTTTACTACTGGTTCTGCAGGCATGGCTTGGTGGGCGTGGCAGGGAAAGGTTACTTCAAAATCCCCATTTCCTCCCGATCAGCTGGGACTCGGGAGGCAGATAATAGATGGGGCTGGGCCAGCCAGAGATTGTATTTACCGGTTCTCCGAACTACTCAAAATTTCTATCTTCGGTTATCCACCACTGGTCAGAACCTGCTGAATACCACCTCTGGTCTTTAATGCTTTCTGACTTGGATTGTTTTCTTCAGATGTTTCATCACCAAACTCGGTAACATCATCGGTGCTGGAAAGCAGTGGGGTTAGCTCTCATTTGGTTGCATGGAGTAAAGACAAAGGAGAAGAGACTACCAGAAGGGCTAGATTGATTGGGTAGATCAGGGGTATCAAACTCAAGGCCTGGGGCTGGATCTGGCCCAGGGGGTTCTTAGATCTGGCCCATGGGGCCATCCTGGAAACAGCGAAGGATCAGCCCATAGTGCTTCTGCCAGTGAAAATGGAGTTTGGGAGGGTCTCACGCAGTCCTCCCAAGCTCCGTTTTCACTGGCAGAGGGTTGAAGGAGGCTGTCACATCCATAAATGGAACTCATGAGGACCGCGGGCGGCACTCCCAACTCCATTTTCACTGGAAGAGGGTTGCAGGAGGCCATGGCAGCTGAAAACGGAGCTCGGGAGCCCGCTTTCATTGGCAGAGCACTCAGGCCACCACAGGCGCCCCCGACACAAGTGATGCCAAGCTGGCCATGCCCCCCTCCCCTCCTCCTGAGGTAAAACACAACCATAATACGGACCTCGATGAAATTGAGTTTGACACCCCTAGGGTAGATAAATGTGCTTGATAGACACACTGATGTCTATATATACTATTCAAAGAGATCTGAATATATATTTTATGTAAATAAGATACCCCTTTCAATCAACTGAGCATTACAGGAACCAAGGCACACAGCTCATAAGAAGCTTAATTGTCATCCCACAAGAATCTTCATGATTCAGCTTCACAGAATAAGAAATGCAGGAATATTTGACACCAGACCCATCATTGACTGGTCATGTGGAGAGTTGCTTATATTCAACCAAAATGAATGTGAATCAGTAATATTTAAAAAGTATAAACTTGATGAAGGACTAAACAATGCATTGAGAGGTAGGCTAATTTGTGATGGAGGAAGGAAGTAATTAAACTCAGCAACATTTACCTCTGCTTCTAACCCAGCATCCAAAAACCAAAGCTGTTGCATAATATTTTCAAGCCAGTTTTATTGGTTAAGAGATTTGGGGGGAAAGTCTGTCTGTCTGTCTGTCTCTCTGTCTGTCTGTCTCTCTGTCTGTCTGTCTCTCTGTCTGTCTGTCTCTCTGTCTCTCTCTCTCTCTCTCTCTCTCTTCCTTCCTTCCTTCCTTTATTCATTCATTCGCTCCCTCCTTCCCTTCCTCCTCCTCCTCTTCCTCCCTCCTTCCTTCCTTTTCATTAAACTACTATTCTTCAAAACTGATTTGATGTAAGAATTCAGATATTTTATGAACTCATTTAAAGCAGAGACTTCCCTTTGAAATTATTTTTCACCTGAGCAAGGATTAAATTGTATAAATCCTATAGATTTTTTTAAGCATGCTGAAAAGTTCTTAATAGCCAACAAGGCAGATTCATGTCTACACTAAATAATGAGATCCCATTTGTTGCTGGCATGAGGACAACCCAGAGTCATCAACCACATGTTGTCTTTACAAGCTTGTCAGCTTGAAGATCATATGTTTTCAGTTGTCACTACTAGAAACATCCATGTGTTTATAAAACCAAAGTCCCCATGTTCTGAAGCAAATGGCACTACTTTTGTTTACAATTATTAGATGAGAAACAAAGGAAGAAACACACTAAAATAATTGAACTGATATTTCAACCTAAATTATTTAAAGAGCCATGGTCAAGGGAGGGCTTCAAAAATTGCAGCAATGGGTTCGCTGCCCAGTTGCTGGGTGGGCGTGGCCTAGTTGGCCTGCTGCACCATTAAGGTGGGGGGACATTTTTCACCCTCTCCAGGTTCCAAAGTTTTTCCTCAAATCTCCGGGAGGGTGAAAACTGCTACCCCCGGGCTCTGGAGGCCCTCAGTAGGCCCGTTTCCCCCCCTCCCTGAGACTCCGTGTGGGTCCTGCACTTACCTGGCATGAGAAACAGGCCGCGTGAAGACACCTGGGAGTGGAGGGGCAGGAGGGGTCAAACAGGGTTGGCATCTGAGTCCCCTCCGGGGAAAAGGGCGGCATATAAGTGCAATAAATTCCAATTCTAAATTCCAATTTGGGGGTTTGCTGAACTGGACAGTACCCCAGCTAGAGGATCTCACCCAAACCCATGCGAACCCCCAGCAGCCCACCCCTGGGCATGATGGCACAGTGGTTAGAATGCAGTATTGCAGGTTAACTCTGCCCTTTGCCAAAGGTTTCATCTCGATTGGCTCAAGATTGACTCAGCCTTCCATCCTTCTGAAATCAGTAAAATCATGTTACTCACCCATATATAATAGGAGCCATGGTGGTGCAGTGGTGAAAGTGCAGTAATGCACTCTAACTCTGTCCAGAGCTAGGAGTTCGATCCTGACCGGCTTTAGATTGATTCAGCCTTCCATTCTTTTGAGGTCAATAAAATGAAGGCCCAGATTGTTGAGAGGGATATGCTGGCTCTGTAAACAATTTAAAGTGGGACAGTGGTTAGAATGCTGTACTGCAGGCTAAGTGTGCCCAAAGCCAGGAGTTCGATCCTGACCAGCTTAAGGTTGATTCAGCCTTCCATGCTTCCAAGGTCAGTAAAATGAAGGCCCAGATTGTTGAGGGCAATAGGCTGACTCTGTAAACTGTTTAGAGAGGGCTGTAAAGCACTGTGAAGCGGTATATAAGTCTATGTGCTATTGCTCTTTCTCATAATTAACCAAGCAGAGGCTTCTTCAAGAACCTCAGGCAAAACCCATCCATTAAAGTTCTGGTTTCAAAAGATTGCTTCAGAGTACGCTCATATTCAGTAGCGAAGGTCAGCGAATCCCACCACTGTTTTGTATGTTTTTAAATTTATTTAATCTTGGATACGCATTCCTGTTCCTACAACCCAGTTATTTTTTTAACTTTCTAAAAAGATTAAGTGGGGTTTTTTGGGGGTGGGTGGGGGGGATAAAATCTTTACTTATTGAAACCTAATTTTGAACCTTTGAGATTCTAATCCTCACCTTGGGATTGCTACTGTGTTATTCAAACATCTTAAGATCACAGCTTTTTGCCAAGGGGAAAAAAAAACATCATTAAAACCAACAAATTGGGTATTAGATGCTGTAGCACACCTTCTCACCTGTTGCCTATTCCTTTTCACTGCAAGTGGCATAAACAGTTTAATGATAAATCACTTCTGGAATAGAGCAACTCTATCAATGCTAGGGGGAAATTCCTGCGTTTTAATGAGAACTGAACAGAAACGTACCTAAATATCAAAAGGGTTTTAATTAGATACCCTACTGTAACTACATCTAAATAGTGGGAAGCAAAGTCACTGAATACTTCTAATTACAGTCATTACTCTGTTTTCTTTTCTTGAGTAACCAGGTTCATTAATTACTTGGAAAAACATCAAGGCTCTTATTTAAAAAAATCTACCATGGATATTTCAACTGCTTTCTATTTATATTCTGGTAGTCATACCCACTCATGCACACATTTATACATGAGAGGGAGGGAGGGAGGGAGGGAGGGAGAGAGAAAGAGAGAGAGTGTGAGAGTGAGAGTGAGAGTGAGAGAGAGAGAGAGAGAGAGAGAGAGAGAGAGAGAGAGAGAGAGAGAGAGAGAGAGAGAGAGAGAGAGAGAGAGAGAGAGAGGTAGCAAGAATGCTTCATATTAATTAAGCCATAGAAATAAATGTTACTGGGTTAAATTTAAGGATCTAGGGGTTCAACCTGACAGCAGATGATGGCTTCCATCTATTTTTTCCCCTAGATTAGTAATTGAGGTCGTTCCCGCCACCATTGTCACTAACACAACCTGACAACCTGACATTCAATCAGGCTCTCAAACTGTGAGATGTTCAACTTAGTCATTCATCTCTGCATTTATAATTAGAACTAGTATGCATATGAGAAAAACGAGCTCGCTTACAGCCCTGTAAACAATAAAGCAAACAGCAAGTTCAAACAGGGATGCCAAAGTTCAGAGGATTAAAATAGGATCGATGACTGTGGGTCATACTCATATGTTGTGGGAAAGCAAATGCTGTAGGGTAAGGCAATAAGGTGGCGTTAATGAGATCCGTCACATAGTTACCAGAGTAATATCTTTTCTTTTCTCTGAAAAGATTTAATAGGAGACTAGAGGCTGAAACACATGAAGAAGCATTGCGGAAATTGGGTATGTCTAGTCCAATGAAAAGAAAGACTAGGTGTGACATGATAGTAGCGGGGTGGGTTGCTGCCGGCATTACTGCCGGTTCTGCGTGCAAATTTTTTTGCTCTGCATGCATTCGCATTTGCACCTAAAAAGGTCTGTGCATGCCCAAAACATTAAAAAAGGAAGGAAAAGTTAAATTTCTGCAATGAAAAGTGTTCTGTGCATGCATAGAACCAAAAATTAAGATGGCGCTGCCATAGGAGAACCAGTTCAGGGGTGTGGCAGCCCTGGGTTGCTGCCGGTTCCAGCGACCCAGGCCGCCAAGTTACTACCGGTTTGGACGAACTTGTCTGAACTGGTAGGAACCCAACTCTGATAGTAGTATTCCAATATCTAAGGGGCTGCCACAAAGAAGGGGGAGTCAAGCTATTCTCTAAAATAACCGAAGGAAGAAGAAATGGATCAAGGAGAGAACTAACCTAGAACTAAGGAGAAAGGGCAAGCAGCTGGCAATCAACAGAAGGAGCCTGCAGTACTGCATTCTAACTACTGCACCACAATACATGTATATCTATATATCTTATCGACACTATATTGCCAAAAGTATTAGCTCACCCATCGAAATAATCAGAATCAGGTGTTCTAATCACTTCCATGGCCACAGGGGTATGAAATCAAGTCCCTAGGCATGCAGACTGTTTTTACAAACATTGGTGAAATAATGGGTCATTCTCAGGAGCTCAGTGAATCCCAGCGTGGAACTATGCCATCTGTGCAACAAATCCAGTCGTGAAATTTCCTTGCTATTAAATATTCCACAGTCAACTGTCAGCTGTATTTTAAGAACATGGAAGTGTTTGGGAAGACAGCAACTCAGTCACGAAGTGGTATGCCATATAAACTGATGGAGCAGATGCTGAGGTGCATAGTACGAAGAGGTCACCAACTTTCTTCAGAGTCATTCGCTACAGACCTCCAAATGTCATGTGGCCTTCAGATTAGCTCAAGAACAGCGTGCAGAGAGCTTCTTGGAATGGGTTTCTATGGCCGAGCAGCGGCATCCAAGCCATACATCACCAAGTGCAATGCAAAGGGTCGGATGCAGTGGTGTAAAGCACGCCACCACTGGACTCTAGAGCAGTGGAGATGCGTTCTCTGGAGTGACAAATCGCGCTTCTCCTTCGGGCAATCTGGTGGATGAGTCTGGGTTTGGTGGTTGCCAGGAGAACGGTACTTGTCTGACTGCATTGTGCCAGGTGTAAAGTTTGGTGGAAGGGGGATTATGGTGTGGGGTTGTTTTTCAGGAGCTGGGCTTGGCCCCTTAGTTCCAGTGAAAGGAACTCTGAATGCTTCAGCATACCAAGACATTTTGGACAATTCCATGCTCCTAACTTTGTGGGAACAGTTTGGAGGTGGCCCCTTCCTCTTCCAACATGACTGTGTACCAGTGCACAAAGCAAGGTCCATAAAGACATAGATGACAGAGTCTGGTGTGGATGAACTTGACTGGCCTGCACAGAGTCCTGACCTCAACCCGATAGAACACCTTTGGGATAAATTAGAGCATAGACTGAGAGCCAGGCCTTCTCGTCCAACATCAGTGTGTGACCTCACAAATGCGCTTCTGGAAGAATGGTCAAAAATTCCCATAAACACACTCCTAAACCTTGTGGACAGCCTTCCCAGAAGAGTTGAAGCTGTTATAGCTGCAAAGGATGGACCGACATCATACTGAACCCTATGGATTAGGAATGGGATGTCACTTACAGTAAGTTCATATGCGAGTAAAGTCAGGTGAGCGAATACTTTTGGCAATATAGTGTATATCAACAGTATACAGTATCTATATAGATATATCCGTATCTTATTTCAGGGGTGGTATTCACTTACTTTCCCTACTGTTCACAAATGTGAGCGCCCACACATGAGCTCAGCCTTCTGCACATTTATTTTGGCTTGAAAATGTGCCTATGGACGGCATAGAGCCGGCGGGTGGGCAGACCGACCTGCAATTTCCACTACTGGTTCAGGTGAACCAGTCCGAACTGGCTGAATACCACCTCTGTCTTATTTATATTAATATCTCATCTATAGCTATAGCTGTAGATAGAGATGTAGACATATAGAAATAATCTTTTATCTTGTACATACATGATTTGTTCCTGTAGCCCATCATTTCTAGATAGACAAATACCGTGTTTCCCTAAAAATAAGACAAGGTCTTATTTCCTTTAGGACCCTCCCCCCCAAAAAATATTACTTGGCCTTATTTTCAGGGAATTTTTGAGGTGCAGAAGCAGAGGTAAGTTCCTAATGGTTCGGACCGGTTCAGCCGAGTAGGTAGTAACTCAGGCAATAACACCCCTGAACTGGTTCTATCAGTGGCACCTACAGAGGTACCATCTTTTTTTTTGCTTATATGCAGAAGCCATTTTTTTCACTACTGCACATGCGTGCATAGCGCACATCAAGCACCTGCACTCCTGAAGCGCGTCCCTGAGCAAACTGGCAGTAAAAGAATCCGGAACCCACCCCTGTGCAAGAGGCAGCGAGGGTGGTAATCTCATCGCTGCTGCTGTATTGCAATATTTTCAGGGAGGACTTATTTTCAGGGGAGGGCTTATTTTAGCACATGCACTCAAAAGCCCGCTAGGGCTTATTATCCAGGGGGTCTTATTTTCAGGGAAACAGGGTAGGTGCTGGCTAATCAGCTAAACATCATGGTAGAAGACAAGGATCAGAAGACAGCAGTGGTGATAGAAGTACCACTGCCAAGTGTCAGCAACAGAAGCTGGAGAAGGACCAGGACCTGAAGAAGGAACTGACAAGTATGTGGAACGTCAAGGCCAAAGTGGTCCCAGAAATACTTGGGGCTACGACTCCTAAGCTGGGACAGTGGCTCCAACAGATCCTAGGAATGACAACACAGGTCTCTGTTCAGAAGAGTGCAATGCTAGGAACAGCTAAGATCCTGCAGAAACCCCCCTAACACCCCCACCTCCCAAAATCACAGGACAACATACCATTCATTGTGGAGAGTAGTGATTTTTCTTCAAAACAAATGATATCACTACAAATGAATATCAGGAAAGGATACTCATCTTGATGTCCAATCTTCAGGTGCTTTTAGAGGAATTTGAACTGCCACACAGAGAGACAATTCGCAAATAATGTTTGTTTCAGCAGGGTTTTTCCTCTTGGCAGGATCTGCTTAAGCTCCTTTTGCATGGAGAGCAGGCGTGTTGACATCAGCATTTATTTTTATTGTCTAATGTAGGATATTGATTTAGTGCACAGTCAATTCCTTCTGTAAACTGCAGTGGTGGATGTGTTTGTGTGTGTGTATGTGTGTGTGAGAGAGAGAGAGAAAGAGAGAGAGGGAGGGAGAGAGAGAGGGAGGGAGGGAGGGGATGGGAATGAAATTCACTCCTA